>NC_140020.1:27678366-28122705 GCF_964263955.1 Coregonus lavaretus
CCAGATGGTCTTTATTTGGTTCCAGCAGCACGTCCCCTATCTGCCTGTAAATATGGAGGAGGGCAAAGAGCAGAGCTCGACGCCCAGGCAGCCAGGGGAATGCTGGGAGCTGGCGGTGGCCATCTTGCTCACGACGTTATCTCCCTCCCATATGTTCACCCCAGGCAGGCTCATCTAGCCGTAATTGACTTTCTCCCATGGAGCCCCAGCCTGTAGCTGGAGGCACAAGTGCACTCGTGGTGTCTGCTTTCACCCTGATAAAACGATTACACTCCTGCACATCTCCCCGGCTGTGGTGAGCAAGAGTGTGTTGGTGTGTGTGTGTGTGTGTGTGTGTGTCTAAGGCTGTGTCTGCCTATGTCTCTGTGCACAAGTATTTATGCTTTGTATCCATTGTCAACTAAAACAGAGGCAACAATATCGATTACAGTCCCTAAGATTACAAGAGCCATGGATTTGGCCTTACGTTACATAGACATAGACCTCTTTCATTACACGCACACCTTACGCCACAGCCCAAAATCACTGCATAAGGCTCCTATCCTCGCCGTCCTTTGTATTGTTTGCAGCACTCCTCTGGGCTTAGCCCTACTGGAGCCTGCTAAGGAGGATCTATGGCAAACAATGGTGGGGAATATTAAAGAGCAGCCTATTATTTCCTCTACCAATGTATCTCTCTCTGCCATTCCCCAAAGTATTTGAGTGACTGGCGACGGAAAACACTAGAAAGTCGCTAGAAGACCTGTGGCACCTTCCTAGAGCCGCCTGCGTTGCCCGGGATCACCTGCTCGCGGCAGCCCCTTTGAATTCAGGGGCGTTGATTTTCACCGGCGCTCATTAACTTGGTTAATTTTATTGAGGCCTGTCATGTTGCGGAGGGAGGGAAGGCGGTAAATTATTCATCCCCCTTGAAATGCAAAAGACAGATGAGGCGAGGGAGCGGCATTATGTAGGTCACTTTCTCTCGCTCACACAGCCGCCACACTGGAGGAGAGAGAGCGAGACAGAGAGAGAGAGAGAGAGAGAGAGAGAGAGAGAGAGAGAGAGAGGAGAGAGAGAGAAAGAGAGAGAGAGAGAGAGAGAGAGAGAGAGAGAGAGACCGCAACAGACTAGTGAGTGCTGCTGTTCCCACACTGTGGCAGGTATGGCTGTGGGTTCATAGAGTACACACACATAACATGGCCTTTAGATAAAATACTTAAAGGCTCTATATACAGATGTAGGATCTTACAGCAGGAAAATAATAATGATGTGGGGGGGGGGGGGGGGGTATCGTCGGACTAGGCCACAGTGTCCCCGACCCCCCTTGTCTCAGCCTCCAGTATCTATGCTGCAATAGTCTACATTATGTGCTGGGGGGCTAGGGTCATGTGTCCAATCTGGTGAAATTCTCCTGTCTTATCTGGTGTCCTGTGTGAACCTAAGTATGCTCCCTCTAATTCTCCCATATATCTCTCTCTCTCTCTCTCTCTCTCTCTCTCTCTCTCTCAGAGGAGGAGGACCTAAGCCCTAGGACCATACCTGGTGACTCCGGGCTGACCCCAGTCCACCTCATCGTGGTGCTGATCCAGTTTCTGCTGTCTTGCCTGCGGCTATGGAACCCTGACCTGTTCACCAGACGTGCTACCTTGTCGTGCTGCTGCTCCAGTTTCAGCTGTTCTGCCTGTGGCTATGGAACCCTGACCTGTTCACCAGACGTGCTACCTTGTCCCGGACCTGGTGTTTTTGACCCTCTCTCTCTCTCCCTCCCCTCCCTCTCTCTCTCTCTACCACACTGCTGTCTCGACCTCTGAATGGTAGGCTATGAAAAGCCAACTGACATTTACTCCTGAGGTGCTGACATTTTGCACATTCTACAACAGGGTTCCCCAACTGGCAGCCCACGGGCAGAATTTGGCCCTCTGGTGGTTTTATTTGCCCCCCCCAAGTTTTCTGAGCAAAAAATAAAAATGCATTTATTTTGTTTTTTCTGTTGTTTCATTTTCATTATTGGACATAAGACTGTAAAAACACCAGGAAATCAGCTCCAAGTGATTTTAATTTTGGAAATCTGTTCCCAAGGATTCCACAGCAAAATAGAGAGACATATGTGATCGTATACAAATAATAATATTTTATAATAATTGATTGGATATACAGTTGAAGTCGGAAGTTTACATACACCTTAGCCAAATACATTTAAACTCAGTTTTTCACAATTCCTGACATTTAATCCTAGAAAAGAAACTGTCTTAGGTCAGTTAGGATCACCACTTTCATTTAAAAATGTGAAATGTCAGAATAATAGTAGAAATAATGATTTATTTTAGCTTTAATTTCTTTCATCACATTCCCAGTGGGTCAGAAGATTATATACACTCAATTAGTATTTGGTAGCGTTGACTTTAAATTGTTTAACTTGGGTCAAACGTTTCGGGTAGCCTTCCACAAGCTTCCCACAATACGTTGGGTGAATTTTGGCCCATTCGTCCTGACAGAGATGGTGTAACTGAGTCAGGTTTGTAGGCCTCCTTGCTCGCACACGCTTTTTCAGTTCTACCCACACATTTTCTTTAGGATTGAGGTCAGGGCGTTGTAATGGCCACTCCTATACCTTGACTTTGTTGTCCTTAAGCCATTTTGCCACAACTTTGGAAGTATGCTTGGGGTCATTGTCCATTTGGAAGACCCATTTGCGACCAAGCTTTAACTTCCTGACTGATGTCTTGAGATGTAGCTTCAATATATCCACATAATTTTCCTTCCTCATGATGCCATCTATTTTGTGAAGTGCACCAGTCCCTCCTGCAGCAAAGCACCCCCACATCATGATGCTGCCACCCCCGCGCTTCACGTTCGGGATGGTGTTCTTCGGCTTGCAAGCGTCCCCCTTTTTCCTACAAAACAAAACGATGGTCATTATGGCCAAACAGTTCTTTTTTTGTTTCATCAGACCAGAGGAAATTCCTCCAAAAAGTACGATCTTTGTACCCATGTGCAGTTGCAAACCGTAGTCTGGCTTTTTTATGGCGGTTTTGGAGAAGTGGCATCTTCCTTGCTGAGCGGCCTTTCAGGTTAAGTCGATATAGGACTCTGATATAGATACTTTTGTACCTGTTTCCTCCAACATCTTCACAAGGTCCTTTGCTGTTGTTCTGGGATTTATTTGCACTTTTCGCACTAAAGTACATTCATCTCTAGGAGACAGAACGTGTCTCCTTCCTGAGCGGTATGATGGCTGCGTGGTCCCATGGTGTTTATACTTGCGTACTATTGTTTGTACAGATGAACGTGGTACCTTCAGGCATTTGGAAATTGCTCCCAAGGATGAACCAGACTTGTGGAGGTCTACAATTTGTATATAAACTTCTGACCCACTGGAATTGTGATACAGTGAATTATAAGTGAAATAATCTGTCTGTAAACAATTGTTGGAAAAATTACTTGTGTCATGCACAAAGTAGATGTCCTAACCTACTTGCCAAAACTATAGTTTGTTTCAAGAAATTTGTGGAGTGGTTGAAAAACTAGTTTTAATGACTCCAACCTAAGTGTATGTAAACTTCCGACTTCAACTGTATATAGCACTTTTCTACCAACTGAGGTACTCAAAGCACTTTACATATTCACCTCATCCACCATCAATGTGTAGCACCCACCTCAGTGATGTACGGCAACAATTTTTGTGCCAGAACTCTCACCACACATCAACTATCAGTTGGAGAGGTGAGGAGTGATATATTCCAATTAGGAATGAGGGGGACGTTTAGGTGGCCATGATGGAATGTGGTCAGGTTGGGAATTTAGCCATGACACCGGGGTGAACTCCCCTACTCTTGAATGACCACTGACAGTCAGGACAACAGTTTTAACATCCCATCGGAAAGACGGCACCCTACGCAGGACAATGTTCCCAAATGTAATCAAGGTTTAACATTATTATGGTTTAGTCAGATATTATATCTGTTTAGGCTTCTTGCGGTCAATTTGCAGTCCAAAAATATACATTTTTTATTATGTTCCGACCATCCGCTCAAGAAAAAATTGGCCTAGTTGATGATCCCTGCCCTACAACCACTGTATTATTATTTTAACCTGCTGGTCATCTATGAACGTTTGATCATCTTGAAGAACGATCTGGACTTAATGGCCATGTACTCTCATAATCTCCACCCGGCACAGCCAGAAGAGGACTGGCCACCCCTCAGAGCCTGGTTCCTCTCTTGGTTTCTTCCTTGGTTCCTACATTTCTAGGGAGTTTTTCCTAGCCACTGTGCCTCTACATCTGCATTGCTTGCTGTTTGGGGTTTTAGGCTGGGTTTCTGTATAAGCACTTTGTGACATCTGTTGATGTAAAAAGGGCTTTATAAATACATTTGATTTGATTTGATTATAATTAATGGACATATTTTGTAGGGTTTGATAAATTTTTCGTCAGGGCAAATCAAGTCTAACATTTCAAAGTGGAACTTACAAACTTTTCAAGCCTTTTTAAACGTTGAATACACTACCAGTTAGCATGTCCTGCTTTGCAGGAAAATTCTCAGCAACAAAAGAGTGATCAAATTAAAGGTCCTACATCTGTAGTGAACTACTTTTAACCCATAGTGCTCTGGGCAAGAGTAGTGCACCATGTATGGAATAGGGTGCCATTTTGAATACATAGACTGATGTCTGCTATCAAATCCCTTTCCCCAAGAAAGCGAAGGTAACCTGCCTAAATGACTACCGCCCCGTAGCACTCACGTCAGTAGCCATGAAGTGCTTTGAAAGGCTGGTCATGGCTCACATCAACACCATCATCCCGGAAACCCTAGACCCACTACAATTCGCATACCGCCCCAACAGATCCACAGATGACACAATCTCAATCGCACTCCACACTGCCCTTTCCCACCTGGACAAAAGGAACACCTATGTGAGAACACTGTTAATTGACTACAGCTTAGCGTTCAACACCATAGTGCCCACAAAGCTCATCACTAAGCTAAGGACCCTGGGGCTAAACACCTCCTTCTGCGACTGGATCCTGGACTTCCTGACAGGCCGCCCCCAGGTGGTAAGGGTAGGCAACAACAAATCTGCCACGCTGATCTTTAACACGGGGGCCCCTCAGGAGTGCGTGCTTAGTCCCCTCCTGTACTCCCTGTTCAACCACGACTCCAACACCATCATTACGTTTGCTGACAACACAATGGTGGTAGGCCTGATCACCGACAATGATGAGACAGCCTATAGGGAGGAGGTCAGAGACCTGGCAGTGTGGTCCCAGGACAACAACCTCTCCCTCAACGTGAGCAAGACAAAGGAGATGATCGTGGACTACAGGAAAAGGAGGGCCGAACACGCCCACATTCACATCAACGGGGCAGTAGTGGAGGGAGTCGAGAGTTTCAAGTTCCTTGGTGTCCACATCACCAACAAACTATTACATTTACATTTACGTCATTTAGCAGACGCTCTTATCCAGAGCGACTTACAAATAGGTGCATTCACCTTATAGCCAGTGGGATAACCACTTTACAATGTTTTTTTGTTGTTGTTGTTTTTTGGGGGGGGGGGGGGGGTTGGAGTAAAGGGGGGGGTAGAAGGATTACTTTATCCTATCCCAGGTATTCCTTAAAGAGGTGGGGTTTCAAATGTCTCCGGAAGGTGGTTAGTGACTCCGCTGTCCTGGCGTCGTGAGGGAGCTTGTTCCACCATTGGGGTGCCAGAGCAGCGAATAGTTTTGACTGGGCTGAGCGGGAACTATGCTTCCGCAGAGGAAGGGGAGCCAGCAGGCCAGAGGTGGATGAACGCAGTGCCCTCGTTTGGGTGTAGGGACTGATCAGAGCCTGAAGGTACGGAGGTGCCGTTCCCCTCACAGCTCCGTAGGCAAGCACCATGGTCTTGTAGCAGATGCGAGCTTCAACTGGAAGCCAGTGGAGTGTGCGGAGGAGCGGGGTGACGTGAGAGAACTTGGGAAGGTTGAACACCAGACGGGCTGCGGCATTCTGGATGAGTTGTAGGGGTTTAATGGCACAGGCAGGGAGCCCAGCCAACAGCGAGTTGCAGTAATCCAGACGGGAGATGACAAGTGCCTGGATTAGGACCTGTGCCGCTTCCTGTGTAAGGCAGGGTCGTACTCTCTGAATGTTGTAGAGCATGAACCTACAGGATCGGGTCACCGTCTTGATGTTAGCGGAGAACGACAGGGTGTTGTCCAGGGTCACGCCAAGGCTCTTCACACTCTGGGAGGAGGACACAACGGAGTTGTCAACCGTGATGGCGAGATCATGGAACGGGCAGTCCTTCCCCGGGAGGAAGAGCAGCTCCGTCTTGCCGGGTTCAGCTTGAGGTGATGATCCGTCATCCATACTGATATGTCTGCCAGACATGCAGAGATGCGATTCGCCACCTGGTTATCAGAAGGGGGAAAGGAGAAGATTAGTTGTGTGTCGTCAGCGTAGCAATGATAGGAGAGGCCATGTGAGGATATGACAGAGCCAAGTGACTTGGTGTATAGCGAGAATAGGAGAGGGCTTAGAACTGAGCCCTGGGGGACACCAGTGGTGAGAGCACGTGGTACGGAGACAGCTTCTCGCCACGCCACTTGGTAGGAGCGACCGGTCAGGTAGGACACAATCCAAGAGTGAGCCGCGCCGGAGATGCCCAGCTCGGAGAGGGTGGAGAGGAGGATCTGATGGTTCACAGTATCAAAGGCAGCAGACAGGTCTAGAAGGACAAGAGCAGAGGAGAGAGAGTTAGCTTTAGCAGTGCGGAGAGCCTCTGTGACACAGAGAAGAGCAGTCTCAGTTGAATGACCAGTCTTGAAACCTGACTGGTTTGGATCAAGAAGGTCATTCTGAGAGAGATAGCAAGAGAGTTGGCTAAAGACGGCACGCTCATTAGTTTTGGAGAGAAAATAAAGAAGGGATACTGGTCTGTAGTTGTTGACATCAGAGGGATCGAGTGTTGGTTTTTTGAGAAGGGGTGCAACTCTCGCTCTCTTGAAGACAGAAGGGACATAGCCACCGGTCAATGATGAGTTGATCAGCGTGGTGAGGTAAGGGAGAAGGTCACCGGAGATGGTCTGGAGAAGAGAGGAGGGGATAGGGTCAAGCGGGCAGGTTGTTGGGCGGCCTGCCGTCACAAGTCGCAAGATTTTATCTGGAGAGAGAGGGGAGAAAGAAGTCAAAGCATAGGGTAGGGCAGTGTGAGCAGGACCAGCAGTGTCATTTGACTTAACAAACGAGGATCGGATGTCGTCAACCTTCTTTTCAAAATGGTTGACGAAGTCATCCACAGAGAGGGAGGGGGGGGGGGGGGGGGGGGTCCAATAACTATCATGGTCCAATAACACCAACAAAGTTGTGAAGAGGGCACAACAATGCCTTTTCCCCCTCAGGAGACTGAAAAGATTTGGCATGGGTCCCCAGATCCTCAAAAAGTTTTACAGCTGCACCATCGAGAGCATCCTGACCGGTTGCATCACCGCCTGGTATGGCAACTGCTCGGCATCCGACCATAAGGCGCTACAGAGGGTAATGCGTACGGCCCAGTACATCACTGGGGCCAAGCTTCCTGCCATCCAGGACCTATATACTAGGCGGTGTCAGAGGAAGGCCCCAAAAATGGTCAAAGACTCCAGGCACCCAAGTCATAGACTGTTCTCTCTGCTACTGCAAGGCAAGCAGTACCAGAGCGCCAAGTCTAGGTCCAAAAGGCTCCTTAACAACTTCTTCCCCCAAGCCATAAGACTGCTGAACAATTAATCAAATAGCCACCCGGACTATTTGCATTGACCCCCCCACTTTATCCCTACCTACATATACAAATTACCTCGACTAACCTGTACCCCTGCACATTGACTCGGTACCAGTACCCCCTGTATATAGCCTCATTATTGTTATTGTATTGTGTTACCTTTTTTTTTTTTTTACTTTAGTTTATTTAGTAAATGTTTTCTTAACTCTATTTTCTTAAAACTGCATTGTTGGTTAAGGGCTTGTAAGTAAGCATTTCACGATAAGGTCTACACCTGTTGTATTCGGTGCATGTGACAATTACAATTTGATTTGATTTACTCTTGACTCTTGATTCTGCTTTGTGGTTTCGACAGTCGAACCCATGCATGTGCTCTTATGCCTGACAATACCCATCAGCAGCACCACATGAACACAATCTACTGTACCTCCTCCATCACAATCACACACGCCAGGCCACACAAAAGACACTTGTCATAGGTGCCTCACTCTCTGAGTGATCTGGCCCTCACTGGTGGCGGGTGTTGCTGGGGATACAAGTGACAACGGGCGTAAGGTCACGGGTCGGCGTGAGGGCGTTAGGGTGAAGCCAAGACAGGGAACGTTAACCATCAATGCTCAACCTCACAGGCACTGGCTGAAAAATCAATAAGATCTCAAGATCACGCACCACACTGAATAGACCTCACCACCACCACCTTCTTCTGGGCTATTGTTCACTCGACCGTTCATCATTGGTATTGGCTTATAGACAACCACTCAACTTCACATCTGAGTGCACCCTCCTGTAAGGAATACCAATGGAATAGTGTGGTTCTTTGTTCATTTCTCTCTCTCTCCCCTCTCGCTCTCTCTCTCTCTCTCTCTCTGTTTCTATCTCTCTCTCTCTCTCTCTCTCTCTCTCTCTCTCTCTCTCTCTCTCTCTCTCTCTCTCGTTCCTCTTTGCCTGTAAGACAGAATTACTGTATTCCACCCCACCCCCTCCTCGACGGGGGGCGTCTTTCGTCTCGGTAGGAACAGGCAGCCATTTTGGCTCGTGGCAAGGAACCTGATGGCGTAAATAAGGTTGCCATCAATCATTCTCAGGAGCCTGGCGGCGATAGAGCCTCTGATCCGAGCAGCAGCACTCACTCACAGGCACATTTAAAGACACAGACTCACTGGCTGGGCTTAACGTGCCAAAATGACTGGGGAGGAGAGGGAAGGAGGACTTGCAATTTACAGTACAGAGACTGTGGCTGAAGGAGAGGGACAGGGACGTCACCTGAAATAGACATGAATAGACATATTTCGATATCACTGCTATACGTGGTTCCTCATTTCTCCTATATGAATCTGATATAATCTGTGGATGCAGAACTAAATGAAAATCAGGAACCGACTTAAGGAAATGAGAGAGAAAAAGAGAATACATTTAGACACAAGTCAATATATGCCATGTGCGATCTTCCTATATGAATCTGAGATAGGATGAACTAAGGAATGCAGAAGCCAGATTTCAGAAATAGAGAGAGAGAAAAAAGAGAAGAGTATAATGAATAGTCTGAGACAGTAGGAGGTTGATTAACATTTAATAAAGATCCATGAACTCTATTCAATCACTGGGGAACTGTGAGAACGCCCAGACGGCTGGAGAGCCAGTGTGGACGGAGACGCTAGCGGAATGCTAACGAAAGCGGAAAGGTTGTAACTCAAGGGCAAAGATTAGCGAACATCCGCTATCATTCGCTCCCCACGGACCCCCACCATCCCCATTCATATCCTCGTCAACCCACCCCCAGAAACCGACCGGGTCCACGTCAATAGAGAGGAATTACCATTTACCCACAAAAATATGTTTCGCTAGTGTGAACCAATACAAAATCGATTGTGCTGAGGAGAAAACAGATCTTCATTGACCTTTGACAAAACAAGCACTCATCACATGCATAACGAAGGAAGGCTGTTTCATGGTGGAGATATCGATCGGCAACATCTCTGCCACCTGCTATGGTTATGCCTTCCCTCCTCCCTCTTCATGTCAAATCTTTACTTGGCTTCTGATGAGTCTTCCTCTGCTGGAACCACTGCCAGTCAAGTGAATTCATTAGTGAGACAAAAGAGAAAGTTGGGGATTTTAGAGATGCCTCTCACTGGCAGAGTAGTTAGGGTTCCATACAGCGTGAATTAGTCGACACGGACAGGAGCCAAAAAGCATTAAGGCTCTCTTGTCTTGTCTCTGTATCTCATTGAGGACACAACAGACTTTAATCTAATTCAAACTTAGAAAGAGGAGAGAGGAGAAAGAGAAGAGTGATAAAACAATTCAAGATTGAGAGAGTAGAGAGAGATAGAGAGAGATAGAGAGATTGAGAAAGAAAGAGAGACAGGCAGGGGTGGGAGGGGTAGAGAGAGAGAGAGAGAGAGAGAGAGATAGAAGACAAGAGATTGAGAAAGAAAGAGAGACAGGCAGGGGAGAGAAGGGGAGAGATAGAGAGAGAGAGATAGAAGACAGAGAGATTTAGAAAGAAAGAGAGACAGGCATGGGAGAGAGGGGTGGAGAGAGAGAGAGAGAGAGAAGGGAGAAAAGGTAGCCCAGGTAGGCTTCATTGTGAGTTAAATTAAATTATGCTAATAAGTGGATTTTAAGCCCTGTGTGAGAGTACTTTGTGGTTTAGTTACAGTATGTCTGGCAGAGTGGGGAGGGAAAGGGAGACCGCTGTATAGCATGTGAGAGAAAAAGTGTGTGTGTGTGTGAGAGCATACATGCATAATATTTGCATCCCCATCAGTGCTGGGGGAAATGACTGTAATGGGTTGCCATCCTCTTCTTCACCAGCCTTCTATTTGAAATGCCGCAGTGCCCTCAGTTGGCAGTGCCACTACACAGCCCCTGCCTGCTGTGCCAGGCTGACTTCGGAGCTGGAGAGGAGCCAAATCTGCACTACACTTCAGCCTCCACTGAGCCAGAGAGCAAGACAGACAGATAGCTAGACAGATGCACTGCACACCAGCCCTGCCTGGACATTCCTGGCTTCATGTTGTGGGCCAGGAGGAATCTGGAGGTGTGATTTGAATATTAAATATATTGATAGAAGTACTGGTTCATGAAATAATGTAGGCTCCTATATGGATACCAATGTGCACACCAGTATACACACACACAGAGACACACACACATGAGAGAGAGAGGGAGAAAAAGAAAAAGAGAGAGAGTGAAAGAGAGAGAGAGAGAGAGAGAGAGAGAGAGAGAGATTTAATGTTTATTTCACTTTTGTTTACTATCTACTTCACTTGCTATGGCAATGTTAACATACGTTTCCAATGCCAATAAAGCCCTTAAAATGAATTGAGAGAGAAAGAGAGAGAGAGAGAGAGAGAGAGAGAGAGAGAGAGCACCAGACTCTAAATCAATACTGAGGTTTCAGCCAGGGCATGTAGATGTGGGCTGCGGGCTGGGTTGTCAAGGTGACAGAGGAGCTGGGAGCTCTGTGGGCTGTGTGATGTATCGGTGGAGGATGAATGACCCCTGATCCACGGGTTGGTTGCTCTGCTGCTGGGCTGTGGGTAGGCTCCACTGGGCTACTCAGGCTACGCTAGCTAGCTAGCATGCTAACTCCACGCTGCCAAAGGGGGGGGGGGACTCCCACGCATTACAGAAGGGGCAGGAGGCTAGTGTAAAGGATCTCCATCTGACTGATATGAACATAATGCACTTTGCAGACCTCAACAGAGATTACAGTTAATCATATAAAAGAATGTGATCATGTATACACAATTGGTACAAAATAAGTGCATACTTGCAATATCTTGTGCTGATTTTCGATCACATGTGATTTGACTATACTGTACATCTTTCCCCCACATTTCTACTGATGGTGCCTTATGTGTTGGAGATAAAGACAGTAAAGAGAGAAGAACACTGATGTGACAGACACTTCCGCAATGTGTTCATGCCATCTGCTTAGCTTGGCACCAGCGCTGGCACCCATGGGTTCTCTCTGATGATGAAATGCCTGTGCCATGTTGAGCAGGCTCTGGGGGGCAGTGGGTGGGCACTGTGGACCTCTCCAGGGGGCTACTTGCCAAGTTGGCATGGCTGTGTGGCATGTGCCCACCAACACCCTATCACAGATTATTGTGAAATACACACTAATTACTTATTCAAAAATTGTGATAGGCACACACCATTCTTTTCATGTCCACCATGGACCAATTTTTTTCATAACGTATTCGTGTCTAGTACACGATTTTCATGTCCACCACATGATTTTGTTCATAATACATTCATGGCCAGTAACGTTAAACATTTTCCCAATTTGTTGTGGCTAACGTTAGCTAGGTGGCTAACGTTAGCTAGGCTAGGGATTAAGGTTAGTAGTTAAGGTTAGGGTTGGGGTTAAGGTTAGGGGTTAAGGTTAGGGTTAGCTAACATGCTAGGTAAGTAGTTAAGAAGTAGTAATTAGTTGCAAAGCTGCTAACTAGCTAAAGTGCTAAAGTCGTCAATCATGTCAATCAAACACGCAATGTTTGGGTTGCTAGACCTTGGCGTTATACGCCTACCCATCCTCCCCGACCAACCCTCCTATCGTTTCTGTCTTGAGTAACCTACTGCATTCATCTGTTATTGAAATGCACTGTATAAAAAATCGTGTGGTGGACACAAAAATATTGACTATCACGAATTTCGCATAAGTTATTCATGTCTGTTTCACAATAATTAGTGATAGTGGGTTGGTGCCCACAGGTAGAGGGGGTGCTCTATGTGACTCATACTGCAGTATGACCATGAAGGTTTAATGTGGCTCCAAAACATTCCAGCAGTCTCACAGTCAATGGGCATAGGATGAAAAACACACACGTGCGCAAAGTAGTTGTGTACACACACACACACACACACAAACACACACACACACACACACACACACACACACACACACACACACACACACACACACACTCACAGAGACACACAGACACACACACACACACACACACACAGACACACAGAAACAGACACATATGCATGCGCACAAACAAACAAACTGTGTAGGCTGGTGCAACCTCTGAACAGATTTGAAACTTTAGTTACTCTCCCTTTCACCAGAACTGTTGCCTGCACTCATTAAGCCTCCTTTAAACCACTCACTATGTACATCCTGTCCTTGGCTCTCTATTCATACATGGGACACAGTGGCCAACTTTAATTCTGAATGGAAAACACTATGCTGTGTTTGCAAGGCTTTCAGAGCTGCGTTTCCTGCAGAGACCATTCATACTTCAACGAGAAAGTGATTCAGGTATGACAACATCAAAAACTTTGCTCTGACTCATCTCCCAATACAGGCAGTCAGACACACAGACTGACTGAAGCAAATCCTCCAAGATTAAGTCTCCCTGCTGTGGTCTGTCTGTGAGTCAGTGTACGTGTGTGAGAGAAAAAGACAGAGACAGACAGAGATAGAGACAGATATAGATAGAGAAAAGCATATAGAAAGAGAGAGAGAGAGCGAAAGAGAGAGAGTGAGATCCAGGATCTAAGCTCTAAGACACGCAACCATTTCAAAGAGACCGTAGGGGGCTTCTCCTTGATATCCGCCCAACAAACCCAAGGTAGAGCCTCCAGAGGCTTCCTTCTCTCTCCCCTGCCTCCATATCCCACCACCTGCCTCCAGAGCCAGGCGGGCAGGGAGACAGGCAGGCGGGCATGCGGGCCCGCGCTGCATGACGCACACTGGCTTGGGCTGGTGTCATCAGATTGGAATCTCTCAGGGACCTAATTAACTTGACAGCAGGCCCCTACTATTCACTGATGAGGAGCAGAGGAAGTCAAGCCTTGGTTGGCTATGGTCTGTGTCTGGCCTCAATCAACCAGTCCACATTATCTTAAAAGCAGGCAGCTTTTCTCAGCCAGTCGAAATCATGAATCAGCATAATTGTTATGGATATACAATACTAGTCAAAAGTTTGGACACACCTACTCATTCAAGGGTTTTTCTTTATTTATACTATTTTTTACATAGCTGAATAATAGTGAAGACATCAAAACTATGAAATAACACATATGGAATCATGTAGTAACCAAAAAAGTGTTAAGCAAATCTAAATATATTTTATATTTGAGATTCTTCAAATAGCCACCCTTTGCCTTGATGACAGCTTTGCACACTCTTGGCATTCTCTCAACCAGCTTTACCTGGAATGCTTTTCCAACAGTCTTGAAGGAGTTCCCACATACGCTGAGCACTTGTTGGCTGCTTTTCCTTCACTCTGTGGTCCGACACACCCCAAACCATCTCAATTGGGTTGAGGTCGGGGGATTGTGGATGCCAGGTCATCTGTTGCAGCACTCCATCACTCTACTTCTTGGTCAAATTGCCCTTACACAGCCTGGAGGTGTGTTGGGTCATTGTCCTGTTGAAAAACAAATGATAGTCCCACTAAGCCCAAACCAGAAGGGATGGTGTGTCACTGCAGAATGCTGTGGTAGCCATGCTGGTTAAGTGTGCCTTGAATTCTAAATAAATCACAGACAGTGTCACCAGCAAAGCACCCCCACACCATAACACCTCCTCCTCCATGCTTTATGGTGGGAACTACACATGCGGAAACATGCCGGTTGGAACCAAAAATCTCCAATTTGGACTCCAGACCAAAGGACACATTTCCACTGGTCTAATGCCATTGCTCATGTTTCTTGGCCCAAGCAAGTCTCTTCTTATTATTGGTGTCCTTTAGTAGTGGTTTCTTTGCAACAATTCAACCATGAAGGCCTGAATCACACAGTCTCCTCTGAAGAGTTGATGTCGAGATGTGTCTGTTACTTGAACTTTGTGAAGCATTTATTTGGGCAGCAATTTCTGAGTCTGGTAACTCTAATGAACTTATCATCTGCAGCAGAGGTAACTCTGGGTCACCATTCCTGTGGCAGTCCTCATGAGAGCCAGTTTCATCATAGCTCTTGAAATGTTCCGTATTGACTGACCTTCATGTCTTAAAGTAATGATGTTTCTCTTTGCTTATTTGAGATGTTCTTCCCAAAATATGGACTCCCCCCCCTACCTTGTCACAACACAACTGATTGGCTCAAAAGCATTAAGAAGGAAAGAAATTCCACAAATTAACTTTTAAGAAGGCACACCTGTTAATTGAAATGCATTCCAGGTGACTACCTCATGAAGCTGGTTGAGAGAATGCCAAGAGTGTGCAAAGCTGTCATCAAGGCAAAGGGTGGCTATTTGAAGAATCGCAAAAACAAAACATATTTCGATTTGTTTAACACTTTTTTGGTTACTACATGATTCCATATGTGTTATTTCATAGTTTTGATGTCTACAATGTAGAAAATATTAAAAATAAAGAAAAACCCTTGAATGAGTAGGTTTTCTAAAACTTTTGACCGGTAGTGTACATACCCATTTTGCATCATAAAATATCCTTCATTTTTCTCTTTAATGGTTTCAATTTTGCAATTAAGGGACATTAAGGTGAAATATACAAGATTTGTAAGGGGTAAAACCGCTGACAACCTCTTACAGCAGCCCTTAATCAAGGTTTACAGGGTTTTTTAAGGGGCAAAACGTACCTTAATACCTCTGGTTTCAGTGGCACTTTACCCCTTTACCTCATCCACCTCCAACTGCGTAAAATTCATACTGTGTACTAGTCGATGTCCACGCCCCCGCAGAAATCTAATTAACTTAATTGTAAAAATCCCATTAAAAACGATTAGTTTAAGCTAGACATACGTGTTTTTTGCATTGGCTGCATCTCAATCCACCTCATCCGCCTATGTCGCACTTCTGCATTTGCGGTGAAAGGTGACAGAGCTAGAGCGGTGTTTGTCAGACCATGAGACATCCCGAAAATCTATCTTCTCACAAGATCGTCTGTAGTGTCAGAACGGTGTGGCCTCCAAACTACTAGGTGAGACTTTCAGGAACACCTACATGTCGGTTGTTTTGCTTTAGGACGCCCACAGGCCTCTTAAGACTTGTCTGAAGGTCCCCCGGTACCAGTTGAAAAATAATTATGGAAGTATACTGAACAAAAATATAAACGCAACATGCAATCATTTCAACTATTTTACTAAGTTACAGTTCATATAGGCCCACACACTTGGGAGCCAGGCCCACCCACTTGGGAGCCTGTTCCACCCACTGGGGGGGCCAAGCCAAGGGCTTTATTACAGAAATACTCCTCAGTTTCATCAGCTGTCCGGGTGATTGGTCTCAGACGATCCCGCAGGTGAAGAAGACGGATGTGGAGATCCTGGACTGGCGTGGTTACACATGACGTTGGAGGCGGCTTATGGAAGAGAAATGAACATTACATTCTCTGGCAACAGCTCTGGGGGACATTCCTGCAGTCAACATGCCAATTGCACACTCCCTCAAAACTTGAGACTTCTGTGGCATTGTGTTGTGTGACAAAACTGCACATTTTAGAATGCCCTTTTATTTTCCCCAGCACAAGGTGCACCTGTGTAATGATCATGCTGTTTAATCAGCTTCTTGATATTCCACACCTGTCAGGTGGATGGATGGATGATATTGGCAAAGCAGAAATGCTCACTAACAGGGATGTAAACAAATTTCTGCACAAAATGTGAGAGAAATAAGCTTTTTGTGCCTATGGAACATTTCTGGGATCTTTTATTTCAGCTCATGAAACATGGGACCAATCTTGCTTATACCTCTCAGATATAGGACAGACACTTCAGAACAAACTTCCTTTAGATTGTTTTGGGGGACTATCTGTTGTTCCATATAGTGAATCTGTTATTCAATGTGTTTGTATGGGATAATAGGATTAAGGCACAATTTATTTGTTCATTTAAAGTGTCTTAAAATTCTAAATCAAATAGCAAAAGGATCCTTGGTATGACCTTAGTAAAAAAAAAACTCTCTCTCTTACTGTCTGGGCGTGCTGTATTGCTGGGAGACCAACATTTTAACACCCCAGATTGAGAACGAACGTGTGTGTGTGTGCGGAAAGGGTGTGTGTGGGGGGGGTGTCTCTCTATCTGTGTGTGAGAGAGCGAGCGCTGAGCCTCTCACTGAATTCCAATAACATCTCATAGAAATGGGTGTTGCATGCCATAGACTGGATTATCAGGCAGGGGGCACTATGGAACAACCCCCATGTCTGTCCAACACTACATTTTAAATGTTTAGTCATTTAGCAGACGCTCTTATCCAGAGCGACTTACATTATCTATTTTTTTAATTATTTTTTTATACTGGCCCCCCGTGGGAATCGAACCCACAACCCTGGCATTGCAAACGCCATGCTCTACCAACTGAGCTACATCCCTGCCGGCCATTCCCTCCCCTACCCTGGACAACGCTGGGGCTCCCGGTCGCGGCCGGCTACGACAGAGCCTGGATTCGAACCAGGATCTCTAGTGGCACAGCTAGCACTGCGATGCAGTGCCTTAGACCACTGCGCCACTCGGGAGTCCACTACAGTGAATACGGGAGAGGTGAGTACTGTTGCAGCCTATAATATGACAAACAGCCCTCTCCTCTCCTATCAACAACCCCCTATCAACACCTCTCTCCACAGTCTCTACCTCCTGTGACCTACCCTCTCCTATGACCTACTGTCTCCTCACCCTCCTCAAACATTCCCTCTCGCACAAGTCTCTCTTCTCACCTCTGCTTGTCTTAGAGGACACCTCTCTCTCCTCTCCCGGCATTCATTTCATCCTCCCTCTCCTCCTTTTCTCTTTGCGTCACTCATTCCTGCTCTCTGCTTTCTTGCTCCTCTTATTCTATTCTCTCTGTTCTTTTCTCATCTACTTCCTCTCAGGTTTTCCAAGCGTCGCTCCGATTTCTTCTCACTTCTTCTTGCCCCTCTCTTTTTCAGTGCCTCACTCATTTCCCTCTCTCTCTCACATCTGTCTCTCACATCTTTCCCTCAGTCTGTCTTCTCCATCTCCTCTCTCCTTCCTCTCACCCCCCCCCCCCCCACCCCCCCCCCCCCCCCCCCCTCAACACAGTTCTTCTCAGTTGGGTTCCTGCACCCCGCAGTTTCTTCCCTGAATTCCCCTCTCATTACGATTAAAGATGTGCTCTAGGTGCTGCTCAGGGAAAGCCTGGAGCGTGAGGGTAACCTAGGTTCAAAAGCTGATAGCGGCAATTAAATATATTTCTTTAGTGACTGTGGTGGGGAGAGAAGCATAACGCAGATTTTTCAGACTTATTCAATGCAATGTTTTCACAGCAACAAATTGTTTTTTGGGGTGTTTTCTTTCTGGTACTGAGAAGAATAAACGGTGCCATGAGATACGGAGGGGAAAATACTAGGATTATGGACCTGGGGTTGTGCTACAATCATGTTGATGCTCTGCTGGTCTGGCTAAGCATCAGCTTTGTGGAGTAGTGCAATACAGACATATTGAATCTGTTCTGAGAGCTGTAGCTTTTTGTTTTGCTTTTTCGAGCTACATTGCCTCGTCTAATGACATTCAGAGCCACTGGATGTACCGAGAGCTGGGTGACAGCCCCGTCCTCCTCCTCCTGTCACACACAACCCTGACCCCCCCCCCACACACACACACACACACACACGGCCAGAGAGAGAGCGAGAGAGAGCGAGAGGAGCTCCCATCTGCGTAATGACATCTCACGCTTGGTTAGGGATCTGCAGGATAATTAGAGCCCTGGCGGGTGATGGATGGCACTGCAGCGGCTCGCGGCCCGCCTGACCTTGGCATCATTACGGGACGGCAGGGCCAACTGGACCGGCTCGAGCGCAGACGAGCAAGCAGCTGCTGGCTTTAATGGGACCATTTGTCCCCCCACCCCCCTCCCCCTCACATCCTCTCTCTCTCTCTGTCTTTTTTCTCCTTCTCTCTCTCTTTTGTATTACCCTGAACGGCTAATACTCCCCCTGTTTGGTTCTCTGGAAGGAGTGCTGAAACCTGCAGGACCACGGTGAAGGGTACAGTATAGGAGGAGAGGGGGCTGGCAGACATACTATCAGCTGGTCCGCAGATAGATGGCTCTTCCCAGACATGACAAAGACATTCCATGCCAGACAGGAGCACAGCTCATTGTCATTAGTGCCCTACTGTTGCACTTGATGTATGTTCTCCTGAGGACATATGATCAACACACCTATTAAAACTGCAACAGGCACTATAAGATGATGTTGTAGAAATAATGTTGTTTATGGCATAATCAGAGAGAAAGACGAGATTGGTTCAAACACAGTTTCATTGACGCAGTTGCATGCTGGCAGTACAAGATATCTCCAAGGCAACATGAAGGTTGCATTTGATAGTCACATAACATATCATAATGCTATTTTTCTCTCTGATTCAACAATATAATCCAACAAAAGGAAAAGAATAAGCTGAACTAAACCTTTACCATTCAATATTAAAGACCCTATGCAGTCTTTATAAAAAAATTTTTTAAATCATCACTGTTTGTCTAATAAATCACTGTGTGTGTTTATTTAATATTTTGTATCATTTATTTCCCTGAGCATCCTTTGGCCCTTGAATTGCTCGTGTGGGCGTTAGGAAACAAATTTTAAGATATTTACATACACAGCCCTGATTGGCTGATAGGATGGTCTAGAGCCCACCCCCTACCCAGATGAACAGTTATTGGTCTATTATAATCAGATCGTATTGTGACATCATGATGTGGGCCAAAAGTTTCATCCCACCTGAAATGCTGAAATTCCAGGCATTTTTTTCAAACAGCTCTTATATAAAAAGGGCATTATCATCATTTTCACAATTTCTGTGTTATTTCGACATCATAGTGTGGAAATATCATTAAAAAAAGGAAAATCACGTAACTGCCCTGCCCCTTTATCTCTAAAGAAATGTTATTTTTTTACCCTGAAGTCCATTTACACATTCTGCACAAAGCACTGATCCCAATGTTCTAATGTTTCAGCAACCTTGCCAGTCCAACTGCCTCAGACCCGAACATTACAAAGAAACTCCTGTTCACAATGTGTCATCTATCTGTGATGAGAGTAATTACTATGACTTTGACAATTCTAGACCAAATTTGGCTGCCTTGCTATGCTAGACTGTGTCCAGGTAAAACTCAGACATAATACTCTCACAATAGTAACTTCTTACTGCGGCGTGTCTGTATAGATGTTTTTATACAAGCCAGCAGGGGACAGTAAAACTTCAACGCTGTTCTATCTCTTTCCACAGGCACACACTGGAGCTTTTCATCCCAAGCAGCCTCTGTGGAGAAGAGATACTTAAAAATGCCTCTTTGCTGGCACAAGCAAATGCCTTCCTCTCATACTCCTCATCAAGCTATGGTATGAACACCGTTACTAAGACAAACACTGACAGTTTACCAGTGTGGGGTTTTCCTAGCTCGAGTGGAGAAAACCCTGCCTCTCAGCTAAACAATAGAGCTAACATGCTCATAGAATTCAAAATCCATGACCACAGTGTTCAGTCTCCAAATATTGTCTTGATGAGGACCCACAAACATCGGTTTACGGAGAGACATTTTATCAACTGAACCCTGTTCGTTTTTATGGATCTTGTGTAATTAGATGGTAGAAAGTGAAGACTTGTTGTAATTGATCAGTAAGTCTAATCTACAGTGAGTAAGAAACTAGGCTAAACCACCTGTCTGCTATTCTCAGATGGACACAAAACCCCATCTGATACCTGCAATTTTTGACAAGCTACAGGATGAGTTAGGAGAGTGTTCCTCTTCCTGAGCAGGTGTGTTCTGGGGAGAGAGGGGGTGGTCTGGTGGCAGCCTTGAGGAGAGGAGGAGCTGCAGAGTACCGCAGTGCCAGCCTCTCACCTTGTCATGCCCCCTCTGCTGGTATGGCTCACATGCAGATAGCAGGCTGGCGCTGCCCATCCCCCTCTGCCAGCCTCTGCCAGTGGTGCATGTCTCTGGGAGTGAGCTGTCAGGCTCTGAGGTGCCCACACTGGGCCTGGCTACTGCCTACAGTACTCCAGCCTCACAGGCTCTACTCCAGGGGCACCATGCCAAGACTGGGCCTGGATGCCTGGCTGCCAGTTCTGCCCGACCCTCACCAGACAGAGGGGAGGAGGAGGAGGAAGAGAGTGGGAGGAGGAGAGAGGAAGGAGGACTGTAGGAAGATGTGTGGGAGGAGGAGGGGATGGAGGTAAGAAGGGGAGGGGGAGGAGGAGGAGAGGAGTTGGTTGCTGAGGGACGGGGATAGAGAGAGACAGCATGAGAGGCAAGGAGACAGAAACAGAGGGAGGGTGGGAGAGATTGAATGCCAGTAAAGAGAGAGCGACAGCAAGAGAGGGAGAGGGACAGAGAGATACTAATGAGGCTGATGAAGTAACCTCCTGTGGCACAGTGGGTAGTGAGATTCATCTGCTCATACTTTTGAATGACTTTAGCTTCAAGCTTCTTTGCATGTCCATATTATTTTCTTCTCTCTTTCCGTTTCTTCTCCTGCTGATGAAGAATCTCTATCTCAACATTGTTTACCTCCTGTTCCCTTCCTGTTTCTCCTTTATTTCCCCTCCTCCAATTAATGTCCAATGACGACAGCAGGTTGAAAGACATTAGCTCACCCCGCTGAGATGATAAAAACGAACTTGTTGTTCGACTACCTCTCGATTCGTGGAAACCAAACAATACTGCAGACAGAATGTCTTTCTTTTCACTGCGAAATCAAACGGTCGCATTAGTTCTAAGGCAGGAGTTAGTTAAGCTGATCCAGACAGCTGTCATGGAAACAGATGTCAGTTCTGTTCCGAGGTGCCGCTTTGCTCCACAGAGGAGGCTGCCACGATGTTTGATTGTGACTCCCTCTGCCTTTCACCAAGAGTGGCTTTCCTTGATGTTTCCCAGCACAGAGGGCCCACCGTCGCCACCATAACACACATGATCGCTAGATTCGTTAGGAGAGAATCATTCTTCACACATCTTCTAATGCACATGACAAGAGTCAGCTGCCGACAGTCTCTGAACTGCGTCGGCACCAGATGTGGGGTAATGACTAGGACTCAGGATTCAGTCTACTCCTCCTCCCCCTGCATCTCACATCGATAAATAGCATTAGAAATGTCTCCTAAAGCCACACACAGAGAACTCAATATTATACCAAAAACAAGAACAGATTTTTAATGGATTATCTGGAAAACCTTAGGGCTTTGCCATTTTACAATATCTTTCCCTGTGGCAGTCAACACCCTGATATAATATCTAGATTTTATTGTGAGTTACTCATGCAGACAACACCCAGTGCTCTTAAAAGTCACCAACGCGGAAGTCTCTTCTGACATTCGCCGTGACTCTGACCCACCCAGAGTCTGGCAAGCGAAACTAACAACTAGGAGACAACAGCTAGTTAGCCACAAGAGCCAAATAGAAGAGGGGGTGTCAAACAGATGAATGCCTGAGCAGCATATTTGCTGATGGGGCAAATGTGTTGAGACGAAGCCCTAACGAGCTTCAGTCTGATGGGGTGAAGCGTCATGACTCCTCTCCACGCCGTCTCACATTGACCTCCGACTGCAGCCGCAGTATCTCCAACACCCAGCCCCAGACAGGGCTTCACATCTCCAGACAAGCCGAGAGCGCGCTGTGGAGAGGCCAGCCAGGTCAGAGACAGACACACTCATTCTGGTGCTCTGGTCAACAGCCTCATAGAAGGGAAAGGCTATCTGGAGATTTCTCTCTCAGCTAGAGCTGTCATTATTTTTCCTCACACACGTATAGGTCCACTGTCTAGACAGCAGCTTACTGAATGGATGAGACACGTACAGTGAGTGGAAAAAAGTATTTGATCCCCTGCTGAATTTGTACGTTTGCCCACTGACAAAGACATGATCAGTCTATAATTTTAATGGTAGGTTTATTTGAACAGTGAGAGACAGAATAACAACTAAAAAATCCAGAAAAACACATGTCAAAAATTTTATAAATTGATTTGCATTTTAATGAGGGAAATAAGTATTTGACCCCTCTGCAAAACATGACTTAGTACTTAGTGGCAAAACCCTTGTTGGCAATCACAGAGGTCAGACGTTTCTTGTAGTTGGCCACCAGGTTGGCACACATCTCAGGAGGGATTTTGTCCCACTCCTCTTTGCAGATCTTCTCCAAGTCATTAAGGTTTCGAGGCTGACGTTTGGCAACTCAAACCTTCAGCTCCCTCCATAGATTTTCTATGGGATTAAGGTCTGGAGACTGGCTAGGCCACTCCAGGACCTTAATGTGTTTCTTCTTGAGCCACTCCTTTGTTGCCTTGGCCGTGTGTTTTGGGTCATTGTCATGCTGGAATACCCACCCACGACCCATTTTCAAAGCCCTGGCTGAGGGAAGGAGGTTCTCACCCAAGATTTGACGGAACATGGCCCCGTCCATCGTCCCTTTGATGCTGTGAAGTTGTCCTGTCCCCTTAGCAGAACACACCCCCAAAGCATAATGTTTCCACCTCCATGTTTGACGGTGGGGATGGTGTTCTTGGGGTCATAGGCAGCATTCCTCCTCCTCCAAACACGGCGAGTTGAGTTGATGCCAAAGAGCTCGATTTTGGTCTCATCTGACCACAACACTTTCACCCAGTTCTCCTCTGAATCATTCAGATGTTCATTGGCAAACTTCAGACGGCCCTGTATATGTCCTTTCTTGAGCAGGGGGACCTTGCGGGCGCTGCAGGACTTCAGTCATTCACGGCGTAGAGTGTTACCAATTGTTTTCTTGGTGACAATGGTCCCAGCTGCCTTGAGATCATTGACAAGATCCTCCTGCGTAGTTCTGGGCTGATTCCTCACCGTTCTCATGATCATTGCAACTCCATAAGGTGAGATCTTGCATGGAGCCCCAGGCCGAGGGAGATTGACAGTTATTTTGTGATTCTTCCATTTGAGAATAATCGCACCAACTGTTGTCACCGTCTCTCCAAGCTGCTTGGTGATGGTCTTGTAGCCCATTCCAGCCTTGTGTAGGTCTACAATCTTGTCCCTGACATCCTTGGAGAGCTCTTTGGTCTTGGCCATGGTGGAGAGTTTGGAATCTGATTGATTGATTGCTTCTGTGGACAGGTGTCTTTTATACAGGTAACAAGCTGAGATTAGGAGCACTCCCTTTAAGATTGTGCTCCTAATCTCAGCTCGTTACCTGTATAAAAGACACCTGGGAGCCAGAAATCTTTCTGATTGAGAGGGGGTCAAATACTTATTTCCCTCTTTAAAATGCAAATAAATTTATAACAAAAATTTACATTTGTTTTTCTGGATTTCTTTGTTGTTATTCTGTCTCTCACTGTTCAAATAAACCTACCATTAAAATTATAGACTGATCATTTCTTTGTCAGTGGGCAAACGTACAAAATCAGCAGGGGATCAAATACTTTTCCCCCCCACTGTACTGAAGACTAAGTAGTATCTGCCAAAAGCTGACTAAGTAAAGTGGAGAAGATGAAATTGTGCACCAACTAGTCATAGAGAATATCACCAAGATCTGTTCATGTCAGAGCATACATGAATAGATTATCTTTGAAGGGTGTGTTTTTCTTTTAGAAGAGGGAAACGTTAATGTGACCACTAGTCCTAGTAATAGATTATGGGCTTTTGAGCAAGACCAATAATCCTTAGATCACACACACAAATGTCATAATGAGTAGTCATTATCTTATAGCATGCAGCATGTCTCACATAGAGGATGGATTTCTATGGATTATATGTCAGGAACCCTCGTTCCACAGAGTAGCCTAGTATGGAATGTGATTCAGAAAGCCAGTTCAATTCCGAGGTATTGGATTTGTTTTGATGAGCTAGAGCTCCATCTACTGTCTAAAGTGTACATTACACTGAGTGGTTACAGAACTGTTTTATCTGTGATTATAAACAGCCTTAAATGCTGATTGGCTGACAGCCGTGGTATATCAGACCGTATACCACGGGTATGAAAAAACATTTATTTTTACTGCTCTAATTATGTTGGTAACCTGTTTGTAATAGCAATAAGGCATCTCAGGGTTTTGTGGTATATGGCCAATATACCATGACTAACAGCTGTATCCAGGCACTCCGCGTTGCGTCGTGCATAAGAACAGTCCTTAGCCGTGGTATATTGGCCATATACCACACCCCCTCTGGCCTTATTGCTTAAATATACTATCAGAATGGAATGATTTTGCAATATTAAAGAAATGCTCATATGGTACAAGCAAAAACTGAATTAATTACTTAATTTAGAAACAACCATAAAGATGTCAAACAGGATGCATCTTAGACTTTATTTAATAGAAACAAAAATGTTCAATGGGCTGTTCAATAACCTCAGTTTGGCTAATCTAAGTGTTTCGCTGCTCCCTCTCTGGACAGCCTGTCGGCCTCCTCGTTTCCTAGGTACCCAGCATGGCCTGGGATGTGCAACTGGAGAAAGAAGAGAGAGAAGAGAGTCAGAGGCAAAAGGGGACTGTTAGTAATTTCAGTTGTGCATCATCCATGATTGAACGTTCTAGTCCAGGGGTTCCCAAACTTTTTTAGGCCACACCCCAACTTTGATATCAGAAATGTATCAGAAGCTTCTAAAGCCATGACATCATTTTCTGGAATTTTCCAAGCTGTTTAAAGGCACAGTCAACTTAGTGTATGTAAACTTCTGACCCACTGGAATTGTGATACAGTGAATTATAAGTGAAATAATCTGTCTGTAAACAATTGTTGGAAAAATTACTTGTGTCATGCACAAAGTAGGGCCCCGTGTAGCTCAGTTGGTAGAGCATGGCGTTTGCAACGCCAGGGTTGTGGGTTAGTTTCCCACGGGGGGCCAGTATGAAAATGCATGCACTCACTAACTGTAAGTCGCTCTGGATAAGATTGTCTGCTAAATGACTAAAATGTAAATGTAAATGTCTAACCGACTTGCCAAAACTACAGTTTGTTAACAAGAAATTTGTGGAGTGGTTGAAAAACGAGTTTTAGTGACTCCAACCTTAGTGTTTGTTAACTTCCGACTTCAACTGTATGTGTGTGTGTGCGCGTGCGTGTTTGTGCAAGTAGAAAAACATGTTGACTCACCCTACTTGTAGAGAAACACCAATGCCATCCTCCTCTCTTTCATGCTGACGAAACAGTCTATTACTCTGTCATAGAGTACACGCTTTTATTTTTTGTTGTCCTAGGCTACCTGGCTAAAATGCTTTCTCGCTAGCCAACTTCAACAATGTATGAATTAATGGTTGGATCAGAATCGTCCAACTCCCTATCTCCATCCATGGCTAATTTAGGAAAGGGATCATTTTAGCTAGCTAGCCGCCGGAGGACAACAACAACGAGATGCAACAATTCAAGTTGTTCCTGTTAATGACGTATGCTCTCAAAGCGATTTGATAGGAGATGCCAAATCCAAGCTGGCTTCCCTTGAAGAGGGGCACTGTTTCTCTCGCTCTGATGCCTTCTCCTGTGAGATACATTCAGCCTCTTGCGAATTGATGTAAAATTATGGAATACAGAGACGAAAGATACATTTGGGTTTTTTGGGTGGGGAAGCCTGGCTTCCCTTGGCGTTCATGAATACACGCCACTGCTCACTTAATGTGCTAGCCACCAAAGAACTAGCCGAGGATGGACTCAGAAAAATGTCAATTTTGCAGCAGCGTAGCGGCAGTAGCCATTCACCATGGGAAAGATCCAAGTGCAACGCTCAAGCAGTGTTGCCAACTCCTCAGTAAGGAAAGTAGCTATTGGCTGTCCTAAAAGTCGCTAAATGATGTCATCACTTAATTTGCATAATTGACCATGAGCATGTAATTGTGATGGACGCTGTAGGAGAGAGGAATAACGTCGTGGGAGAGACAAAATGTGAGTAAAAAAACACCCTACATTTACATCCCGCCCTGAATGTAAGCCAGGGCGGGATCAGCCAGCGGCGGCTTCCCGCATGCGCGATTCATTTGCAGTCTGGACGCGGAGGGGTGAACATCTCCTGCTCTGACTGCAGCTGGGAGGGACTGCTGTGCGAGGACTGGGCCGCCTGTGAGTGCTTTGGGACGGGGTAACAAAGCACCCGCTGCTCGTTGAGAAGAGTAAGAACGATACATGCTTTCACGTCAGAGTCTCCAAAAGTCTCCAATAACACCAGAAAAAGTCGCTAGATTTGTTGATAGTCGCTTTTTTGAAAATGTGTCGCTAGAGGGGTCTGAAAACTCGCTAAATATAGCGACAAAGTCGCTAAGTTGGCAACACTGCGCTCAAGTGTAGGCCAGCCTTTTCCCGCCAACTTAAGGCACTCTCATTGGTTGATGTAAGAGAGCTTCTTCTTCAAAGTTTATTGGCAGACTACACTCATAAGGTGTATTGCCGCTACCTACTGTAAAAAATACCCCAAAAACAAAATATGTTTTGGATGAACAAATTCATACTAAATACCAAAAACAAAAAACAAATTCACGCTACTACCCTGAATTTCAAACTAAAAAACGGTACTCCTTCAGTCGGATGTAAATGTCTATTCAGATCCCTACACAGGCTCAGGAACCTTGGAGGGGGAACCTCTTCATTCAGTACTCCCTGTAACATTTCGGCTGTAAAGTCCTGGAGATTCAGAAATCTATTTGCCGCCTTCAAAATGTCTAGCTTCTTAGATTTTTTATTAGTTTGACTAGTGCAATTTATCACTTGCGCTATAAAACGCAACAAAGTCCACCTTCACTATTAGTGTGTCGGGATCCTTCTCCTGCATGGCATTCACTGCAAACTGTGGGAGATCCACTACCATCTCCTCTCTACTCACGCCTTCAGCAATTTTCACTGCCTCCACATAGGAGACCTGCTGGATGGCCCTGATCCTAGCTACTGTGACCTCCTTCATCCTTACAGGGATGTATGAGAGCTGGCCATCTCTAACACTTAAACAGCTTTAAAAAGAACAGATTAAAAACCGTTCAAAAGTACTTTATTTAAAACTGCTGTAGCAGAGCAATTTAAAACCACACTAAACTGGCAGCTAAACCTGATGTGGCTCACCATAGTTAAAAGACATTTCCCTCCAAAATCTTCTTCTTCAGTGGGGTTTATCGGCGGTTGGCATCCAACGTTATGGTGCATTACCGCCACCTACCGTACTGGAGTGTGGGCCAGAGACAGGGACAAACTAAATCCTACCTGCCAACCCCGTTTCTCTTAAAAAAGATAACAAAAATATTTTAGACTATATCTAATGACGCTCTACTCAATATACTCTTTAAACTAATTTCCTGTATCCCCTTCTCCCTCATACTAAATATCATCCTCTCTATTTCCCTCTGATACTGCCCACACTGTAGCAATACATGCTCCACAGTCTATTTACTGACAATAATCACACTTTCCTGATGGATGCTTTCCTATCACATTTAATGTCTTATTCAACTAACTGTGTCACACCCTTAATCTTGTAAAAATAGCCTCCTCTCTTCTGTCCCTTCCTGCTGTCCTCCCCTCCCTGACTTTCCTCTGTACTTGAAATAAATGCCTTCCCTTATTATTTATATTCCACTGCTCCTACCATCTCTTCACCATCACTGTATATATCAGTCTTTTTGCCTCTGCCTTGCTCATTGACACTTCAACATCAACATCCCCACTACTAAGTGCTTGTTTAGCCTGTTCATCTACTGCCTCGTTCCCCTCCACCCGCACATGGGCTGGAACCCAAGTAAATCTTATCTGAATACCCATCTGTTTAATCCTGCCATAGGTTTGTAGCACATCATAAAGCATGTCTTGTCTGCTACGTGAGCTAAAGGACTGGAGACTCATTAACACTGCACATGAGTCAGAGCAAATAACTACTCTGTCTGGCTTAACTTCCTCCACCCACTGCAAGGCCAACTGAAAGGCCATCAGCTCTACCGTATATACAGCCAGATGATCTGTAATACGTTTCCTGACTTCCACCCCACATTCCTGCACTACAAATACTGACCCAGTACATCCTGTCGTTGGATCTTTTGAACCATCTGTGTAAATGGCCACAAAATCCTGATACACAGTTTCCAGACATATCTTAAAGAAATCAGCTGGATCAACACCCTCCCTATCTTTCTGTAGTCTCTCCAACACTTCTATATCAACTACTGGAGACGGGAGTAGCCATGGTGGATTTACAGGAATAACTACCATTGGACTAAACTCCCTTCCATACAGTCCCATCTCCTTCGCCTGGGTATTACCCAACCACCCAAAGCTCGTGTTCGGTCTTCGCTCATGTTCCCAGCATGCCTGTAAAATCCCTTTCGCAGGATGAGACACCCCATGTCCTTGTAGGTTGACCCAGTAATTCATTGCCAGCTGCTGTCTCCTAATCTGCAACGGCATATCCCCCCATCTCCACCTGTCCTGTAGCCACTGGGGATGTCCGAAACACCCCACTACATATTCTGAGTCCTTGCCCCTGTATGACATCTAGCCTTTCCAGATTGGATCAATGCAACATACATGGTCTTCAATGAGTAACACCCAGCCCCACACTTCCCCGTCAGACAGCGCATCACATTTAGCACCTTCTTACACTTTCCCACCACTCTCTCAATATGTTCTGCCCAGGTCAGCCTAGTATCAAAGTATACCCCAAGAAACCTGAAGGCCCCCACCCTCTCCAAGTTTCTACCATATAACCTCGAGCATACCTCATCTCCCACCTTCCTCCTGGTAAAGAACATTGTTTGAATTTTCTCTACAGAAAACCTGAATCCCCACATTAATGCCCACCGCTCTACCTCATCAATTGCTTCCTGTACCTTCCTGACTATGTAAGGCACATTTCTTCCCCTCTTCCATAAGGCACCATCATCTGCAAATAACAACCTCCCTATATCCAGCTGTACCTGAGAGTAAACATCATTGATCATGATTGAGAACAACAGAGGACTAATCACGCTCCCCTGCGGTGTACCATTATCCACCAAGTAGCTGCCTGATAAAGACTTCCCCACCCTCACCTGGAGAGACCTTCCAAACAGGAAATCATTTATCCAGTTGTACATTCTTCCTCCTACCCCCATAATATCAAGCTTGATTAACAACCCCTCCTTCCACATCATATCATATGCCTTCTCCACATCAAAAAAGACAGCTACAACAGTCTCCTTGTTCACCTGAGCCTTCCTGACCTCTGCTTCTAAGCAGAGCACTGGATCCATAGTTCCCCTACCCTTCCTGAACCCACTCTGATGTGGCGTTCCTAGCCCTCTGCTCTCCAGGAAGTAAGTTAGCCTCTTCGTAATCATACGTTCCATAATCTTACATACATGTGATGTTAAAGCTATTGGCCGATAGATTATTGGCTTCGTTGGATCCTTCCCGGGCTTCCGGATTGGTACCACTACTGCCTCCTTCCAACTGCCTGGTAGTTTCTCCTCATCCCACACTCTGTTGTACAACACCAATACCTTATCTAGTGCCTCATCACTAAGATGGGCCAACATAACATTGCACACCTCATCTTTCTCAGGTGAAGTTAACCCATCCTTACCTATTGCTCTTTTGACCTCTGCCCTGGTAAATGGTGCACTCAACGCATCATTTACATCCTCCCTCCTTCCCAGCACTCCAGGATGCTTCTCTCTCGTGTTCTCTCTCTCCCCTCTGCCCCTCCTCTGACAGATTTGCAGAGCTATGCACAAATGCTTTGGCCATCTTTTTTTTTTTTCATTTAGCAGACGCTCTTATCCAGAACGACTTACAGGAGCAATTAGGGTTAAGTGCCTTGCTCAAGGGCACATCGACAGATTTTACACCTAGTCGGCTCAGGGATTACAACCAGCGACCTTTCGGTTACTGGCACAACGCTCTTAACCACTAAGCTACCTGCCGATCATCTCTGCTTTCTCCTCATCTGTTACTGCCACATCCTCCCCACTCGATAATCGCACTCCCTTCTGATCCCACTCATCCTCTTAATCATCCCCCCCACAGGTGTCGCCCTTCCAATGGTGTCACAGAACCGATGCCAACATGACCTCTTTGCCTGACGGATAGTTCTCCTCACCATGGCCTGGGCCTGCTTATACTGAATCAGATGTTGGAAGTTATGCGTCCTTTTCAGTACTCTAAATGCCCTGTTCCTAATCCTCACCATTGCCCCACATTCCTCTGTCCACCATGGGACTGCTTTCCTCCTCCTCCTCCTCCCTGAACTCTTAGGTATAGCCTCAGTAGCTGCCCCCACTAACGCTGTTTTCACCCAGTTATTCATACTATCTACATCCCCTCTCATATCCACCCGAGCCATCACCTGCTCACTCAGGTCCTGAAACTGATCCCACTTTGCCCTTCCAAACACCCACCTGCCTACTCCATCCACTAACACCTCCTCCTCCCTCCGGCCTACTGTGCATACAATGGGTTAATGATCACTCCCTACTGTCGACTCCTCCCATACCTCCCACTCACATATTCCTGCCATCGCATTAGATACCAGAGTGAGGTCCAAGGCAGACTCTTTCCCTGTGGCTACATCAATCCTGGTCCCTCTGCCATCATTCAGGCACACCAGATCTTTCTTTTCTATCAAATTTTCCATCACTTGGCCATTTCCATCCATCCGTTTCGCACCCAAAAGCATGTTGTGGGCGTTAAAATGCCCACACCACATTACCTTACTTCATTCCTGGCCCTCCACCCGCTCCAGCACTTCCATGTCCAATATCTGACACAGATTATAGTAATTCACTACCACTAGCACCCCTCCTCTCAGACACACCTCCACCACCACGTACTCCTGTTCAATACCTTTGCCTATATCCCTGTATGATAAACTCCACATTCGGTTTGAGCCATGTTTCCTGCACACAAATCACATCAGGCTTAGCTAGCATATCAACAATGAACTGCTTGAATTCCTGCCCATTAGCCAACAGGCTTCGAGCATTCCATTGTAGTACTACCACCAGAACTAAGATCCAGTAATACATGACTCCACCGTCGGCTGATTGAGGTAATCTCGAATCTCTTCCCATGTCAACCCTGTCATACTTAAATGTCTCCCAGCAGCTTTCACTATTAGTTTAATCCTCTCCGTTTTAGATTCTACTTTATCAGTGCTATTGATAGCTCCTGCTATGAACGTTACCAGCTTTCTCTTTTCTATGTATACCATATCGCTGCCCACCTACCCCGTAATCCCCGGTCTAGATGCTCCTACTCATCTCTCCCTTGAACCTGTATCTCCCTGGACCTGGACCACCCTCACTGCCTCAGCATATGACACCCTTCTCTCCTGGACCACCCTCACTGCCTCAGCATATGACACCCTTCTCTCCACTCCCACTTGTTGCACCTCCACTGCCTTCTTCATAGCCTCACACCCACTATATGCCACACTATGAGCACCCCCACAGTTGCAGCACTTTGGTTGTACACCATCTCCACACTTCCCATACTCATGCTCTCCTCCACACCTGGCACACCTCTTTTTATCTTTACAGACTGTTGCCACATGCCCAAACCTCTGGCATTTATAACATCTTAAAGGCTTCGGTACATAAGCCCTCACATAATAACTCATATATCCTATTGTTACTTTATTTGGCAGTACCCGGTCCTTGAAATGTAACAGAATAGACGTGCTATCTACTCTATCTCCACCCCTTGTTGCTTGCAATCTTTGTACATTCACTAGAACGCCTCCTCTCAAATTGTCCCTTACCTCTTTAGTGCGAACACTCACAGGCACTCCTGTTATCACCCCTTTACTCCACTGCTTCCCTGCTTGATCAGACCAGCTGCTCGACACCACCTTACACTTCCCTATTTGCTTCACTCCGATAGCTTTTTCCCTCTGCGCCATGTCCTTACAGCACACCAACAATCTCCCATCTCTTAACACTTTAGCATTAACAACTTCCCCAATCAACTCTTTTATCACAGCCGTCAACCTTATCGGACTCATCGCCCCAACTCCCCCTTCCTCCCTAAACTTCATAATCACTTTATGCTCCTCCTCACCTCCATGTTCCTCGTGTCTTATCTTGCCCTTCCTCTGCACTTTCTACCTCCAAACTTCCGCTAGCGTTGGAAGCTAGGTTGCTCTCCTCAAACTTCCTTTTCTCCCCTTCATACCCCTACTCCCTTTCTCTCCCGCTTTATTTCTCTTTCTTACTCCCTCCTTTATTTGTACCACTATGTTCCATACTTGCTTCCCTTTCCTCTCCATCACTATCTCCTACCATCTCTGACCCATTCACAGCACGGCCGTGCCAAACCTCCGTCACACTGAGTAAACTTTGTTTGTTTTTCAACAATTTCAAAAAATCCCTCTCGATTCACAACCGTCTGTCGTGGTTTGTCCCCCTCCCCTCCAAAATGTTCTGGCACAACCATTTTAACATGGCAGGTGACCTAGTTACTGAGCTGAAACACCTGTGTCAATTAACCACTTAATTAGCTGGACCAACAGAAAACAAGAAACACTTGACGATGAGTGTGGAGGACAGCGGTTTGGAGGTTGACGGGAAGATGGCGGAAGTGGATGCTGAGTTTGAATTCAGCAGCGCGTCGAGTAAATTTGGGGAAGTCGAATGTTCTGAATGGACAACAGTAGTATCTAAAAATTTAACAAAAATGAAATTGTCTCAAATTGGAGTGGAGGATACGTGTGTACATGATAATGAATCGCTTCTTGTTGGGATGAGCTTGTTGAGTAAGGATGCATATGTGGGAAACCCGTTTGAGGTGTTAAATGGTGAAGTATGTGCATGGAAAGGCTCTGTCGTAGCCGGCCGCGACCGGGAGACCCATGGGGCGGCGCACAATTGGCACAGCGTCGTCTAGGGTAGGGGAGGGAATGGCTGGCAGGGGATGTAGCTCAGTTCGTAGAGCAAGGCGTTTGCAACGCCAGGGTTGTGGGTTCGATTCCCACGGGGGGTATAAAAAAATTAAAATAAACATTAAAAATAAATAAATAAAAATCATGTATGGACTAACTGTAAGTCGCTCTGGATAAGAGCGTCTGCTAGAAAAATATTTAAGAAAGGTGGAGTCTGTCAGAGTGACCAGGAGTGGTCTTATTTTGATTAATTGTATTTCTGAAGAGCAGAGGAAGATTGCAGTGGGCCTCAAAAGAATCCGGACAACAGAAGTTTTGTGTTTTGAACTCCGGAGTAGAGCACCCGTCAAAAGAGTCATTTCAGGGGTGACGACGGATGTTCAGGTTGAATACCTGAAGAGAATTCCTGGTGTGGTTGGTGCCCGGCGTCTGACCTGCTGGGTGAATGGAGAGAAATAAGAAAGTCTGTCGGTCCGGTTGTTTTTTTGAGGAAGAGCAAATACCTACGCATGTGAAGCTTGGTTATGTAAGATACGCTGTAAGAGCTTTCGTCCCCAAACCACTGCAGTGTAATAATTGTAAAGGATTTGGCCATGTTTCAAGTGTGTGCAGACGAACAGAGTATACTGAAGAACGGTGTGTAGAAGGACGACGGTGTTGTAATTGTGGTGGGGATCATGATCCTGAGTTCCTGGAATGCCCTGTAAGGGTGAAGGAAATTGAGGTGGCAAAAGTTAGAGCGGTCAATTGAATCCCCTATGCGGAGGCGATGAAAATAATTGAGAAAACAAGTGATGCTAGTGGATACACCACAGCCTGTAGTAAATGTTTGCTGCCAGACAAAAGATACCCTGTGTGTTAAAAAGGTGGATTTTGTTGCGTTCATTGCCACAGTTATAAACTGTACAGCACAAGTCTCAAAGAAGTCGAAGAAACTGGACATTATTGTGGGTGCGGCAGAGGTTTTTGGGACTCAAGGATTTTACATCGGAAGACTTGCAAGGGGTCCTGGCGCCGGAAGACCCGCCATCCCAGGTTCCCCTTGAGCCTGTGTAGGGATCAGATATCCTTATATTTATTTATTTTTAACTGAAAAGTTATTTGATTTATTGGTAGTTCTGTTTTTGGGGGGAATCCTGTTTCCATCCCGCATAGTAGGTGGTGGGATGCACATGAAATTGTGTGATCGCCAATATACCATAGAAGAAGAAGAAGATGGGTGTGGAGGTGGAGCAATTGAAGATGAAAATTCCTGGTGTTTGTGACCGTTTGGTGCGACGCAGACCCGGTGGGGTGCGTGGTGAAACCGAGGAGTCACCGTCAGTCCTTTTGAGTCAGAGTCTCTACCAAACAAAGTCATGTAAGGATATATCAGTTATCCTGCTAGAGCTTTTGTGCAGACTCCACTGCGCTGTTTGAGGTGCAACGTTTATGTTGCAGCAGTGTGTAAGAAGGAGATTCCAAGATGTGGGAAGTGTGCAGGAGGGCATGGGACAGAGGATTGTGTAGTTTCGGTGGATAAAGTTGTGTGTGTCAACTGTAGGGGTGCTCATGTTGCTGTGGATCGGAAGTTTCCAGTGCGAGAGAGGCAGGTTGAATTGGCCAGAGTCAGAGTAGTGCAGAAGGTGTCATTTTCTGAGGCAGTGAATAAAGTAGAGAAGGATGGGTGAGGGGTCAAGGGTGAGGGATCCTGAGAAGATTTTTAGTAGATTTGTGTCAGCGCAGAGGGATAGGGCAACGAGTGATTTATGCTTCAGTAAGGTTGACTTCCGAGTGTTCATAGCAATGGTTATCAACTGTACCGCAGAAATGGAACATAAATCACAGAAAATAGATGTGGTGGCAGCTGCAGAGAAGTACCTGGGTATATGAGATTTTACTGCAGAAGAGTTTTGAGTGTGTTGATGGGTGGTGTCCTGTCCTCCCAGGTCGTTTGCATGGTGCAGGAGCAGATAGGGTCAAAGTAGTGGAATGGGGTAGTGGGTTGTTAATGTGTAGGTAGCAGCTGCAGAGAAGTACCTGGGTATATGATTTTTATGAAATGGTGGTATGTACTGTAGGTGTAGGGTTAGTTGGTGGTGCTATTTTCTTCCTTTAAGTAACAGGAATAATGAAGAGAATTTAATGTAGGTAGGCCGTGACTGGTCTCACACTTCAGTACAGTATGTGGCGGTGTATGCACCTTCAAGTTGGATGAGATCCACCAACCCAATCCCATAGAAGACAGATCTAGAAACTAGAATGTTTGGTAGAGTATTGAACTATTTCTTGAAGGCAACTCCTTCACAGTAGAATTTTAACTTTTAGAAGAAAAAAATGTTTTGGTTAACCACATAACAACATTTTTTTATAATGATAAAGTATATATTTTTTAATTATTAAAAAATTTTCACCAGGCTTTTGGGAGTTTCTCCTGCCATCCCATCTTCAAATCAGGTGACCCCACATGGGGTTGTGACCCCTAGTTTGGGAACCGCTGTTCTAGTCTGAAACCCAAAACATTTGAGTACTGAATCTCTGAAGTGAAAACATGTATAGATATGTAGAGCAACATTGATACTTACCCATACAACCTCCAGCTCTTCATTCAACACGTCAAGTTTTTCAAAGTCCTCTTTGTTGATGACGGGGCCACCAGAGTTGAGCCGCCAGTTGTTCAGCTTCCAGTTCTTCACCCAGCTGGTGACACCTGAAGGAAACAACACCGACATATGCCTTTTCTTAATTGCATACTCCTCGCGTCCTCTCGCCTCCTTCTCAAAACCCATTGGAAGAGAAGGTCAGAGAGGAGGGACCTTTGGATTTCTCATCCAATGGTCACAGTAGGCCTAGCTAGTAATATTAGCTTCTGCATCATGCCTGCAGCATCACATGCCCTTGCTGATAGTGTTGGTTGAGTGTTTTAAGCAGCACATATGTACCGTTTATTGTGAACTTGCTGTCTGTATAGAGCACCAACTTCTTGATGTTCATCTCTTTGGCCTGCTCCAAGGCTTTACATGCTGCCTGTCATTTAGAAGCAAAACGTGAGATTACATCTATGTGGGGTTACAATCCAAAAGGGAACTGTGGCAATTCAATGAGCCTAAAATAATAACACTGCTTTAGAGTTCACAATTAAAGCAAATATGACACTAACACAGTACTTGCCTGTAATTCGGCTCTCTGGTTGGTCTGTCTTCCATCCAGTGGTTCAGCTACATTCCTACAGTAAAGACAGTCAACATGAAAACTTCTGGACTCTATTGTGTCAAGCTCTCTTGAAGTATAATTTACTACAGGCCTGAATCAACTCACAGAGGATGGTCACGTCCCCAGTACACTCCGATGCCAGCTCGGGCCCCGGCCTTCCCATTGCCTGAACAGCAACCATCTGTGTACACCACCACTGCATCACCTGGAGGAACAGAAAACACTGTTTATTCACCCCAAAAACATAAACACTAACCATTTTAATCTGCAACATTAACAACACATTGAGAATGTCTGTAATTACCAATGTAGGTGAATCCATCAGAGCTTTTTGAAGATGAGCTGCTGTCTTGACTCGGTTTGGCTCGTTTGGCAGGGGACACCCCCTCCTCGTCTATGTGACAATAGTGCCGCTTCTGACAAATGGGTATATACTCAATGGCCTCCGGTGCTCTTCTAGGGAGTGTTGCCTCATAGCTGGCTCCTAAAATATAATATTGTGGTCTGAGTGCAAGTCTGATTATGCTGAGCCCGAACGGTGCACTAGTTGTCTAATGATTAGATGGGCTGCCCATTCCTAGAGCGAGTAACATCAGCACCCATTGTATTGCCATTTCACAAGTAGAGTGACCTATAGAGAAAGAACATAGCCATCTACTGTATCTACCCTCTTTTACGTCTGGAGTTATCGACGTTGCTACGCTTCTGACGAATGCCCAGGCATCCTTTTCTGCTGCAAACTTCTTGTAGCTGGCATATGGGAACTTGTCAACTTGGCTCTTACATTCATCCCTGAAAAAGTAAACACATATACAGTGGGGAGAACAAGTATTTGATACACTGCCGATTTTGCAGGTTTTCCTACTTACAAAGCATGTAGAGGTCTGTAATTTTTATCATAGGTACACTTCAACTGTGAGAGACGGAATCTAAAACAAAAATCCAGAAAATCACATTGTATGATTTTTAAGTAATTAATTTGCATTTTATTGCATGACATAAGTATTTGATCACCTACCAACCAGTAAGAATTCCAGCTCTCACAGACCTGTTAGTTTTTCTTGAAGAAGCCCTCCTGTTCTCCACTCATTACCTGTATGAACTGCACCTTTATGAACTCGTTACCTGTATAAAAGACACCTGTCCACACACTCAATCAAACAGACTCCAACCTCTCCACAATGGCCAAGGCCAGAGAGCTGTGTACGGACATCAGGGATAAAATTGTAGACCTGCACAAGGCTGGGATGGGCCACAGGACAATAGGCAAGCAGCTTGGTGAGAAGGCAACAACTGTTGGTGCAATTATTAGAAAATAGAAGAAGTTCAAGATGACGGTCAATCACCCTCGGTCTGGGGTTCCATGCAAGATCTCACCTCGTGGGGCATCAATGATCATGAGGAAGGTGAGGGATCAGCCCAGAACTACACGGCAGGACCTGGTCAATGACCTGAAGAGAGCTGGGACCACAGTCTCAAAGAAAACCATTAGTAACACACTACGCTGTCATGGATTAAAATCCTGCAGCGCACACAAGGTCCCCCTGCTCAAGCCAGTGCATGTCCAGGCCCGTCTGAAGTTTGCCAATGACCATCTGGATGATCCAGAGGAGGAATGGGAGAAGGTCATGTGGTCTGATGAGACAAAAATATAGCTTTTTGGTCTAAACTCCACTCGCCGTGTTTGGAGGAAGAAGGATGAGTACAACCCCAAGAGCACCATCCCAACCGTGAAGCATGGAGGTGGAAAAATCATTCTTTGGGGATGCTTTTCTGCAAAGGGGACAGGACGACTGCACCGTATTGAGGTGAGGATGGATGGGGCCATGTATCGCGAGATCTTGGCCAACAACCTCCTTCCCTCAGTAAGAGCATTGAAGATGGGTTGTGGCTGGGTCTTCCTGAAACACACAGCCAGGGCAACTAAGGAGTGGCTCCGTAAGAAGCATCTCAAGGTCCTGGAGTGGCCTAGCCAGTCTCCAGACCTGAACCCAATAGAAATTCTTTGGAGGGAGCTGAAAGTCTGTATTGCCCAGCGACAGCCCCGAAACCTGAAGGATCTGGAGAAGGTCTGTATGGAGGAGTGGGCCAATATTCCTGCTGCAGTGTGTGCAAACCTGGTCAAGACCTACAGGAAACGTATGATCTCTGTAATTGCAAACAAAGATTTCTCTACCAAATATTAAGTTCTGCTTTTCCGATGTATCAAAAACTTATGTCATGCAATACATTGCAAATTAATTACTTAAAAATCATGCAATGTGATTTTCTGGATTTTTGTTTTAGATTCTGTCTCTCACAGTTGAAGTGTACATATGATAAAAAATTACAGACCTCTACATGCTTTGTAAGTAGGAAAATCGGCAGTGTATCAAATACTTGTTCTCCCCACTGTAATTCAATGAATAGAAATTATAATATAAATGTCAATGTGTTTTAAGACACACTACAGCTGTAACTAGCTAGCTAGCCAACTACACCACAACTCACCAAGTTTGGTAAACTCCAGGTTTTAATCCTTTCCTCACAGCGTAGAAGAATTTGCCTTTCACCATGTCCTCTGTGCCATTGCAGACTGCCCTGCGTACTATACTATACAGACCGGTCAATCTGAACATCACTTAGACCAGCAATTACTTGAAAGTGGAGGCACCGGTCATTGTACGGTCTTAACTAAAGCAATGTGAACAAACTAACTTGCTATGTGTTGAAATACAAGGAAACTATTAGCTAGTTGTCATTGGAACTAATACAGGCATGTAAACAGTGCAGCTAGCATGCTAGTTAACTCAACAAACATACAACCATAAAAGTTAGCTTGCTATACATTGTAACATGATATACATTGGCGTACTTATGCTTCTCTTTTGCATTTGTATTCGCATTAATTAAGTACTTTCGCTTTCGAAATACGCTCTCTGCTGGTGGGAGAAAAAAACATCTTCAAAATCATAGCTACTTCCGTGTTCCCATGACTCCTTCGCACGACGTGTTTTAGCTACCTCTCGCGAGATTCCGGCCTCTTCCCTGGCCGTCGTTGACTGAGGTTGGTCATGATAATGCTCCCACTAATCGGAATTTCTTGAGAAAATGTTGTACATGTGTATCAAATTCCCTGGGTTTTGTGTCAGAGTGTATTTAAAACGTTTGATGCGTTAGATTGTTATATTTCAGATTTTGGATGGCCGCTGTGTAATGAGTTATTGAGTGTTTCAGGATAGACCTAACGTGAAAGACAAGGAATGAAGGAAGGACTGGTAGTATAACAGGCGCGGTTTGAGGCCCATGTGTTCCTGGAAGAATTGCTTGTAGTCAATCGAAGAGTCCGTTTTTTAACCACGTAGTATTTTACCTTTTGTCTAGTGGCCTGTCCGATGTTTAGCCTGACATGGTGTATGTTTGAGTACTGTGTTCCCTGAAGGTTGCGGCTAACTAAAGTGAACCATTTTTGAAAGACACTGCTGCTAGCCGGCTAACGCTGGCTAGCCAACTAGTTAGCTTGGGGACATGCGACCTTTAGTATACACACACAAAAAAAATTATGCACACATGATTGTAAGTCCCTTTGGATATTATTATTATTTTAGTAGCTAGATGGATGCAATGCAATAACTTGCTCGGTTGTATGTTGAATATGTTCATGGAACGAACCAGTGTCGACTTTTCGTTTGATCAACCTTAGCTATAGTATAGTTGTTTGGCTAACTAGTTAACTTAGTAACTGCATGTATGTATGGTGAGATCGCGTTCAGCATGGACTGCTTTGCTAATGTTGGCTAGTTTCACCTGAAACATTCAATTATGTCCGAAGGTGTACAACATGCTTAAATGGTTTTCTTGTCTTTCTATCATTCCAGAGACATAGGCCATGTTCAGTACCAGCGCCAAAATCGTGAAGCCCAATGGCGAAAAGCCAGACGAGTTCGAGTCTGGCATTTCTCAGGTAACCAATGGCTAGTATGTTAGCTATTGCATGTATGGCTATTTACACAACTTCTATAACTTTCTTAGTCACTTGGCTAATGCTGTTTGCAGTATTCAACATGTCTGCTTTTCTAGGCTCTTCTCGAGCTGGAGATGAACTCCGACATGAAGGCTCAGCTGAGGGAGCTGAACATCACTGCTGCAAAGGTAAGGACTGTGCACTACATGGAGCATGTGTTGTACTTGCCTTATTTCTAACTGCTTGCTCAGACCTTTTTTTGGATAACTGAAGATTAATGTTTGTTTAAATGTGGGAGGAGTTTGATGCTTAGTAAGAAGAGCTGTTTTTGGTTATTATTGGGTGAGTTAAACCCCTACGTGGACATCCTGTGAGGTTGCTCTCACATGGCTCTGTCCTTGTGGCATATGGGAGCGTAGCATTTCAGTGCTGTGACGTACAGTCCCGTTCCATGACGTTGGAGAGCAAGCTTTGTCCCCGGCCATCGGGTTGGTGAGGACGGCGTTCTGTATATTCCTACATCTTCCCAGAGCCCTTTGGGCCATGACTGGGGGGCTAAACCATGCAGTGCATAGTTTTTTAGCTGTCTGGATGAAAAAGTATCTCCTACAATGTCTGTATTTAACTCCGTTAGTTCTAACATATTTTCCTCTCTCTCAGGAAATCGAAGTTGGTGGTAGCAGGAAAGCCATCATCATCTTTGTCCCCGTGCCCCAGCTGAAATCTTTCCAGAAAATTCAGGTGCGACTCGTGAGGGAGCTGGAAAAGAAGTTCAGCGGCAAACATGTCGTCTTCGTTGCACAGGTAGGAATGCGGCTCTCTCGCTGTCCTGTTTTCTTAGTTGCAGAGCTGTTGCTGTGACCCCACTGTTAGCTTGGTTCCTTTTGAGAAGACCGTTTACTGCCATCTGATGCTCATAGGTGTGTGTGTATATAGATAGATAGAGATGTATGAAATAACTGAATCCACTCATTTGAAGGGGTGTCCACATACTTTTGTGTGTAATTAATATACATGCATAAAGTACCAGGCAAAAGTTTGGACACCTACTCATTCAAGGGTTTTTCTTTATTTTTACTATTTTCTACATTGTAGAATAATACGGAAGACAGCAAAACTATGAAATAACACGCATGGAATCATGTGGTAACCAAAAAAATAGTTAAACAAATCAAAATATATTTTAGATTCTTCAAGGTAGCCACCCTTTGCCTTGATGACAGCTTTGTGCGCTCTTGGCATTCTCTCAACCAGCTTCATGAGGAATGCTTTTCCAACAGTCTTGAAGGTGTTCCCACATATGCTGAGCACTTGTTGGCTGTTTTTCCTTCACTCTGCTGTCCAACTCATCCCAAACCATCTCAATTGGGTTGAGGTCGAGGGATTGTGGAGGCCAGGTCATCTGATGCAGCACTCCATCACTCTCCTTCTTGGTCAAATAGCCCTTACACAGCCTGGAGGTGTGTTTTGGGTCATTGCAAACCAGATGGGATGGCGTATCGCTGTAGAATGCTGTGGTAGCCATGCTGGTTAAGTGTGCATTGAATTCTAAATAAATCACTGACGTGTCACCAGCAAAGCACCATCACACCTCCTCCATGCTTCAGTGGGAACCACACGTGGAGATCATCTGTTCACCTACTCTGCGTCTCACAAAGACGGAGCGGTTGGAACCAAACATCTCAAATTTAGACTCATCAGACCAAAGGACAGATTTCCACCGGTCAAATGTCCATTGCTCGTGTTTCTTGGCCCAAGCAAATCTCATCTTATTATTGGTGTCCTTTAGTAGAGGTTTCTTTGTCGCAATTCAACCACGAAGGCCTGGTTCACGCAGTCTCCTCTGAACAGTTGATGTTGTCTGTTACTTGAACTATTTGAAGCATTTATTTGGGCTGCAATCTGAGGTGCAGTTAACTCTAATTAACTTATCCTCTGCAGCAGAGGTAAGTCTGGGTCTTCCTTTCCTGTGGCAGTCCTCATGAGTCAGTTTCATCATAGCACTTGATGGTTTTTGCGACTGCACTTGAAGAATCTTTCAAAGCTCTTGATTTTCTGTATTGACTGACCTTCATGTCTTAAAGTAATGATGGACTGTCGTTTCTCTTTGCTTATTTGAGCTGTTCTTGCCATAATATGGACATGGTCTTTTACCAAATAGGGCTATCTTCTGTACACCCCCCTACCTTGTCACAACACAACTGATTGGCTCGAACGCATTAAGAAAAAAATAAATTCCACAAATTAACTTTGAAGAAGACTCCTTTTAATTGAAATGCATTCCAAGTGACTTCCTCATGAAGCTGGTTGAGAGAATGGCAAGAGTGTGCAGAGCTGTCATCAAGGCAAAGGGTAGCACTTTGAAGAATCTCAAATATATATATTTTTTATTTGTTCAAGGTTTTCTTTGGTTGCTACATGATTCCATATGTTATTTCATAGTTTTGATGTCCACTATTATTCTACAATGTAGAAAATAGTAAAAATACAGAAAAAGCCTTGAATGAGGAGGTGTGTCCAAACTTGACTGGTACTGTATGTGAGGTGTGTGTATGTATGTGTGTATATATATATATATCACACAAGTATGTGGACACCCCTTCAAATCAGTGGATTTGTATATTTAAGCCACACCCATGGCTTACAGGTGTATAAAATCGAGCACACCGCCATGCAAGCTCCATAGACAAACATTGGCAGTAGAATTGCCTAACTGAAGAGCTCAGTGACTTTCAATGTGGTACTGTCATAGGATGCCACCTTTACAAGTCAGTTTGTCAAATTTCTGCCCTGTTAGAGCTGCCCTGGTCAACACTAAGTGCTGTTATTGTGAAGTGGAAACGTCTAGGAGCACACAAGCTCACAGAACGGGACCGCCGAGTGCTGTAGCGCTAAGAGTAGTCTGTCCTCGGTTGCAGCACTCCAAACTGCCTCTGGAAGCAACGTCAGCACAATAACTGTTCATCGGGAGCTTCATGAAATGGGTTTCCATGGCCGACCAGCCGCACACAAGCCTAAGATCACCATGCGCAATGCCAAGTATCGGCTGGAGTGGCGTAAAGCTCCCCACCATTGGACACTGGAGCACTGGAAACGCGTTCTCTGGATTGATTAATCACTTTTCACCATCTGGCAGTCCGACGAATCTGGGTTTGGCAGATGACAGGAACGCTACCTGCCCCAATGCATTGTGTGAAATGTAAAGTTTGGAAGAGGAATAATGGTCTTTGTCTGTTTTTCGTGGTTCTGGCTCCTTAGTTCCAGTGACGGGAAATGTTAACGCTACAGCATAAAATGACATTCTAGACGATTCTGTGCTTCCAACTTTGTGGGAAGTTTGGGCAAGGGCCTTTCCTGTCTCAGCGTGGCAATGCCCCCGTACAGAAAGCGAGGTTCATACAGAAATGTTTTTTCAAGATCTGTGTGGAAGAACTTGACTGGCCTGCACAGAGCTCTGACCTCAACCCCAATGAACACCTTTGGGATGAATTCGAATGCTGACTGCGAGCCAGGCCTAATCGCCCAACATCAGTGCCCGATCTCAATAATTATCTTGTGGCTTAATTGAAGCAAGTCCCCGCAGCAATGTTCTAACATCTAGCGGAAAGCCTTCCCAGAAGAGTGGAGGCTGTTATAGTAGCAAAGGGGGGACCGACTCTATATTAATGCCCATAAATTTGGAATGAGATGTTCGACTAGCAGGTGTCCACATACTTTTGGTCATATGGTGTACATGCTGTTTCTATGCTGTGATTCTAGCATAATATCAACGTGGACATCCTGTGAGGTTGCTCTCACATGGCTCTGTCCTTGTGGCGTATGGGAGCGTAGCATTTCAGTGCTGTGACGTACAGTCCCATTCCATGACGTTGGAGAGCAAGCTTTGTCCCCGGCCTTCGGGCTGGTGAGGACGGCGTTCTGTATATTCCTACATCTTCCCAGAGCCTTTTGGGCCATGACTGGGGGGCTAAACCATGCAGTGTACATTTAGTTATCAAGTATGCTTGTTGGGCTTTTAAAGTCTGGCTTAGGTAAATTGGTAATCCTTAATATTTTCATTCAACTTGCAGAGGAGAATCCTGCCCAAACCAACCAGGAAAAGCCGTATCAAGAATAAGCAGAAGCGTCCCAGGAGGTAAGTTATATTATCATACCTGCATGTGCACGACAACATACTACATTTATATGGAAGAGACAATTTAAATGTGGCTTTAATGTTGGAGTGAATGGGTGCTAGTTTTAGAACTTGAAATAGTTTCTGCCATATCTTGTGCTGCCATGATTGCACACCATTTTTGGACCCAACGTGGATATCCTGTGAGGTTGCTCTCGCATGGCTCTGTCCTTGTGGCTTATGGGAGCGTAGCACTTGAGTGCTGTGACGTACAGTCCCGTTCCACAACGTTGGAGAGCAAGCTTTGTCCCCGGCCCTTGGGCTGGTGAGGACAGCGTTCTGTATATTCCTACATCCTCCCAGAGCCCTTTGGGCTATGACTGGGGGGCTAAACCATGCAGTGTACAATCTTACAAATACAATGTTGTATATGCTTTCTACCATTCCAGTATACCTGCACATTGTAAATATGGTATTGGTACCGACCCTGAAACTTACCCAATATATAGCTTGCTTACTTTCTCGTTCTTATTTCTTGTGTGTTTATGTTCTACTTTACTTTTTATTTGTACTACTGATACTAATTACTGCATTGTTGGGAAAGAGCTTGTAAGAAAGGCATTTCACTACTTAAGCATGTGACAACTTGAAACTTTGAATGGTATTTTGCATAGATCAGTATGTCTACAAGATGAACTGGAGACTAACCATATAATGCTAAATCAACGTTCCCTCCTATTACCTTGCGTTATCTCAAGCAGACTCTGCTTGTCTTCAGTGATGTGATTTCAAGACCCCTGCGTAGCGTTTAGATTGAATTGCCCTTTCCAATACATGCATTCAGACATGTATAAAGAATCTTCCTTTAATTTAGAATGAGACTGGTGGTAGGAACATTTGTTTTAGCAAGGCTTGCAATTTTTTGTTAGCCAAAAAAACTATTTCTAATGCAAGTTGTGATTTATTTCTCCAGCCGTACGCTGACAGCTGTGCATGATGCCATCCTTGAAGACCTGGTCTTCCCCAGTGAGATTGTCGGCAAGAGAATCCGCGTGAAACTGGACAGCAGTCGGCTCATCAAGGTCCACCTTGACAAGGCGCAGCAGAACAACGTTGAACACAAAGTGAGTGTCCTGTAGCAGTCTGCTAGTTCCCCCGACTTAACCCCAACGTGGATATCCTGTGAGGTTGCTCTCACATGGCTCTGTCCTTGTGGCATATGGGAGCGTAGCACTTCAGACTGCTATGACGTACAGTCCTGTTCCACAACGTTGGAGAGCAAGCTTTGTCCCCGGCCCTTGGGCTGGTGAGGACAGCGTTCTGTATATTCCTACATCTTCCCAGAGCCCTTTGGGCTATGACTGGGGGGCTAAACCATGCAGTATACAACTTTTGAAGTCTCAGGTTTTAATGTTTTTTTTAAACCAAATCTTCATAACCTGTAAATGTTAGTCTATGCAGTGGTTAACCAGTAGTTGTGTTTCTATTTTCAGGTTGAGACCTTCTCTGGTGTCTACAAGAAGCTCACAGGCAAAGATGTTGTTTTTGAATTCCCCGAATTCCAACTGTAAAGTGCAGATGACAAAATAAATTTGTTTACTGTTAATGTCATTGCTCTGTTCTCTGGGGATGGGGTGGTTAGTCATGATAATCCATACATTATGTTCTAGACTAATGTCCTTTCAGACAGAAGGAACTTGATAACCAAAACAGTAGGGCCAGTACCTCATAACTGTATACTTGGAGCAGCTTTGATAATTGACATCTTACAACTTGGGGTGCTAAGGGGTTTTGTTCAGACTTGCTTTTGTACCTCCATGCAATGGTAGTATTGAAGATTTTTTTTTGCACATTCACTAATGCTGAATGAAATTGACCAGTAATCTATTTGTCAATGTATTCTGGTAGTGGGCTGTAGCAAGCCATCTGCTTCAGTTGGTGAGCTCGGTCTCTGTCGAGGGAGGCGCTGGTTTTGACCTATTGTGTATTTATTTCTATTGAACACATTTCCGTTTGTTGGCAATATCAATTCTTGCACATTTATTCAAACTACTTATGTTCGCTAGCAAGTGCTGCGAGTACTAAACTGTAAACCAATCAACTTGTGTACTATCACTTTATCGGTAATTTAGGTAGTAAGTAGACAGCTGGTGACATCTTGAGAGGGCTCTCTGTTCAACTAACTGCTATCAAGTAAGGTATTACTTATTTGTAATCTTAACTATTTAGTTAAACGTGATGCCATCACTCCAAGCTGTAAAATGACATCATAGAACATGGCAACCTTTTAATGTAGCTAGCTACTGTAGTTGCAATAAGATATGTTGCTAGCTAGCAGGAACAGATGGCTTTATCATTAGCTAGCAGGAACAGATGGCTTTATCATTAGCTAGCAGGAACAGATGGCTTTATCATTAGCTAGCGTGTCATTCTGGGACAAGGAGTGTTTTAGCTGTAAGTTTATTCCAAGTATTTTAAGACTACAAAAATATATAGGACATGTAGTGTAAATCGAATAGTCATAAAGGCGGGACCCATATGTCATTCATACTGACAATGCCACATTATCCCTGTCAATAGTTGGAGTAGCATGTTTGCAGCGCACCCTGCACCAGTTTGTCAGGATGTACATTTTCTAGCTCACAAACTACATTCCTTTGCTGTGATTTTTATTTATTTTCACTTTTGTCTTGCATGATCTATTCAGCTCTCCTGTGTCCTGCTCCCAGAGATCTACCAAGTGCTATTCACAAAGCATGGGCTGATTCACTCACCTGTGAGGAGAACATCCTACTTCAGTTTGATCTAACCCTGACGGCACTAGACATTGAGACCACATTCATTTTCAAGTTTTTTTTTTTGTCTTGGTCTAGTGCATTTTAGAGTTGGAACACCCACTACAGATAAATGTGCATTGAGCTAGCCCTGCCGTCACTATATAAACATTGAGACCACATGTGCCTGTCTTTTCTTTTTGTGGGTTTTGTCTTAGTCTTGTCAGGGTTGCGGGTAGCCTAGCAGTTAAGAGCATTGGGCCAGTAACCGAAAGGTGGCTGGTTCGAATCCCCAAGACAACTAGATCAAGGCACCTAACCCTAGTTCCTCCTGTAAGTCGCTTGTGATGTCTGTTAATTAAATGACAAATGTAAATGTCTACATCGGCTAACTACATTGGTGACCAGGGTGAGATCCTTTTGATACGCCTATGGGGCCTGGGCGCACACATGCTCCTAGAGAGAAGCATGTATTGATGATATTTCTAGTCTCCAGAGTACCAGGCGTTTGGCATAGACGGCAAAGCTCTAATTTCTGGACTGTAAGATTGTGCCCTCCACGGCCCTCAGAACAGCCTCAAGTTGTCGGGCCATGGACTCTACAAGGTGTCAAGCGTTCCCCTTCATCTACACTGATTGATGTAGTGATATAAGCGATCATATCTTTAACCTTGTCAGTCTGTCATGCAAAGAGCAGGTGTTCCTAATGTTTTATACATTCAGTAGGTTGCACGATATTTAGATACGTCAAATACTGCCTGAGACACCTTTGCTGTTTGCCTCCATACTCAAATGGTGAAACACTTATTTGTGATGGTGTTCTTTGTTCGTATGTATATGCATGAAACACATTTTTGAAAACGTCTCACTCAGTCATAGTTGGTAGAATAATGAATGGATTTGCAAGATTCTGGCACCGTCAACTTTTAGGTTTGTAGGAAAGTTAATCATTTAAACCACCTAAATATACTCACATTCACTGCTTTTTATGTAATCCTACAGGCTCTATAATTCTCCAGACCATATATTCTAATGCATCCAACATTATGCATGGCCACCATGGTATTGGGCAGCTTCTGTTTGAGAACTCGTCTGGTTTAGAACTTAAACTCTGGTTATCTTATTGCAGAGCACATGTTATTTTTTAGAGAAGATTGTATTGAAAGGTATGCTATAAGTGCAGGCTATGCTATATGTATTGGCTAATATGCATATGCAGCTGTAGTTTTTAAACCTAAATTCTAGCATACATGACAAATGCATCTTTGTCTACATGCTTTTGTGTTTCTATGCTAAGTATATGATTTGAATGTTTCTTTAAACCTGCAGCTAGTTACTTGAAAAGAGACATAATCATGGCGAAAAATGATTAAACAATTGAATTCACGTACAGAGATGGCTAATGAACCACATTTACAGTAGCTGACTAGGCTAGTCTGTTAACATTGGCTAGCTTTTAATATATTGTCTAAATGGTCAATGGAGTTACAGTATGCATGCTGCATAATATATATATACTGAACAAAAATATAAACACAACATGTAAAGTGTTGGCCCCGTGTTTCATGAGCTGAAATAAAAGATCCCTGAATTTTTCCATACATACAAAAAGTGTATTTCTCTAAAATGTTTTGCACAAATTGGTTTACATCTCTGCTAGTGAACATTTCTCCTTTGCCAAGATAATCCATCCACTTGACAGGTGTGGCATATCAAGAAGCTGATTAACAGCATGATTAAATAGGTGCACCTTGTGCTGGGGACAATAAAAGGCCACTAAAATGTGCAGTTTATTCACAATGCCATAGACGTGTCAGGTTTTGCGGGAGCATGCAATTGGCATGTTGACTGCAGAAATATCCATCAGAGCTGTTGCCAGAGAATAGAATGTTCATTTCGCTACCATAAGCTGCCTCAAACGTCGTTTTAGAGAATTTGGCAGTACGTCCAACCGGCCTCACAACTGCAGACCACGTGTAACCACGCCAGCCCAGGACCTCCACATCTGGCTTCTTCACCTGCACGATCGTCTGAGACCAGCCACCAGTGTTGCCAACTCCTCAGTAAGGAAAGTAGCTATTGGCTGTCCTAAAAGTTGCTAGAAGTCGCTAAAGACGTCATCACCTAATTTGCATAATTGGCCATGTGCATGAAATTGTGATGGACGCTGTAGGAGAGACAAAAAGTGAGTAAAAAACACCCTAAATATGTTTAGAACTACAAATGAACTTTCTTCTGTTGATTCTTGTTTTTTTTACATTTTAGTCATTTAGCAGACACTATTATTCAGAGCGACTTACAGTTAGAGAGTGCATACATTTTCATACTGGCCCCCCGTGGGAATCAAACCCACAACCCTGGCGTTGCAAACACCATGCTCTACCAACTGAGCTACACGGGACGTTTTTAATGTCACAATTTCAACCCTCCTTTATCTGGGCTTGGGACCGGCAAAAGTGACCCAAAAGAGACTGGCGGAGTTACTTCGTATTTTTTATTTTATTATTTTGTTTGTTTTTTAATTTGAGTTTTCTTTAGTTTGGTTTAGTTTTTAACCTTATGGTCCACTTAGGAGCCTACAACAAGTCACAGTAAAACATGAAAATTTTTAACCATAACTTTTTAACAATTTTTTTGTATTAACAATCTAAATGGACCAAAAAGAGACAATAGAAAAAAACTGTCAATGGCAATGTGAGAAAATGATGGTAACTAGTCTGGCCCTAATTCAGGGTTTAAAAAAATGACCCCCCTCCACACACACACAGGCTGTGCTGGCTCACAGAAAGAGTGGGTCATCGTCATTTTGTTCAAGGCTCTCTGTGGCATGTTCAACAACTGAGGGAGCTGACTTAAATGAGTAAGCAGCTGATGTGCCAAAAAGCTGCAAAACATTATCAGGCAGCTGGTGCTCATAGCAAGCCTCACCAGACAGCTTCAGTCCATATCCCATAGTTAAGGGTCTGCAAGGACATCCGATTTCTAAGTTTGCTTTTTACCACACTCATCTGGCTGAATACTCTCTCGACTTCAGCATTCAAGTGTGGCAAGGACAACACAGACACAGCAGCCATGGCAAGTTCTTGAAACGGCTTGATATCAGCTGCATCCCTGAACTTCCAAATCTCACTCCAGAAGCCCAGTGTGTTTTTTGTCTCATTCCATTTACTAAGATGGATGGCACGCCACTGCTGGACAATCTTGTCTATCTCTGCAGGGGAGTAGCCAAGGAGCTTGGCTATTTTTTCTATTTCTCCAGGGCTCTTATTGTGCTTTAGAGTTTCCTCCACATTGAAAACTGACATGTACTGCAATGCTTCGATGTTGTCCGGCAGTCTCACCCTCAACTCATTAGTGAGGGAGATGGTGAAGGCTACACACCGCTTTCGGACATTGTTTTCATCCTCAGGCGCAAGGTGGAGCTCAGCTGTCTTTGACTCAAAAAGGTAACCAAGGTATGGTTTGGGACTGATGTATCCATCTATTGGCCCTTTGAGTACATCAGGTAGCTTAGTGGTTAAGAGCATTGTGCCAGTAACCGAAAGGTCGCTGGTTCTAATCCCTGAGCTGACTAGGTGAAAAATCTGTCGATGTGCCCTTGAGCAAGGCACTTAACCCTAATTGCTCCTGTAAGTCGCTCTGGATAAGAGTGTTTGCTAAATGACTAAAATCTAATCAACATTTGCCAGTGGATTCAGCACCCTGCTGCTCACAGAATTGATCAGGCTAACCAAGCTGTCAAGTAGCTTAAGAGGAACTACTTGCTCTACCTCAAAAGCCTTGATGGCCAACTGTACCTCACCCAGCACTGACTTAAAAAAAGTCAGATACAATATGTTTTGAGGATCACTGTACATGGAGTATAAAACCTCAGCCATGTAGCAGTGTTCACTGGACTTGGTGACTGCTAAATGCAGCCTAAGCTCCTCCCACTGGTCCAAAATGTGTGAAACAGCGGGTTCAATGGAGAGCCAACGTGTGGCACACACCTTGGTTATCTGTAAAGGTTTCTCTCCACAGTTGATGGTCTCATATATGGCCTTGTAGGCCTCCCTGCGCTTTGGAGACACTGAAAACCAGTTATAAGTCTCTCGTACCAAGTACTCCACACTACGGGGGATGGTGTCATTGGAAGCATGACTCACAGCAAGCTGCAGAGAGTGGCACACACAGCGAATAAGAACCAGATCTTTGAGGCCATACTCCTCCTTCAGCACTTTATGGACCCCATTGTTAATCCCCGTCATAACAGAGGCATTGTCAGTCCATATCCCCAGGAGTTTCACACTTCTCGAGGAATGCCACAACAGCACCGGCTATAGATTTGGCATCTCCTCCCTCCAACTCAACATGCCCCAGAAATGTTGATACAATTGTCTGCTTGGTGTCACTAAAGTACCTTATCACAACCCCCAGGTACTTAGAAACACTTACATCCGTGCTCATCGAGGAGGAGGCTGAAACGCTAGTCACCCACATCTGCGACCAACTTTTTCAGAAAGTATGGTGCTAGAACACCATTAATCATTTATGTGCACTTTGTCCTGTGCATTTTGAAGTGGGTAGCAGCAGTGGAGTCTGAGAAAGCAGCTCTACATGCTTCTCCAATGTGATCACATGCCAGCATGGAACAGTGTTCAGCGATAGCTAATGCCATGGTGGCCTCAGCCTTTTAAGCAGAGTCAATTTTTTAAACCATAAATGGCAGCTTGTTTTGGGTGGCACTGTTATAAGGCTTTGCCTTTTGAGTATGTTTTTGAGTTGTCATGTGTTTTTTTACATCACTAAGTTTGACGTAGAAATCAGCCTTACAATACAGGCAGTATGCCCGTGTATCATCCCCAATAAATGGCTTCAACCAGCCTTTGAATTCAGGGTTTGATTCCCACTCCTTTCTGTATTTTTTGAGTGTACAGTTTAGACTGAGACATGATGAACTAGCCAGCTAGATGTTTAGATTATGTCACAGAGGCACACACAGTGGACGAGGTGAGTAAGTGACTGAGGCTGTGTGAGTCAAATGCAGTGATTTATTTTTGTGCAGTGATTTATTTTAGACAAAGAACATTTTACATTTACATCCTGCCCTGAATGTAAGCCAGGGCGGGATCAGCCAGCGGCGGCTTCATTTGCAGTCTGGACGCAGAGGGGTGAACATCTCCTGCTCTGACTGCAGCTGGGAGGGACTGCTGCGCGAGGACTGGGCCGCCTGTGAGTGCTTTGGGACGGGGTAACAAAGCACCCGCTGCTCGTTGAGAAGAGTAAGAACGATACGTGCTTTCACGTCAGAGTCTCCAATAACACCAGAAAAAGTCGCTAGATTTGTTGCTAGTCGCTTTTTTGAAAATGTGTCGCTAGAGGGGTCTGAAAACTCGCTAAATATAGCGAGAAAGTCGCTAAGTTGGCAACACTGCGCTCAAGTGTAGGCCAGCCTTTTCCTGACAACTTAAGGCACTCTCATTGGTTGATGTAAGAAAGCTTCTTCTTCTTCAAAGTTTATTGGCAGACTACACTCATAAGGTGTATTGCCGCCACCTACTGTACGAGGTAGTAAAAAATACCCCAAAAACAAAATATGTTTTGGATGAACAAATTCATACTAAATACCAAAAGCAAAAAACAAATTCACGCTACTACCCTGAATTTCAAACTGAAAAACGGTACTCCTTCAGTCGGATTTAAATATTCAGATCCCTACATACACAGGCTCAGGAACCTTGGAGGGGGAACCTCCAAGAGTAAGAATGATACGTGCTTTCATGTCAGAGTCACCAAAAGTCTCCAATAACACCAGAAAAAGTCGATAGATTTGTCGCTAGTCGATTTTTTGAAAATGTGTCGCTAGAGGGGTATGAATACTCGCTAGATATAGCGACAAAGTTGCTAAGTTGGCAACACTGCCAGCCACCCGGACAGCTGATGAAACAAGTACTTCTGTGTGTAATAAAGTCCTATTTCTGTGTGTAATAAACTTCATTCTGATTGGCTAGGCCTGGCTCCCAAGTAGGTGGGCCTTTGGCTGCGCTCCTGCCCAGTCATGTGAAATCCATAGATTAGGGTCTAATGAATTTATTTCAATTGACTTATTTCATTATATGAACTGTAACTCAGTAAAATCGTTGACATTTTTGTTCAGTATATTTAAACTGCTCTCCAAAACAGATATTTATCTTATTTCAGTCTGGGAACTAGCTAGCTATAGCTGTTTCTTTTCATCAGACAGCAGCTCGTGTTTTCACAAGAGGGCCGAGTGTTGAAATATACTTTTTATGAGAAAATGTGCAAGAATTGAAGATGCCAAGAAATGTTATAGTCATCAGAATAATATTTTACTGGCATATACAGAAAAATAGCTCCTCCCTCGACATGGATTGACCAACTAAACCCGTTTTAAGGTTTCGGCTCACTACCTGTATGTAGAAATCCACCATTCGGTACACTATACTAGGAAATGTGTCCAATTTAGGCTGTCGCGCACAACAGTCAACATTGACTTTTGCATGCTAAACCTAACCCTTGAGGAATTATTAAAATAGAACCATGGAGTAACACAGCCATATGTGTTGGGGTATGATGTGGTAAGACGGTTATACTGGAAGCATAATGGTTGAAATATGATTGCATTCGTTTTGGAACCTCTCTGGCCGACGGCAAAGTCAGCTCAAAACAAAAGTGACACTAGGTTAAGCACGTGGAGTAATGAATAGGATTCTGTTTTTACATGCAAAAGTGATTGCTTTTGATAAAAACACTTTATCTGACTTCCCAATGAAAACTAGTTAGAAAATGCGAACATATACTTTATGAAAAGAGATGTATGTTTCTGAACGACGGATCATGGTGCTTCCCTCACATGACGGACCATAGCCCAATGCACCTTGGGACAGTTTAATAGAATCCCCTTGTGGTTGTACAAGGTGCTTTCGCTTTCTTCCTACAAAAGAAAGTCGGAGCACAACTATTTTGAACAGATATTGAGCATTCCCCCACCACCTATCTCGTTTTTAACATAACACTGCTGTCAATGACTTCCCAGTCACTGGACTTTGCCCTGGTGGATTGGTAGAAAAAAAGCCAGCACCAGAAGAATCTATTCATTAGTGGTGGTGGACTACCTTTGAACTTGAAGTACAGGAAGCTCCAATATATAAATCAGATTTATCTTACTGTATGAGGTAAATGGGAAGATATTTTTCTCATTCTGGATTGAGTTACATGTAGGGATTGTAAATTATAGTCTGCAATAGAAAACATGGCAGACCGAAAAGCAGTGAAAATGGTAAGTGGTCAACCGGACTTTCTGCAGTTTAATAACCTGGCCTGTGAGACAGCTGGAGGAAAAGTAAGTGTTACACCATGGACACAAGATTGACATTTTGATAACTGTAAATAACACAATATGAGACAATGTTCATCTGTTTATGTGCTCACTATCATTGTAGGTTATTTTTGCTACAGACGAATGGTTTGCGCCAGCTAGCAATCTTTTGAAGGTACAGTGCATACTTACATTACTAATTCACTGTCATCTGTTGATTCACTGCCATTCACATCTCCCACCCTCTCCCTTTGTGTACTGCATGTGGTTGGAAGAGAGAGCCACCAGAGTTCATAGCGTCTGCATTCACTGAGTACGGAAAATGGATGGATGGCTGGGAGACAAGAAGGAAAAGAATACCTGGTATGACTTGAAGAGACACAAAATTATAATCATTTCAATTATGGGAAAATTGAATTAACATAGATAGGCTAATCTGAATAGGTATACAGAAGCTTGATCTTGTCTGCTATCTCTGCTAGGTCATGACTGGTGCATCATCCAGCTGGGTGTACCTGGCATCATACATGGCCTGGATGTGGACACATCCTTCTTTACTGGAAACTACTCGCCCTCTGCCTCTCTTCAGGCTGCATGTCTGGGTATGGATGACTGTGTAACAGGCTGTGTTTACACAGGCAGCCACATTCTGATCTTTTTCCACTAATTGGTCTTCTTGACCAATCAGACCAGCTCTTTTGCCAATAATTTGAGAAAATAGCAGGTTGTCTGTGTAAATGCAGCCATATAGATTTAGACTCTATCTAATACCTCATGGTAAGTTAGAAAGATCCATAGGGTGTTTTCACATACAGTACCAGTCAAAGATTTCTTTATGTTTTACTATTTTCTACATTGTAGAATAATAGTGAAGACATCAAAACTATGAAATAACACATCATGTAGTAACCAGAAAAGTGTTAAACAAATCAAAATATATATTATATTTGAGATTATTCAAATAGCCACCCTTTGCCTTGATGACAGCTTTGCACACTCTTGGCATTCTCTCAACCAGCTTCATGAGGTAGTCACCTGTAATGCATTTCAATTAACAGGTGTGCCTTCTTAAAAGTTAATTCGTGGAATTTCTGTCCTTCTTAATGTGTTTGAGCCAATCAGTTGTGTTGTGACAAGGTAGGGGGGGTATACAGAAGATAGCCCTATTTGGTAAAAGACCAAGTCCATATTATGGCAGGAACAGCTTAAATAAGCAAAGAGAAACGACAGTCCATCATTACTTTAAGACATGAAGGTCAGTCAATACGGAACATTTCAAGAACTTTGAAAGTTTCTTAAAGTGTAGTCGCAAAAACCATCAAGCGCTTTGATGAAAGTGGCTCTCATGAGGACCGCCACAGGAATTGAAGACCCAGAGTTACCTCTGCTGCAGAGGATACGTTAATAAGAGTTGCCAGCCTCTTGTTTAAGTAACCGGTGTGAAATGGCTAGCTAGTTAGTGGTGTCCACTAGTAGCGTTTCAGTCGGTGACGTCACTTGCTCTGATACCTTGAAGGAGTTGTTTTTTAAATAGAGTGAAACAGGGAGGTACTACTTGAACTTGTCCAATAAGAACACAGATTTTCTGTAACATTTGTTGACCGATAGGTAACGATGCTTAGAGCGTGACTGTTGTCAATGTGTGTAGAGGGTCCCTGGTTCAAGCCCAGGTTGGGGAGAGGAGAGGGATGGAAGGAATGCTGTTACACTTACATGTGGCTAAAGTCATGTATGTTTCTGTGTTCTGTCTGATCAGAGGAGGCCCCAGCATTGACCCTGGAGGGAGACCGCACTGGCATGGCTGCTTCCGAGAGTCAGTTTGAAGCAGTTGCTAAGGTACAACCATTGTGCACACTGTTTACACTGATACTGTACACACACACACACACACACACACACACACACACACACTGGAGAAAATCAATGATCAACTGTGTTTGACAGTTGCACTCTGAGTCGTGGGAGGAGCTTGTTCCTGTGACAGATCTGAAACCTGGATACTCCGACACCTGTCATAACTACTTCCCAATCACCTACCCCAGCAGAGTCACCCACCTGCGACTCAACATGTACCCAGGTAACACCTCCATATCAGATACTCTCTCCACTATTGGTTACATAATTGCTCATCAATATTCCTGATAAAGGATCTGTATTTATGCTTGTGTTACAGATGGGGGGATTGCTAGACTGAAGGTCTATGGCGTTGGGCAGAAAGACTGGTCTGCCATGCCCACACAGGACCAGGTGGACCTGGTGGCGCTGGTCAATGGTGGGGTCTGTCTGGGCTACAGCGATGCCCACTTTGGCCACCCACGGAATATGATTGGTATGCCAATGCTTTCAGTCTGCGAACATTACAATGGGGCTTCTTTCATCATACTGATTAAGGAATCAATCACTTCAGTACAGATAGCACTGGAATATAAAGTACAAACAAATAGGGAAACATTTATTTTAGCACTATTGATTTGAAAATACTGTATAACAAAGACAGAATTCTTTCAAGAAGCTGTGTCCATATCTTTAACTAATGAAGTGCAGACATTATTAATCTATTTAGTAACTTGTTCCAGTCAGTTGGGTCTTTGTAGCTGAAAGATCTTACTCCAACCTCATGCTGTACCTTTGGGACTTGTAATTGTTGTTGTTGTCGAAAGAAGTAGTGTGAGTCTTGTATAGTTAGGTGTTCCTTAATATATACATGAAAATTACTGTCAGGCCTGTGACATGTTTTAATGAAGATGTCAATATTGGCAATGGTCCAGAATCTCATTGGTAGTGCATACCATTGGTAATGAACATATCAAAAAGAGACAAGTCTATAGACTGGGTTGACCGGGATACGCCATACGCCGTAGGTTTGGGAAGATCTGCAAACATGGCTGATGGATGGGAGACAGCCCGTCGACTAGACAGACCCAAAAACCTACAGGTAACTTCAAATCAAAGTTTATTTGTCACATGTACAGGATATAGGAAGTTTAAACGGTAGAGTGAAATGTTTACTTGCCGCTCTTCCTCAACAGTAAAGAATAAAGTTTGACACATGCTGTAGCACTGGGTCGTGTTCAGTAGGACACATAGTAGAACATTTTTAAATGTTTGCTACAGAAAATCTGTGTTGTTATTGGGCAAGTTCAGGTAGTACCTCCCTGTTTCACTCTATTTGAAAAATGTCCTCCCTGCTGAACACAACCCTGTTGTATCATCTGGTGACATGATACTGTGCTCCATAGGTGGATGGGAAGGGCATCCTACAGGTACCAGGTTATGAGTGGGCAGTTCTCAGACTGGGGCATCCCGGAGTCATCAGCCAAATTGAGATAGACACCAACCACTTCAAAGGTAGAGTAAGACACACACACACACACACACACACACACACACACACACACACACACACACACATTCTGTCTGTTCCAGTCTCTGTTCTCTGCACTCTCTTTCACCCCACTGAAGCACTGCAAAGTTCCAATGTTAAAGGCTTGGTTACTACAGTTAGGATTAGGGCAGGTAGCCTAGTGGTTAAGAGCGTTGCGCCTGTAACCGAAAGGTCACTGGTTTGAAACCCCGAGCCGGCAAGGTGGGAAACATTGGCCGTTCTGCCCTTGAGCAAGGTAATTAACCGGCAACAACAACTGCTCCCCGAGCGCCAATGATGTGGACATCGATTAAGGAAGCCCACTGCACCTCTCTGATTCAGAGGGGTTGGGTTAAATGCAGAAGACACATTTCGGTTGAATGCATTCAGCTGTGCAACTGACTACTAGGTATTCCCTTTCTCTAGTTATGACAGTGTAACAGGTTAGATTACAAGCTATTATAATGGAGACATCCACATCTTTCGCCTCTGTTGTAAATAAGGCAGTCCACTGTACAGTCTACTGAGATGTAAGTCATCCCACCAGACAGAGCTCTTGTGTTTCTCTTACTGTGTCATGTGATGTCAACACGCAGGAAACTTCCCAGACTCCTGTAAGATGGAAGCGTGCTATCTGACCCCCGAGGAGGAGGGGAAGTATGTGAGTGGCAGGTGGAGCAGCGATCCGGGAAACAAATGGCGGGTGCTTCTGCACCCTCAGAAAGTATGTCAATCATTTTATCTATAATTCACTCCATTTGATCCAATGCCTGGGACCGTCTGAGTGCTGATCTAGGATCTGTTTTGCCTTTTAGATCAGAATGAATAAGATCACATTGACATAGGTTGCCCTGATCCTAGATCAGCACTCCTGCTGAGACTTCATCTGTACATTTTCATCCAGGAAGTGTTTTTCAACATTTTAATCAATTTAGTGTTTAAATGTCCATATTCCAGAACAAATGGGGAGAAATTCAAATGTGTGTGTTTCAAAACCTATTAGTTAGGTAAACAATATTGAATGTACATGTATAATAACTAAATCAGGTCTTGTAAGGATGTAAGGATATCTCTCATCTGTGACATGTGTTGTGCTTCACACATTCTTTAATGTGCCCAAGTTTCTGTGAAGTGAAATATCTGCCAAGTCAACAGTCCATCCAACTAATTTTTTTCCTCATGCAATTGCATCAGAATTCTGCTTAAGTACCAAAACAACTCATAACCTACAACCAGTGATGATAATAACCATTCCAAACTGCAACAGTAAAACACATCTGTTTGGTGAGAACCGTTTTCTGTCTGTTCTAGCTCGAGGCCCATCACAGGCACATTTACTCATGTGACTCGCTGCCGCTGTCTGGGCCGGTCAGTCATGTGCGTCTAGTCATCGCCCCAGATGGAGGGGTCAGCAGACTAAGACTCTGGGGACGTCCGACTTCCACAAGACACACCTCCAAACTGTGATGCTGAGTTGTGGTGAGCTCATTGTGGAAATGAATTGTCTGAGTGTAACATGTAGTCTACTGTACGCTACATTTGATGCTTAAAAATAAACATTCATCTGAAAAGATACAACTGGGTCTAAGGAGATGTATGAACTAATTATTTTCTTATATTATTTTTGAGTTTAGAACCTGTATTGGATGCAATTAATTTAAGAAATGTTGCTTAGTTGCAACAGTGGGTCTCACAGGGTTAAGCCATTATAGGAAAAAAGTGTGTGTGTGTGTTTTGTGGTGTCTATGCCATGTGAAGAATAGTAGCACAGACAGTAAACAAACAAGTGCTTGCAAACAGGATTCAGCACCACGGACAGTGGTGATTGGAATCCCCACGATCTGACCTTTAGACACTATTTAGGCCTAGTCGTAGGTTTGCACTGTAAACAAGTCAAGAATATTGTAATTTTCCATTTGTTTCCCACATTCAGAGCGCTATCTGGCCTAGGCATATCTACCGCAAACGGTTTTTGTCATGTTTAGGCTACAATGTAGGTACAAAAATCCCTGAAAGTTAAATCAGACACGCCGGCCTACTTAATGTAGCCTAACATTTATTTTGCCATTTGACTATGCGATAATAAGATGGAAGTAGACCGAATTGTAAACAGCCTAGTATTTTTGCAAAAATGTGTTGCTTATTTGTCACAGACTTGCCCAGTCAAACAGAGTCATGCTGCCATCTAGTGGATAGACTATATGCGAGACTTCCGCTCCTATATTAAATCATCTTCGTTTTAATTTTGAAGACTGATTGAAAATTCTGATATTAAAAGAAAACAATTTCGATCAAATACTTTAAAAAAAGTTTGCAGTCATGTGCCCATCAATATCAAACTATGGGTCTAGGCAGCTGTGTCTGTAAGGAAAAAAAGAAAGAGATGATAGACTATCTCAGATTTATCCTTGAATTTCACGTGGATACAGCTGGTGTGTCTGTGATGCCAAAGTCACCAACATAGTAAAGCTGTAATAAGAAATGTGCCTATGTACTGCAATTAAGCGTAGGCCTATTAATGTATTTGTTTATCTGGATAGCCTGCCCTACCCCGTTACTTTAAGTGAAAAATGTTTATTGCAGCCTACCCAATGAGTTTAAGCTTACAAAAGATATGCTGAAAAATATGGTAGCCTAAATGCATGTGTTCTGGTGGTGTGCTGGTGATAATCAGATTTGATTGAAAAGCTGGTTTGGAAAAAGCTGTCCAAAGCTTTTGGGTTCGCAGTAAATGATGATGACTGATTCAAAGCGTAAGACATTGATGAGGGAAAAGTGGATCGTACATGTTTTACCAAAATAAATCCACAATAGGGCGGCATAGGCTATCGTGAATTCGGGAAAGTATTCAGACCCCTTGACTTTTTCCAAATGTTGTTACGTTACAGCCTTATTCTAAAACTGATTTAAAAAAAAAATGTCCTCATCAATCTACACACAATATCCCATAATAACAAAGCGGAAACAGGTTTTTAGAAATTTTAGCAAATATGTTACAAATATAAAACAGAAATACCTTATTTACATAAATATTCAGACCCTTTGCTATGAGACTTGAAATTGAGTTCTGGTGCATCCTGTTTCCATTGATCATCCTTGAGAGGATACTACAACTTGATTAGAGTCCACCTGTGGTAAATTCAATTGATTGGACATGATTTGGAAAGGCACACACCTGTCTATATAAGGTCCCACAGTTGACAGTGCATGTCAGAACAAAAACCAAGACATGAGGTCGAAGGAATTGTCTGTAGAGCTCCGAGACAGGATTGTGTCGAGGCACAGATCTGGGGAAGGGTACCAAAAAATGTCTGCATCATTGAAGGTCCCGAAGAACACAGTGGCCTCCATCATTCTTAAATGGAAGAAGTTTGGAACCACCAAGACTCTTCCTAGAGCTGGCCGCCCGGCCAAACTGAGCAATCAGGGGAGAAGGGCCTTGATCAGGGAGGTGACCAAAAACCCGATGTTCACTCTGACAGAGCTCCAGAGTTCCTCTGTGGAGATGGGAGAACCTTCCAGAAGGACAACCATCTCTGCAGCACTCCACCAATCAGGACTTTATGGTAGAGTGGCCAGACGGAAGCCACTCCTCAGTAAAAGGCACATGACAGCCCGCTTGGAGTTTGCCAAAAGGCACCTAAAGGACTCTCAGATCATGAGAAACAAGATTCTCTGGTCTGATGAAACCAATATTGAATTATTTGGCCTGAACACCAAGTGCCACATCTGGAGGAAACCTGGCACCATCCCTATGGTGAACCATGGTGGTGTCAGCATCATGCTGTGGGGATGCTTTTCAGCGGCAGGGACTGGGAGACTAGTCAGAATCGAGGGAAAGATGAACGGAGCAAAGTACAGAGAGATCCTTGATGAAAACCTGCTCCAGAGTGCTCAGGACCTCAGACTGGAGCGAAGGTTCACCTTCCAACAGGACAATTACCCTAAGCACACAGCCAAGACAACGCAGGAGTGGCTTCAGGACAAGTCTCTGAATGTCCTTGAGTGGCCCTGCCAGAGCCCGGACTTGAACCTGTTCGAACATCTCTGGAGAGACCTGAAAATAGCTGTGCAGCGACGCTTCCCATCCAACCTGTCAGAGCTTGAGAGGATCTGCAGAGAAAAATGGGTGCGTCATACCCAAGAATACTTGAGGCTGCTTCAACAAAGTACTCAGTAAAGGGTCTGAATACTTATGTAAATGTAATATTAAAGTTTTTTATTTTTAATACATACAGTGAGGGGAAAAAAGTATTTGATCCCCTGCTGATTTTGTACATTTGCCCACTGACAAAGACATGATCAGTCTATAATTTTAATGGTAGGTTTATTTGAACAGTGAGAGACAGAATAACAACTAAAAAATCCAGATGTTATAAATTGATTTGCATTTTAATGAGAGAAATAAGTATTTGACCCCTCTGCAAAACATGACTTAGTACTTGGTGGCAAAACCCTTGTTGGCAATCACAGAGGTCAGACGTTTCTTGTAGTTGGCCACCAGGTTTGCACACCTCAGGAGGGATTTTGTCCCACTCCTCTTTGCAGATCTTCTCCAAGTCATTAAGGTTTCGAGGCTGACGTTTGGCAACTCGAACCTTCAGCTCCCTCCACAGATGTTCTATGGGATTAAGGTCAGGAGACTAGCTAACTTCAGACGGGCCTGTATACAGTGAGGGGAAAAAAGTATTTGATCCCCTGCTGATTTTGTACGTTTGCCCACTGACAAAGACATGATCAGTCTATAATTTTAATGGTAGGTTTATTTGAACAGTGAGAGACAGAATAACAACAACAAAATACAGAAAAACGCATGTCAAAAATGTTATGAATTGATTTGCATTTTAATTAGGGAAATAAGTATTTGACCCCTCTGCAAAACATGACTTAGTACTTGGTGGCAAAACCCTTGTTGGCAATCACAGAGGTCAGACGTTTCTTGTAGTTGGCCACCAGGTTTGCACACATCTCAGGAGGGATTTTGTTCCACTCCTCTTTGCAGATATTCTCCAAGTCATTAAGGTTTCGAGGCTGACGTTTGGCAACTCAAACCTTCAGCTCCCTCCACAGATTTTCTATGGGATTAAGGTCTGGAGACTGGCTAGGCCACTCCAGGACCTTAATTAACCTTAAGCCGTGTGTTTTGGGTCATTGTCATGCTGGAATACCCATCCACGACCCATTTTCAATGCCCTGGCTGAGGGAAGGAGGTTCTCACCCAAGATTTGAAAGTAATGGCCCCGTCCATCGTCCCTTTGATGCGGTGAAGTTGTCCTGTCCCCTTAGCAGAAAAACACCCCCAAAGCATAATGTTTCCACCTCCATGCTTGACGGTGGGGATGGTGTTCTTGGGGTCATAGGCAGCATTCCTCCTCCTCCAAACACGGCAAGTTGAGTTGATGCCAAAGAGCTCGATTTTGGTCTCATCTGACCACAACACTTTCACCCAGTTCTCCTCTGAATCATTCAGATGTTCATTGGCAAACTTCAGACGGCCCTGTATATGTGCTTTCTTGAGCAGGGGAACCTTGCGGGCGCTGCAGGATTTCAGTCCTTCACGGCGTAGTGTGTTACCAATTGTTTTCTTGGTGACTATGGTCCCAGCTGCCTTGAGATCATTGACAAGATCCTCCCATGTAGTTCTGGGCTGATTCCTCACCGTTCTCATGATCATTGCAACTCCACGAGATGAGATCTTGCATGGAGCCCCAGGTCGAGGGAGATTGACAGGTCTTTTGTGTTTCTTCTATTTGCGAATAATCGCACCAACTGTTGTCACCTTCTCACCAAGCTGCTTGGTGATGGTCTTGTAGCCCATTCCAGCATTGTGTAGGTCTACAATCTTGTCCCTGACATCCTTGGAGAGCTCTTTGGTCTTGGCCATGGTGGAGAGTTTGGAATCTGATTGATTGATTGCTTCTGTGGACAAGTGTCTTTTATACAGGTAACAAACTGAGATTAGGAGCACTCCCTTTAAAAGTGTGCTCCTAATCTCAGCTTGTTACCTGTATAAAAGATACCTGGGAGCCAGAAATCTTTCTGATTGAGAGGGGGTCAAATACTTATTTCCCTCATTAAAATGCAAATCAACTCACCAAGTCATCCTCATCATTTCTGACAGCAATTTTGCCCCTCTGGTATTGACAGTGGCGGCTCGAAAGATTGCATTCGATACAGTCTTTACTAAGCTGAAGAGAAAGGACAAAAAGGTGGGGAATCCCACAGTTTACGAGCTGGTTCAGCTGGTTGCAGAGGAGTCTGTGAAGCATCTCCTGCATCCTAGCCTTGTGCCTTCTTTAGCATCAATGAGTTTAGCTCAGGGAGTCAGTATGTCAGCTAGCGTGTCCGAAGATAAGATTTCCTGCTCCTCTTCTTCATCAGTATTCAGTGACACAGTCAGTTTAACAAAGTTATGGTAAGCCAGGTCATGGACTCTGGTTTCTGATGCCCAAAGCAGAGGGTCATCTTCAACCGAGAGACCAGAATCCCTCCAAGTATCTTTGACCACTGTCACTGAGTGGCAAGTCCTCCCCTCAGCCATCTCTCTCCCGTGTCAGTGTTACAACAAGTGAGACCTCCAAAGTAGTTTGAGGCTTTGAGGCCAACATGGATGGAGAGAAAGAGGATACTACCAGTCGTTCTGGTGTAGCTCAGAAAACCGGCCTTATCAGCATGCTAGCAGTGAGGCTTCTGTCCAAAATCCAAACCCAAACGGATCTGTACCCAGTTAACTTCGCATGCACATCACAAGACCTGATCCCGAAGATCATGGCTTTCTTCTGTGCAATGTCAGGCTCCTCAGAGACTCAAGCTTATCCAGAGAACCTGAGGATTCATAAAGTGTACAGGGCCGTGTACAAACATCTGTTGGAGGAGTTTGGCTCAGAGAAAATCCTCCAACTGGCCGTGTCGAATCTACCTTTGATATGATTATTGTCAAGTCCTTGAGTAAAGAGCTCCTCATCATATGTAATGAGGCATCAAGGGCCGCCTCCAGAACATCGTTCGAAGCCACTGGATCTGAAGCTCTTCCTCTGGCTGAGGATGTGAAGGCTAGCAAAGAGAAGTTCTCCTTCCTACAAAAGCTTTCCAGAATTGTCAATGTGAGTAAACAACTCTATTGCGAGTGGCCCAAATATAAAACCATCCATTCATTTATAAATCTTTCTGGTGTGTTAGATTTGGTTCTTATTATTATGAGGTTGTTGACTTATGAGGTTGTTTTTCTCTTTCAACACTTAACCCTCAAAGAATGGGAACAAGAGGGATTCACACCTCTCAGAATCTGAAGACCAGACTACTGCTGAGTAGCTTGGGTAAATCCATACAGCATGACATTTTCTATTCGATATTGGTGTACAAAGAAAACCTGTTGTAAAATAACACTACAAACCTTATCTAGTCTAGCAATCTCTTATGTAAAAGTGTTTCTATTTTCCAAAACTCAAGTTGATGGTTCTTGTCTTTCAGTGTAATTTATGTTGTAGCTGAGAATAGACGTTAGCGTACATTATAACATCCTTCCTAAATTAAAGTGCATGTCAAATCGGTCTTCTGTAGTGCCCAGCATAGTTCCACATGCTGCCACGTCTGCCACATCTGTACTTCCAGAGGATCTTCCCGCCACATCTCAACAGGAGAAGCCTCGCAAGCATACCCTTGTCATCAGGATGTTTTCGCCGATCTCCAAAGGCCTGTCCAGGCCCTTCAAGCGATTCTCAAAGAGAAAGTAACCCAACCAATTTATTGGCTAACTGATTAAATGTCATTGCATGAATTAATGACCTTTCTGACTTCTTGTGGGGGTCATGTCTCTATGGGGGTGCCACAGGGTTCAATTCTTGGGCCGACTCTTTTCTCCGTGTATATCAATGATGTCGCTCTTGCTGCTGGTGACTCTCAGATCCACCTCTACGCAGACGACACCATTTTGTATACATCTGGCCCTTCATTGGACACTGTGTTAACAAACCTCCAAACGAGCTTCAATGCCATACAACACTCCTTCCATAGCCCCCAACTGCTCTTAAACACTAGTAAAATTAAATGCATGCTCTTCAATCGAACGCTAATGGCACCCGCCCACCTGACTAGAATCACTACTCTCGACGGGTCTGACCTAGAGTATGTGGACAACTACAAATACCTAGGTGTCTGGTTAGACTGTAAACTATCCTTCCAGACTCACATTAAGCATCTCCAATCCAAAGTGAAATCTATAATCGGCTTCCTATTTCGCAACAAAGCCTCCTTCACTCATGCTGCCAAACATGCCCTCGTAAAACGGACTATCCTACCAATCCTTGACTTCGGCGATGTCATTTACAAAATAGCCTCCAACACTCTACTCAGCAAATTGGATGTAGTCTATCACAGTGGCATCCGTTTTGTCACCAAAGCCCCATATACTACCCACCACTGTGACCTGTACGCTCTTGTTGGCTGGTCCTCACTACATATTCGTCGCCAAACCCACTGGCTCCAGGCTATCTATACATCACTGCTAGGCAAATCTCCGCCTTATCTTAGCTCATTGGTCACCATAGCAACACCCACCCGTAGTATGCGCTCCAGCAGGTATATCTCACTGGTCATCCCCAAAGCCAACACCTCCTTTGGCCGCCATTCCTTCCAGTTCTCTGCTGCCAATGACTGGAACAAACTGCAAAAATCTCTGAAGCTGGAGACTCTTATCTCCCTCACTAACTTTAAGCATCAGTTGTCAGAGCACCTTACCGATCACTGCACCTGTACACAGCCCTTCTGAAATTAGCCCACTCAACTACCTCATCCCCATATTGTTATTTATTTTGCTCATTTGCACCCCAGTAGCTCTATTTGCACATCATCTCTTGCACATCTATCATTCCAGTGTTAATACTAATTGTAATTATTTTGCACTATAGCCTATTTATTGCCTTACCTCCTTAACTTGCTACCTTTGCACACACTGTATATAATTTTTTTCTGTGGTATTTTATGTTTTGTTTTACCCCATATGTAACTCTGTGTTGTTGTTTTTATCGCACTGTGTTAAATCAGATTAGAAAATAACTTTTTTTAATGTTAGTCTAGTAATCAGTGATTACCACTTAACAGGAATTAATGCAGGTTGAGGACAAGCATGGAGTGGCACACTCAACTCAACTTAATCATAACATATTCATAGCCCTGACCATATCACCATCTACACAACCAGACGATTACTTTAAAGCTGGCTAAACAGAGTAATGCTGTACATGAGTGTAGCTGCGGCGTAGATCGAGACTGCCAAATATCAGCGCCACCAGCTTGCAACTACACCTGAGGCTGTCCAAGCATGCCACGAGGGGCTCGTATTTAAGAAACTTGTCAGCAAAGGCCTGTTCCATGTAGCCATCAAATGAGCAGCCCACTTCCAAAATGAGCTGTTTATTGTGAGGAACTGACATTGCTTCTGTTTTGTCCTCTGTGATGTGAGTGATACATTTTTTCACACAGACACGCGCACACACACACACACACACACACACACACACACACACACACACACACAGACACACACACACAGACAGACAGACACTAAATACTTCCTACCACGACCAACTTCTTCAACCAGATATAAATGATTCAGTCAAAAACAACTAATGCAATATTAACTACAGGCCTACTTAGTTCATAAGTAATGCATTAATAAAGGATGCAAGACACTCAGTGACAAGGAAATCAACTGTTTCTTTCGTTTTTTAATCATTGAAGAGAATTTGGGGCCCTAATACATAATACATGTCATACCTCCATATATCCAGTAGGGGGCAACATATATACACAAGGCAGGCCCACTACATTCTATCGTCAACCACTCATAGGAATAGAGTTTTATTTAAGATTTTTCAGGGGGTGCTGCAGCACACTCAGCACCCCTACTTCCCGCAGCTATGGACATAGGGCCAAATGATAAATTACTGCCAAAACTATAAATAGGACTGAACATACGTGGGCTTTGGGCTATCAAATATCATGAAGATACAACTGAGATAGTCCTACATTATATAATTGCCCAAATTGTAGTGGGTAGAGAATGATAGAGCAACCCATGATGACCTGTGACGGAGGCATCGTCGACGACTTGCTGGCACCAAAACACATCGTGGGATTCAATCACGATGTATGGCATTGTCCGGATGGATGGCGTATGTTTTCACATCTTAAAGGTGAGACACTCCCACACTTGCATCTTCCCCCGGAACGAGACTCTCACGTTGCCCACAAGAGTTCCTGGCGCCATCAGAGGTGTGAAGACTGATCAAACTTGAGTTGACATATGAAATGTAATTGTATGAATTTAATTGTCATGTTTGCAATCTCATTAGAAAATAAAGAGCTGAACATTTTGATATGTGAAACGGATATTGATATTTCTTTCCGGAGTTGCTCTACTAAACTGGTTTTATCAAAGCAGTAGCGGCCCTGTTGTGCGCTCATATTATTTAGATTGAGTTGTGATGATTAGATTAGAGAATGTGTGTGATGTTTTTATTCCCTTTGATTTCTTTGTTTTGGCTGGCAAATTGAAGCTAATAAACGTTGGGGTTTATTGAAATTGGGTTCCTCCCTGGGTAGGATAAAATGAGGATGTTTGTCCCCATTCAATTAGAGTCATTTGTAATTTCAAATCTCCTGTCTATACGTTGACTTCGCCATAGTTATGGTGTATGCTATGTTCTAGACTTAGACTAACTTTTACCTTTTTATATTGACGACTTATGGTATGTACTCTTTGGATAATTGTATCTTATTGCATTCCTGTAATAAATCTGATTACTTTTAAATTGATAGATACTGTTGTCCTCATACTTAATGTATGATGTTATGGTTTAATGGTACAGTTAATTACACAACACATCTTATGATTGGGTTTCCAACTTGGTGTAACCTTCCGGTTCTAACTCCTTTCTGAGGCATGGACACGATAGTACTGGAGCTCATACAATCTTTAAAAAAAATTCTGGGACAGACAATAACATACACCGCAGTGTTAGTTGACTTATGGCTTCTCTCACACTCCTACAGCATAAAAGGATAAAAACTCAACGAAAATGTTGAACCTTCTAGGTTTGGACAGGGCGCACATGTTGAAAACAAGCTAGCTAACAGTATACATAGCTAACAGGACGAGAGCTAGCATAACTAATGAGTTAGCATGAAAAATCGGTTAAAACAACCAAAATACACTTCACATCAGTGGCGATTTTAGCATGTAAATCTTGGTGGGGCAAACTCCCCCAAAATATTTTTTATGCTTGCCAGCAAAGCCACTACACAACACAACACTAAACAATACATTAATTGCACTATAACTGTGACAAACGGTGCCCACAAACTGTTAGGGCCTACATAAAGCAGTCACAACACCTTACCACTCTACACCTGGCTGTCAGCGGAGCCTTGTCTGGCAGCGAAACAGTTCATTCAGCCTCATATACTGCCTTTAAAAAAAACATAGCTGATATGGCTGACTTTCTTAAACAAATGTTGTTTCTACTGACAATTGAGATGTACAAACTATGGCATAAGGGGACGACGAGAAGATAAGAGGCAATCCGTAATTTCGATTAAGACATTAATGAGCGCGCTAGGACTGACGTAGTCAATATAACTATTTGTTCAGCATTTTTTAAATGTACAGCGACAGAATTCAGAACATGGTCCGTTCTTACAGTATTCTCCCTGTACACCAAGTCAGAACTGTAGGATAAATAAAGGGGGCATATAAGCAGACAATGAAAGCTCTTACAATATTCAATGATTACATTTCTCTAAAACAGGCTATAGGCTAAATGTGCACAACCAAGTCAGAACAGTAGGCTAAGTTATGAGGGGAAAAGGGACCAAATTATTAGGGTCAGGCACATACATATCTCCCTGGCATATTACATAATTTATGCAGCAGCATACAAGACATTTTTGGACTCACCTTGTTGTGCTGTGCTCACTTGAACAGGAACGTGGCGCGGCGGTCCTTTGTGTGCAAATTCTGTCATCAAAGTCTGGCATTCTCTGGATTTTGGGTGCTTTCAAGACAACTGGGATCTCGGGAAAAAAACAAGGTCATGACATCAGTGATCTTCAGGTCGGAGCTTTAAAAAGAGGCCCGAATTCCCTACTTGGAATTTTGAGTTGGATGACCGTTCAAAGTTTATTTTCCCAGTCGGAGCTCGTTTTTCCCAGTTGTCTTGAACTCACTGAAGTCGGAGATTTCCCAGTTCCGAGTTTCCAGTTATTTTGAACACGGCCGAAGTCATGCTGGATTGACAGCATGGTCGATGTTGAATGTTTATCCTTTTAAACTTGGAATAGAGACCCTTTAATCCAGACTTGTACTACACACCCACTACACTGAATAATAGGCTAGTGATTGCTTTGCAATAATTGCAGTTATCCACTGATTCCTTCCAAACCACTCATTGTTGAATTTGCGATTTCCAACTTGTTGTGTAATGTTTATGTCCAATGGCCGATGAGCACCGATACGCTTTATCTATCATATCTCTTCATATGACAAGGATTGAAAAGGATTTGCCAGTAGATTGTCGACTTGATTCATGATGATGACTGTTAGCTTGATAGCTAAAATATTGAAAGGATAATGTTGACATGATCAGTCCAATCAAAGCTACGGTAGATATAACGTGATTTGACATTATTTTATCTGTGGCCAATGACCTTGAGCCTTCTTGGATGGGCACTTCTAATGTAAATCTATGGCAGCACCCAAGGGGCTTGAATTTTCAAGCTCTCCCCATAGATTTTGAGGTGACATAGTGTCCCCATGAGTGACAGAACACTTAGCCAATCACGGCGCAACTAGAGAACATTACCAACCCCATACGCTCCGAATTTTCTGCTGCCTGCCCCACCACTACAGAAAGCACTGAGCTAGGCTGAAACACCTGCATTTTGGAGCTGTCTTACTCAAGAAAGCAAAAAAGAGACCATGTTTGTATGCAACTTTATATAACTACATTATTATTATTTTTTTACATTGTTTGCAAACTGATATGTGACACGTATTAATGTCAAAATAACGTGCAAAACATAAACATTTGTATACATACATATATACAGCTGCGGAAAAAATTAAGAGACCACTGCAAAATTATCAGTTTCTCTGGTTTTACTATTTATAGGTATGTGTTTGGGTAAAAATAACATTTTTGTTTTATTCTATAAACTACTGACAACATTTCTCCCAAATTCCAAATAAAAATATTGTAATTTAGAGCATTTATTTTCAGAAAATGACAACTGGTCAAAATAACAGACCTTGAATAATGCAAAGAAAATAAGTTCATGTTCATTTTTAAACAACACAATACTAATGTTTTAACTTAGGAAGAGTTCAGAAATCAATATTTGGTGGAATAACCCTGATTTTCAATCATAGCTGTCATGCGTCTTGGCATGCTCTCCACCAGTCTTTCACATTGATGTTGGGTGACTTTATGCCACTCCTGGCGCAAAAATTCAAGCAGCTCGGCTTTGTTTGATGGCTTGTGACCATCCATCTTCCTCTTGATCACATTCCAGACGTTTTCAATGGGGTTCAGGTCTGGAGATTGGGCTGGCCATGACAGGTTCTTGATCTGATGGTCCTCCATCCACACCTTGATTGACCTGGCTGTGTGGCATGGCGCATTGTCCTGCTGGAAAAACCAATCCTCAGAGTTGGGGAACAAAGTCAGAGCAAAAGGAAGTTTTCTTCCAGGACAACCTTGTACGTGGCTTGATTAATGCGTCCTTCACAAAGATAAATCTGCCTGATTCCAGCCTTGCTGAAGCAACCCCAGATCATCACTGATCCTCCACCAAATTTCACAGTGGGTGCGAGACACTGTGGCTTGTAGGCCTCTCCAGGTCTCCGTCTAACCATTAGACGACCAGGTGTTGGGCAAAGCTGAAAATTGTCCTCTACGGTCCAATCCTTATGGTCTTTTGCAAACCTCAGCCTGGCTCTTCTTTGCTTCTCATTGATGAAGGGCTTTTTTCTAGCTTTGCACGACTTCAGCCCTGCCCCTAGGAGCCTGTTTCGAACCGTCCTCGCCGTGCACTTCACCCCAGCTGCCGTTTGCCATTCTTTTTGTAGGTCACTTGATGTCATCCTATGGTTGTTGAGTGACATTCGAATGAGTTGGCGGTCATCCCGGTCAGTAGAGAGTCGTTTTCGCCCTCTGCCGGTCTGTAGCAATGTCTGCTGCTTGACCTTGTTCTTATGAACCGCCGTCTTTGAAATTTTAAGGATGGAAGCAACCTGACGCTCACTGTATCCCTCTGCCAGTAAAGCCAGAATTGAACCCTTCTTTTCCTCACTCAAAACCTTCCTTTTCAACTCTTTTGGCATGGTCAATAGTTATTTTTTGATTAATACTACTTTTGAGGTACTATTAACACTGTTTTTCCATCCAGCTGGTCCTATTGCAAGAGGATAGTGATGATCACAGCAGTGGTTTTTATACTTTTCCTCGTTAAATAAAATTTGGTTAATGTGATCACCTAATCAGTACCTAATTCAGTAGAATGAGGTGTGCCTGTGTTGGAATTCAACAGACACTGGAATGGAATGGCTGTCATACATGTAGATATGCTGATTTAAGAAACATTTGCAGTGGTCTCTTAATTTTTTCCACAGCTGTATATATATATATATATATTATTTAATTTTTTTGCTAGCGCCCCAACTGCCCTGAATGACAGATCGCAACTGCTTCACATTATCACAAACTACATGTCATTATATTGTACATTAGTTCATACATATTCTGTGACAATTTGGACGTAATTATATAAAAATAAAGTGCCTTTAACTGGGAAAGGAGTGGAGAAACATTTCCTACCTACAATTAATTCTGTTAGCATGAAACTGAGGGAAAATGGTGCGCAAAAATTATACAGCAGCAAGGGTGCAATACCGTCAACAAAACACACGACGTCAGTCAAGTACCAATGAATGAAACCTATCAATAGGAAAAATTGAAACTATAAAACATATTCAAACATGTACTCAAGAACATGAATTCAATGCTTATGAAACTAATTTTGGCGAACTTCACAAATAAAACAGGATATATTTCTTACTCTGTTACATTGGCACCTCTGCTCTAATTTGACTAAATGAATTTAACGCTAGAACATTGATTGCAAGGATCAACTTTTTGTATCTAGTCTATTGTTAATTGCATAAGCGTTCATTTTAGTGTCTGAAACTGGTGACGCTTAGGCTCGCTACCTGGATAGATCCGTCAGACACGAATAGAGCCTCTTGCACTTAAGTACACATGATATGGAGAAAGATTTAAATACTATTAGGATAGAATTTCTCCTACACTAATTCTGTCATCCCCAGAAAGTTGGTTTGGATATTCAGTACATAACAACAAAATAATGGGAAAGTGATGTCACGTGTAGTTGCATGACTGGGTACAATTTTGCTCCAATTTCAATGCAGATCTGTGATTTTCCTTAAAATATGCAAAGGGACGTTAAGTGAGATCTCACCACATGAATATTATGTAATGTTTGGTGAATGCATATACTATTTAAGTACAGTGCCAGTCAAACAATTTGGACACATCTACTCATTCAAGGGTTTTTCTTTATTTTTACTATTTTCTACAATGTAGAATAATAGTGAAGACATCAAAACTATGAAATCACACATATGGAATCATGTAGTAACCCAAAAAGTGTTAAACAAATTAAAAAATATTTGTTATTTTAGATTCTTCAAAGTAGCCACCCTTTGCCTTGATGACACCTTTGCGTTCTCTCAACCAGCTTCATGAGGTAGTCACCTGGAATAATTCTCCAACAGTCTTGAAGGAGTTCCCACATATGCTGAGCACTTGTTGGCTGCTTTTCCTTCACTCTACGGTCCAACTCATCCCAAATCATCTCAATTGGGTTGAGGTCGGGTGATTGTGGAGGCCAGGTCATCTGGTGCAGCACTCCATCACTCTCCTTCTTGGTCAAATAGCCCTTACACAGCCTGGAGGTGTGTTTTGGGTCATTGTCCTGTTGAAAAACAAATGATAGTCCCACTAAGCCCAAACCAGATGGGATGGCGTATCGCTGCAGAATGCTGTGGTAGACATGCTGGTTAAGTGTGCCTTGAATTCTAAGTAAATCACAGACAGTGTCACCAGCAAAGCACCCCCACACCTCCTCCTCCATGCTTCACGGTGGGAACCACACATGCGAAGATCATCCGTTCACCTACTCTGTGTCTCACAAAGACACGGCAGTTGGAACCACAAATCTGGACTCATCAGACAGATTTCCACCGGTCTAATGTCCATTGGTCGTGCTTCTTGGCCCAAGCAAGTCTCTTTTTCTTATAGGTGTCCTTTAGTAGGGGTTTCTTTGCAGCAATTTGACCATGAAGGCCTGATTCACACAGTCTCCTCTGAACAGTTGATGTTGAGATGTATATGTTACTTGAACTCTGTGAAGCATTTATTTGGGCTGCAATCTGAGGTGCAGTTAATTGCCGATTTCAGAGGCTGGTAACACTAATGAACTTATCCTCTGCAGCAGAGGTAGCTCTGGTTCTTCCTTTCCTGTGGTGGTCCTCATCAGAGCCAGTTTCATCATAGCGCTTGATGGTTTTTGCAACTGCACTTGAAGAAACTTTCAAAGTTCTTGAAATTTTCCAGATTGACTGACCTTCATTGCTTAAATTAATGATTGACCGTCATTTCTCTTTGCTTATTAATATTTATTTTTAAGTCATTTAGCAGATGCTCTTATCCAGAGCGATTTACAGGAGCAATTAGGGTTAAGTGCTTTGCTCAAGGGCACATTGACAGATTTTTCACCTAGTCGGCTCGGGGATTAGAACCAGTGGCCTTTCGGTTACTGGCACAACGCTCTTAACCACTAAGCTACCTGCGTTCTTGCCAAAATATGGACTTGGTCTTTTACCAAATAGGGCTATCTTCTGCATACCACCCCTACCTTGTCACAACACAACTGATTGTGCCAAACACATTAAGAAGGAAAGAAATTCCACAAATTAACTTTTAACAAGGCACACCTGTTCATTGAAATGCATTCCAGGTGACTACCTCATGAAGCTGGTTGAGAGAATGCCAAGAGTGTGCAAAGCTGTCATCAAGGGTGGCTACTTTGAAGAATCTCAAATATAAAATACATTTTGATTTGTTTAACACTTTTTTGGTTACATGATTCCATATATGTTATTCCATAGTTTTGATGTCTTCACATTATTCTACAATGTAGAAAATAGTACAAATAAAGAAAAACCCTTGAATGGGTAGGTGTGTCCAAACTTTTGACTGGTACTGTATATTTCCGCTAAGTGAACCATAACATAATTTAGGCATCTAGTTAGCAGAGTGAGTGCTGTAAGTGTTTATGCTTGATAACACATCCGGCCTACTTTTTTTGTCACCCTAACAATGTTTGATCTAGCATGAATGACAGCCGTTAACAGGCAAATAATTTTCAAGCACTTTTTCCACATTTGCTGTTTATTCGACCAGAACGGGAGCAGAAAGATTTAGGCGTCTTCTCTCCTATGACAATATATTTTATGTTCAGTAGGGGTCACTACAGCACCAGCAAAACTCCCTCAGTATTGATGCTATCGTTCCACAATGCCACGTTAAATTGTTCAGATAAGACTGTCTGTTCTGTTCTGAAGTCATGTGATTCCCAAAGTCCAATATTGTGAAACAGTCTAGGCCTAGACTCTTAGTCTAGATCATACCAAATCATGCAGGGCCATAATCCTACTGCAATCAATTAGGATACATTATGCATTGGCTTATTCTCTATAACCCTCAGCACGAGATGGAGCAAATACATCAAGGCTAGTGCACAGCTCACTGAGGTGTTGTGAAATGGGTCTGTGCAAGCTGTTGATGGTGGAAGGAGAGCTGGCCTCTATTTCATGCTAAGCAGAGTGCTAGCTCTCACTACTTACTCTAAAATCAAATCAAATTGTATTTGTCACATGCGCCGAATACAACAGGTGTAGATCTTACCATGAAATGTTTACTTACAAGCCCTTAACCAACAATGCAGTTCAAAAAATTGAGTTAAGAAAATATTTTCTAAATAAACTAAAGTAAAAAATAAAATAAAATAAAAAAGTAACAAGAAAATTACATAACAATAACGAGGCTATATACATGGGGTATCGGTACCGAGTCAATGTGTGGGGGTACAGGTTAGTCGAGGTAATTTGTAAAGTGACTATGCATTGATAAGTGTACAAAACATCATGAACACCTTCCTATTATTGAGTTGCACCCCCTTTTGCCCTCAAAACATGGACTCTACAAGGTGTCAAAAGCATCCCACAGGGATGCTTTCCCATGTTGACTCCAACGCTTCCTACAGTTGTGTCAAGTTCGATGGATGTCCTTTGGGTGGTGGATGATTCTTGATACACACGGGAAACTGTTGAGCGTGAAAAACCCAGCAGTGTTGCAGTTCTTGACACACTGAAACCGGTGCGCCTGGCACCTACTACCATACCCCGTTCAAAGGTACTTAAATCTTTCGTCTTGCCCATTCACTCTCTGAATGGCACACATACACAATCCATGTCTCAATTGTCTCTAGGCTTAAAAAACGTATTTAACCTGTCTCCTTCCCTTCATCTACACTGATTGAAGTGGATTTAACAAGTGACATCATTAAGGGATCATAGCTTTTACCTGGATTCACCTGCTCATGTCATGGAAAGAGCAGATGTTCCTAATGTTTTGTATACTCAGTGTATATTGACGGCATCCATATTGTGGTTCATTTTTTTTCTCAGAGATCTTCCTCCCCTCTTTTTCTCTTCCTTCCATCTTGTCCATCCTTCCTCCTCCTCTGAGCTATGTGATGTTTAGCTGTGAGAGTAAAACCAAAGATGGTGGATAAATCAAGATAGTTCACTCTGGTTTTTTACCATTGAATTAAATGGTCTACTTAACTGGGTGTGTCTCCCATAGACATCAGTGCAATAGCAGCTGGGTCTGGTCTACTTAGTACATTGACCTTTATTGAACCAGAAAAAAGCAGAAGAAAAAAAACAGCGAGTGGGGTGTCTCGCTTCGTTTTCCGTCTCTGGTGAACATTCTCCTTACCTGCCAATTGGTTCAAAGCATTGATGTCCTGGCAGGGAAAGGCACCTCCATTTACACAGAGACAGTGGGGGTGTTAATAGTCCCAACAAAATTCAATGAAGGAGGAAGTTTTCAAATGTCTATTGGAGGAAGGGAAAAACTAAAAGTATCCCCTGCAATGTTGATCTAATGAATATGCAACTGTAATGATGCAGGGTAGGCTAAGCATTGAGGTGCTTGGAGACAAATCTTGACAAAGCAAAGATATCTCCTCTCTCTCTCTCTCTCTCTCTATCTCTCTCTCTCTCTCTCTCTCTCTCTCTCTCTCTCTCTCTCTCTCTCTCTCTCTCTCTCTCTCTCTCTCTCTCTCTCTCTCTCTCTCTCTCTCTCTCTCTCTCTCTCTCTCTCTCTCTCTCTCTCTCTCTCTTCTCTCTCTTTCTCTCCCTCTCCTTCATTTTCCATTGAAACATTCCCTTTTTATTTGATAGCTAAAAAAGAGCCCTTGAGCCAGATAGAGGGTGAATCACGGCAGGATGCTTTTCTCCTCTTGTAGCATTCACATCCCATCAATGGCCCCGGTCTAGGCTGGACCTACTCATTCACTCTCATTGAGTAGCTCTAATCAACACTGTGCATTCTCAGTAGATTACCGCCTCTATCAAGGGTTCTCATGGTGCAAGAATATGCATTAGATATAGTGAACGCAAATGGATCTGGGTATGGTGATTGTCACACATGCACATATGATGTAGAGGACAATCATATAATTCCATATGCAGTACCAGTCAAAAGTTTGGACACACCTACTCATTTAAGGGTTTTTCTTTATTTTTAATCATGTAGTAACCAAAAAAGTGTTAAACAAATCAAAACATATTTTAGATTTGAGATTCTTTAATAGCCACCCTTTGCCTTGATGACAGCTTTGCACACTCTTGGCATTTTCTCAGCCAGCTTCACCTGGAATGCTTTTCCAACAGTCTTGAAGGAGTTCCCAAATATGCTGAGCAGTTGTTGGCTGCTTTTCCTTCACTCTGCCGTCCGACTCATCCCAAACCATCTCAATTGGGTTGAGGTCGGGGGATTGTGGAGGCCAGGTCATCTTATGCAGCACTCCATCACTCTACTCCTGACTGAGTGGCGCAGTGAGTGGCGCACTCTACTCCTGAGTGGCGCAGTGGTCTAAGGCACTGCATCGCAGTGCTAACTGTGCCACTAGAGATCCTGGTTCGAATCCAGGCTCTGTCGCAGCCGGCCGTGACCGGGAGACTCATGGGCGGCGCACAATTGGCCCAGCGTCGTCCAGGGTAGGGGAGGGAATGGCCGGCAGGGTAGGGGAGGGAATGTAGCTCAGTTGATAGAGCATGGCGTTTGCAACGCCAGGGTTGTGGGTTTGATTCCCACGGGGGGCCAGTATAAAAAAAATATGTATTCACTAACTGTAAGTCGCTCTGGATAAGAGCGTCTGCTAAATGACTAAAATGTAAATGTAATGTACTTCTTGGTAAAATAGCCCTTACACAGCCTGGAGGTGTGTTGGGTCATTGTCCTGTTGAAAAACAAATTATAGTCCGACTAAGCCCAAACCAGATGGGATGGCGTATCGCTGCAGAATGCTGTGGTAGCCATGCTGGTTAAGTGTGCCTTGAATTCTAAATAAATCACAGACAGTGTCACCAGTAAAGCAGCCCCACACCATAACACCTCCTCCTCCATGCTTTACGGTGGGAAATACACATGCAGAGATCAACCGTTCACCCACACCGCGTCTCACAAAGCCACGGCGGTTGGAACCAGAACCAGAAATCTCCAGACCGATCTAATGTCCATTGCTCGTGTTTCTTGGCCCAAGCAAGTCTCTTCTTCTTATTGGTATCCTTTAGTAGTGGTTTCTTTGCAGCAATTCGACCATGAAGGCCTGATTCACACAGACTCCTCTGAACAGTTGATGTTGAGATGTGTCTGTTACTTGAACTCTGTGAAACATTTATTTGGGCTGCAATTTCTGAGGCTGGCAACTCTAATGAACTTATCCTCTGCAGCAGAGGTAACTCTGGGTCTTCCATTCCAGTGGCAGTCCTCATGAGAGGCAGTTTCATCATAGTGCTTGATGGTTTCTGTGACTGCACTTGAAGGAACTTTCAAAGTTCGTGAAATTTTCCGACCTTCATTTCTTAAATTAATGATTGATCGTCATTTCTCTTTGCTTATTATTATTATTTTTTGTCATTTAGCAGACGCTCTTATCCAGAGCGACTTACAGGAGCAATTAGGGTTAAGTGCTTTGCTCAAGGGCACATTGACAGATTTTTCACCTAGTCGGCTCGGGGATTAGAACCAGCAACCTTTCGGTTACTGGCAAAATGCTCTTAACCACTAAGCTACCTGCGTTCTTGCCATAATATGGACTTGGTCTTTTACCAAATAGGGCTATCTTCTGCATACCACCCCTACCTTGTCACAACACAACTGATTGTGCCAAATGCATTAAGAAGGAAATAAATTCCCTAAAGAACTTTTAACAAGGCACACCTGTTCATTGAAATGCATTCCGGGTGACTACCTCATGAAGCTGGTTGAGAGAATGCCAAGAGTGTGCAAAGCTGCCATCAAGGCAAATGGTGGCTATTTGAAGAATCTCAAATATAAAATATATTTTGATTTGTTTAACACTTTATTGGTTCCTACATGATTCCATATGTGTTATCTCATAGTTTTGATGTCTTCACTATTATTCTACAATGTAAAAAAATAGTAAAAATAAAGAAAAACCCTTGAATGAGTAGGTGTGTCCAAACTTTTGACTGGTAGTGTGTGTATTCTGTTCTAGAGAGAGAACGGAACTCATCAAGCCATGACTCACTATCCGCCATTCTTATCTTTGGATTGGTATTAAAAAGGCTCAAAGTTCTGAATTGTGAATTCGCAGAGCTGCTGAGAGAGCCTGAGAGTCCAACTGATTCATGAAATGAGCTTAACTGGGAAAACTGTGATCCGTTGCCCATTTCCAGACTTAAGATTTAAAGCATTTTACACCCAGCTGCCAAAATTAGGTATCAAATGTAAATTAAAGATATTTTAATCCATTCCAGAGTAAAAAGTAAAAACATCTCGAGCCAGAAGACCCATCAAGGTAGGTCTGGCAATGTGACTCTCAGCAATAGTGATATTCTGCCACATGCAGCCACACAAAGAATAATTGTATTGCCTCTAGAGTGGGAGAGAGTGAATATTAAATACTATTACATGGCCTATTTGCCAAGCAGCTGTGCTTGTGAAATGAATTCAGTGTAAACTCTATGAGCCAGTGTGAGATGGAGAGTTGTAGAGAACTAGAATTCATTGTTAGAATGTCCCCTCTGTGATCCTTAGCTTTAGAGTATAATGTCATGAACTTTATCTCAAATATTGTGTGTGTATAAGTGTGTCCATACATATTTGAGTGATTATTGCATTTAACGTTACCTCAAAGTACACAAGCTTCATAGGAAATAATGTGATAAAGTCTGGCATTGCCCTTTTAAGTAGTCTTGTCCGAGCAAGAAAGGTAGCAACCTATTTTCTGTTGCTAGGCTTTTTAGAGTCTCATTTTAGTGTTTGGTATGACTCAACCGGGGCTCGAACCCCTAACATGCTAACCTCAGGGCGGATACTCTAATCACAAGACCACTGAGTTGGTTATAGGGTGTGAGCCTTTAGTGCTCCTTATCTGCTTTCATCCCTGTTGAAAGCTCTTCCTATCACACGATTTCATTTTCATGTTGCTTGCTTCAGCTTTCCTAATAATATAACATCAAAACAGCTGCTTTACTCTCTGTCACATGGTTTGGGTGCATGAGCATATCTGATATGGCAGCTCATTACAGAAGCATCAGTGCCGCAAAGGGCCAGGGACAGAATAAAACAAGCGTGGGAAGTGAGAACTATTAGTCAGAAAGATTTGGGTGAAATGGCTTTGAGGTTTTCTAATTAGATCATATACTGTATCTGCTGCAGCCTTTGGTGACTTTGGGTGACTTCAATCTTCAGTTCAGTTCTGGTACAGAACTTCTCTAAATCATAATGAATATAAGATCATAAATAGTGGATTGGGGGAGACACGTTGTGGGAGATCTCAAGTTAGGTTGCTTTAATTTCTGAGTTTCTGAGTAGCTGACATTGAGGGGCTATTCTGAATAACCTTGCAGATGATGTACTTGGTAACTGATGATGCATCCCAGTTTATATTCTCATGTCTCATTTCAAAATGTTTAGTTTAATGTAAGGGTTGGTGTGAGGTGTGACCCAGGTGCGGTGCAGGATAGACAGTACGCAGTAGGCAAGGATGGTGAAACAAGGATCTTTACTGGTGGTCCCAAAAGCCAGGATACAAGACAATGGACTATTCACAAAAACAAATGAGGAGCACATAGGTCTCCAAAAAACTGTCTGATAGCAAACAATACAAAATACTAACTCTGATTGAAAACCACAAAGACACAGGGAGAACACTTCTCGAGGACCTGTACTACCGTCTCGTGATCAGACACTGATACTTACTGCTTGACATAAAGGAACTAGCAGAGAAAACTGAGCAAGGGAACACAGGGAAGTGAGGGCATAAATACACAGGTGAATCAGATAGACACAGGTGACACCAATAGGCAGATAATTAGTCCTGACTGTGAGTGAGGAGGTGCCTATGGTTGTCGGAGGATGACACCTAGTGGGTCGCTCCGGAACTGCGACCCACTCCTGTAACAGTTTAATGGTCTGAAAAATAAGAACAATAAAAGTTATGTTGGCAAACTCAGACTAATGAAGCCTAATTATCCACTAGCTTTGGAACAGAACACAAAGGAAGAATATTCACTGGCCCAAATACAATGCAAACAATGAAAAGGAAATATATATCAATACTGTAAGAAATAAGGGATATTAATTGTATGCGAGTAGTCGAAAGACTATTATTGATGCAGCTGCAGAACATTCCAAACTTCTAATAACATTTATTTTTGTTGCTTAGATTCTCCCTGAGTTCTCACCACTCAAAATGTGTGGCTGGAACTAACCATTTTATAATGAGAAGTCATTTCCAGGTATGGTTTTCAGGCCTTGGGCATCGATGAAATCCAGAAGATACAATATGGATCAAGCAATGATGAGTGACACTGAATGAAACCATAGACAAAATCTTTCCCTTTAGGGCCACCGTACACAGGGCCAACATACTTCATCTATAGTATACATGAGGTTGAATACTCTTGACTGACACGTTTTGTACTGGAAACCACTTTGATTCAGTAAAGTATCAAATCATTACATTCTAATAAGACGTAACATTATACAGCATGACACAGCATTACACTCCACTAAATTGGACAAGATTGGGTAAATAACGCAGCAAGAAACAAACAACGAGCAAGATGAACTAAACAATGTTTCTATAGATAACACACACTAATATCAATCCCACAAAGAGCTTCCTTTCTGCTGGCACTCTCTCACCATCTTTGAGTTTCCTTTTGAATCCTTTTCCCTGTCTAATTTCCAATATGTCACAAAATTCATATTTCAAGTGGAGCTGCATCGTATAAATTACTCAGTCATTTTCATTGGTGTGAAATAATAGAGCAGCGAGGGAAACTATTTCTCTGCTCTCTGCAGTGCAGGCCTCCTCACAGAAGACTGCCCGGTGTGCACTGGATGGAAACGGTGACATGTTCTATCTATCTCTGTGTCTTGTGTGTGTGTTCCACTGTCTGAGCAGGCCCAGAATGTAGAGATCAGTGCTGCATATGCCAAGAACCAGTCATCTCTCTTTCTCTCTCTAATCCTCCTACTGCACGCATGCACACGCACACGCACACGCTCTTATCCAGAGCGACTTATGTATCAAAAGTAAAAGTAAAAGTAAAAGTATAAATAATTAAGCAAACCAGATGGCACTATTTAATTAGTAAAAAAAAAAAAAATACAGATAGGCAGGGGCACACTCCAACACTCAGACATCATTTACAAACGAAGCATTTGTGTTTAGTGACTACGCCAGATCAGAGGCAGTAGGGTTAACCAGGATGTTCTCTTGATAAGTGTGTGAATTGGACCCTTGTCTTGTCCTGCTATGCATTGAAAATGTAACGAGTACTTTTGAGTGTCAGGTAAAATGTATGGAGTAAAAAGTACATTATTTTCTTTAGGAATGTAGTGAAGTAAAAGTAAAAGTTGTCAAAAATATGAATAGTAAAGTAAAGTACAGACACCAAAAAAAAACTACCTAAGTAGTACTTTAAAGTATTTTTACTTAAGCACTTTACACTACTGCACACACACCCTGTGAGACCACACTTACACTGCCAACCAATGAATTCTGCTGTCCTATCCCTGTCAGAGACAGTCAGTGAACCTCATAGACAGGGCTGTGTATTCTAGTGGTGGTAGAACGAACGGCTCGTCCACATTTAATCGTCTATAATTACTTGTTCCATTCTAAATCACCCATTTCCATCTGATAACAGGATCAGTGATGAGCATGCAGCTGATTGACAGTTTTTTTTTATCGCTTTGGTACTATTTTCACAAGTATGTGGTACAGTTTCACAACTCTTAGTACAAAACTCCAAACTGGTCACACTTGTAATGCAGCCAGTCTTTTATTCAAAACCTGTCACTGTGCATTCATTTGGATTATAAACATCTCTCACCACACAACCATTGATTCAATATATAAGTTGATTGTGAAATGTAATGAGAACATTGGTTTAATCACCAAAACACAACATAATGATATATTTTCAATGTAGTCGTTTTAACTGCCAGTTAATCCAATAGCATACAATGCAAGATACGTGTTTCAAATCTCCCTTAGAAGTGCTGAAAGTAATATGCTACAATACTGTAAATTACAGTAGATTATACCGTTTTCACATTAGGCAATACACTTACATTATCCTACAAAATTGACAGAAAATCTATAATTTCCATAATATCTATCCAATGTGTAATCAAAGGTGTGCTCAATGAAGACATCCTCTACATGCATTCATGCACATTTGTTTTATTTATTTTTCAGATATAATTGCAACATACTGTACTGTCTGTAATCAAATGTAAGGAATTAAATGAAACAAATTAAATGAATGAAAATAAAACAACGTTTATCACGCATTCATTTGCATCAAGCCTGTCTTGAGCATTTGGCCATAAATTCTCATCCACATCACAGTGAATGTCCTCATTGTTCATGTACCGCGGGAAAAACCTTCTGGCATGGCGAATCCAAGCTTGACATTGGTCTGCATTGATGTCGTCACATGCCTCATCCATGGCCAGAAGGGTGGCACTCTCATGGGGATGGCGATCGTACACCTTCAACCTCCATGCTGAAAAGTATTCCTCAATAGGGTTGAGGAAAGGTGAGTATGGGGGCAGGTATATGGTCACAAATCGGGTATGGGCCCCAAACCATGCCTGAACCAACTCTGCATGTTGTAACCTGACATTGTCCCACACAATGACATAGGTGACCCCTTCACCTTACATTTACATCATTTAGCAGACGCTCTTATCCAGAGCGACTTACAGTTAGTGAATATATATATTTTTTTATACTGGCCCCCCGTGGGAATCGAACCCACAACCCTGGCGTTGCAAACGCCATGCTCTATCAACTGAGCTACATCCCTGCCGGCCATTCCCTCCCCTACCCTGGGCCAATTGTGCGCCGCCCATGAGTCTCCCGGTCGCGGCCGGCTGCGACAGAGCCTGGATTCGAACCAGGATCTCTAGTGGCACAGTTAGCACTGCGATGCAGTGCCTTAGACCACTGCGCCACTCAGGAGACCTTGACAGGCCTGCTTAATTTAATTGAGAAACACAATGAGGTGTGCAGCGTTGTAGGATCCAAGTAATGGCCTATGTCCTACCACCCCATCTTCAGAGATAGCTGCGCAGATGGAGATGTATCCCCCATGTTGTTCAGGCACTTGGACTGTCGCCCATTGGCCGATGAGGTTCTGCCCATGGCGTTGAGTTTTGACCAGGTTGAATCCCGCTTCATCAACAAAGATATACTTGTGATGGTTCACAGCAGCATCAAGCACCATCATGATCCAAAAATATATTTTGGTTAGTTATTTTTACAGTATAGTTCCAATATGATATTGTGAAGTAACAGTAATACAGTATATAGTGCTGTACCTGAACATACTTGGCCCGGCCGTTGTTTCACCCAGTCGCTGTTTCTCTCAAAAGGCACCAGATAAATGTGTTTCATAGATACCTGGTGACTCTTCAAAAGGTGGGCGATTGTTGGTAGGCTGATGGATGCCACATTGGCAAAGGCGTCATCGTTCTCCTCAATGGCCTGCTTTATTTTGGACAGCCGTATGTCATTCCTGGCCCTCACCATTTCCACCACTGCCCACTCCTGCTGGTCAGCACACTGCCACAGCCACCACCATGGGGTCTTCTGTCAATTCTGAGGGTAGAACAGAGTATACTTTCAATAGATCATACTGTAAGAATACTATAACATGTTTTGTGAATTTACATGCATTACAAAATTTAATTTGCTGTAAATGTAATGGTACAGCATAGTGCATATCCTGCAGACTTACCAGTTTTCTTGGCGAAATGTTTTCATGATCGAATTGACGGTTGATCTTTTCAGATTGGGGTGAACTAATCTGGCAGCCTCGGCCATGGAAAGGCCTCTGTTTACCACATGGTCAAATAAGATGGCCCGGACTTCATTAGACAAATTGTTCCCTGCCCATGCCCACCTATTTGACCTCTTTGGCGGGGCCCATGCCCACCTCTCTGACCTCTCTGATGGGGCCCATGCTCACCTCTCTGACCTCTGTGATAGGGCCCATGCTCACCTCTCTGACCTCTTTGATGGGGCCCATGCCCACCTCTCTGACCTCTGTGATGGGGCCCATGCCCACCTCTCTGACCTCTCTGATGGGGCCCATGCCCATCTCTCTGACCTCTTTGATTTCTTCCTCTCCCTTGGTGTCTTTTCTGCTCCATGTTGAAAGAAATTGCAAGTGTTCACACCCCCCTTTTACATCTACATGGTGACCAATTGTGGTTACCACTATGTGAAATCAATTAGCAATAACGAGTAGTCATTATGTATGGTTATCATGTATCATACATGTAATTTAGAAGTTTATACTTTACAAAAACACAATTTAATTCTGTAGTTCTCAAAATCCATATGTAGTAGACAAACCAGTTTAACATTTATAGGTTCAACAAATGGTTAAGCGATTAATCATTTACGCAGTTGGATTGTGATGTTCAAATCATATGAAAAGTATTGTGAGCATTGCATTGTGAAAGGAAATTACTTTATTTGAAAGGTATTTCTAGATGAAATACTGATTAGGTTTGGTGAAAAAGTTACTGTGTGATTCTGTGTGTTGTACTTAGTCAATTGAAAATGTGCTTAAAGTTTTGAAAAAACAGCCTTTTTGATGATCTGTTTTGAGTTTTGCACTAAGAGTTGTGAAATCTTACCACAAACTTGTGAAAAGAATAACAAAGCGATATAAAAAAAACTGTATCAACACGATGCTAAGCTAACGGCAGTTGAAAGCTATTGTAGGTCATTCAACAGCTAATTAAGAGGCTGATCCATCATCGAACCACTCATGAGATGAGGTTAATTGTCATGCTGCGATGCCAATGTTAAAACTATTGCTACAGTGAGTAGGGGTATACTGTACAGAATCAGCTTTCAATATAAATACACCTATGGCACTAGCTGGAGGTATAAAGGGAAATACTTGTAATCTGCCACTCCATATTTGCTGTACCGTAGCTCTTCCCTGTATGGCATATTCTATTCTTCTGGTAAGCCCACTTTCTAGATTTAAAGGATCTAATATGTGTGTTATCATTTAACATAGGCTGAGGCTGCGCAACCTAAACAAACTGCCCTATTCCGTCCTCGTCCCACCCCCCTGGACTCCTCTTCCCCAGAGCTACACAACCGAATAAACTGAATCACATTCTGCACGTGTTACTTTACCCTGAACTCTTCCTTGCAACCAATTTGATCGACATGATGATGTAGCCTACGTCTCTGCCTCATATTTCTGAACAGCTAAAAAATATTAACTGCAGCGATTTCAACGAACATTCCCCAAAAATATGTATTTTGTATGCTAATTTAGGATGAAGGCTACAACCTTCTCTATCTGTTGTAACTAAGGATATTGCAGCAGCACAAATAAGCCGGACAGTCTACACATTGCATTGGGGAAAAACAATCCGCGTTTTAACCACAAATAACGTACAACTGTTTCGCATCTCAGAGTAGCCTGTTCCACCTTTGGGCAGCGGAACATAAAGTAGAGAATCCTGCACATGCTCAAGAGGTTCAGTTGATTGACTATCTGGAAGAGACATCCAGAGGATTTGGCCACACAGCCATTTGATTTGGCCACACAGCATGCACAGTACTTCCTTTCACACAGACCTGCCTGGCCTCTTGACTTCCCCAATCACTAAAGCAGCTTAACAGCACAGTGTGAAAGTACTCTTAAGGCTGTAGAGGGGCTTGTCACAGACAACCATTAATTCCCCCTCTGACAGGAGAGAGAGTGAGAAATGAACTCGTCTTTGTTCGCTGGTGAGCCCCTTCTATGCCATATAAAGGTGAAGGGTGATATACTGTATTACATGCCATATGATCGGTCCATTCATTATCAGGGTTATTGTACTTCAATGACATTCTGTTGTAAAAAAAAACAATGGAACTTGAGTCAGTCAACATAATGATTGAGAAATCATTGCAGGTGATGGTCTAAGGACAAAGCTGGTTTGTGGATTGTCCTTCAAGCCTAAAGGAGACCCACAGGGCTCCATGGTTCCTTGGAATATGTATAGAGGAAATCCTTGTGCTGGAACAACAACATCAAAAACAGTCTCCGCTATATCCTCTGTTCTTGTCATGACATCCCTTAAAATATTTAAAATAGCTTTGTAAAGACTCCAATTATCCATACCAAGCCCCACGATCAGCCTTGATACGTAAAGAGAGACCATATTTTCTATGTTCTTAAAACCTAAAGCTACTATATTGATCCATGAAATCCATATTTATGTGTAGCCCTATAGCTACCAGATGTAAGACCATATAAACCGTACGTACATGCTGACGCAATGAACCTTTGTCCGCTACACAAACAGAAGGCTCATTGCGTCAGCATGTATGTACGGTTTAAATGATCTTTCATCCGGTAGCTATAGGGCTACACATAAATATGGAGAGAGAGCGATAAAAGTGTCTGTTGGGCATCACCATGTTGTGTGTTATTTGTCGACGTGGAAAAAACAGACACTTTTCTCTCTCTCTCTCTCTCTCTCTCTCTCTCTCTCTCTCTCTCTCTCTCTCTCTCTCTCTCTCTCTCTCTCACTCTCTCTCTCTCTCTCTCTCTCTCTCTCTCTCTCTCTCTCTCTCTCTCTCTCTCTCTCTCTCTCTCTCTCTCTCTCTCTCTCTCTCTCTCTCTCTCCTAAAGACCTTTCACCTCTTTTCACCAGCTCTGTGTCTGTTCTCTCACTTCAAAAAGAGGAGGAGAGGGAAAAAAAGCATGATAATCTGGCTCATAATCAGTGTGTGTGTGAACCCAGGCCAGGTAGAGGCTATGTGGAGTGTGTGTGCTGCATAAAGATGTGGAGGGAGGGAGACAGAGAGACAGACCTGGGAGGCCAGAGTTTCAGGACAGGAGGAGAGGGGAAGAGGGGAAGGGGGGAGGAGGGGGGAGAGGGATGAGCTTAGGTGGGGATCTGAGGGCATAGGGGAGGAGAGGTAGTTGAAAAGGGGAAGAGGGGATGGCGAGAGGGATGAGGTCTTTGATTCAAAATGGACGGTTTCAGAATTCACAATGAGACTAGGTGAGACTGGCCATTGTGTCTGCCACTGATACAGGAATATGGAGTTGTAGACAAAGGACACACACACACACACACACACACACACATTTCCCCCCTACCATGACATTTACGCTTAACAGCAGTCTGTCTCGTATGTGGGCCTACGTGACAGGGAGAGAGAGTACACTGAAATGGTGTAGCGTATAGTCGTTCATCTTAATCACATAATGTGGAGAAGATAGGTTAGAACTATGGAGGGTATTAAGGAATTAACAGGGCTGATTCAGAGGGAAATGTGACAGTGTTTTGACAGAGTATGTGCACTCTATTCCAGTGGAGTCATTATTTATGAATTAGTGATGGGGAGCTAATTGCATCCATCACCTCCTCCCACCATCCCACTGAGCTCAGCTGACACCGCTTCTGGATTTATCATACACTACATTAACATACTGCTGTTGTGGAGAAAAGTGTGTGTGTTGTGAGGTGTGTGTGTCATGGAGAAAAAAAGAACAGCAACATCGACTGGACTCACAAATATGAAATATGAAATATAGAAATGTACCACCATCTTCTCTGCCGCTGTGTTCCTCTTCTCTGTAGGGATACATTGAAATGTAATAGTACTGTATGATAGTCACCCAGAGAGCAGCGAAGATATTTTCAGTGTTGTGTAATGGATGGAAGTAGGGTTGTTTACAAACTGTAAAGGCTGTTCTGGTGCATATAAACAACTCTAAAATCAGTCTGCGAGGGCTGACATTTATATTTGGAATATTGATTTTGGAGCACTGTATTTATTGTTACATTCTGTTGAACAACATCCACCAAGTGCAAATGAAAAAGCAGTTGAGGGATGTAGCAGCACAAAATCATCCAAAAAACTAAACACCGTTGCGAAAAAGATTTGGCCTTAATCAGTAGGCTAAATCACGAAATTGGCAACCGAATGTGTGAGTTTTTCCTTAAACCCTGTCCCTATCCCCAACCAGCCACCCAGAACAGCATCTGCTGGACGGCCTGACTTTCAGAGCAAGAGAGAATTATGACAGAGCAAGAGAAAGAAGCAGAAAACAAAGGCGGCAGAAGGCAACACTTAGGACTCTTTAGTCCTGGCTCTCCCTGGCTCCCCGAGTATCTAATCTTAGCAGATTCTGTCCCTACTGAACTCACCCACAATTTGGGGATGGAAAAAGTTCCCTTGCTGGGTTGTCAGTTCTAACCACTCCTTTCTGGTGGATACATATTTGATACCGTACATACTGGAGCAGAATAACACAACCACTGCACTGTATCATGCATGATCATCCTCGCTAGCTAACTGTGCCCACTTTAAACATGACAAAGTGCAGAATGCAACACAAATGGTAACATCAATATTTGAGCAACATTGCCATGGGGAGTTCAATCTGTACACATTGCTCAATTTACCTGACGCCCTCTCATTCTCCTGCAGAGAGGCTCTCAAGGGCCAAGAACTAAAATAATAAGCTCTAAATAGCAACCTATGAAGATCATGCATGATACAGTGCAGTGGTTGCGTTATTCTTCGCCAGTATGTACGGTATCAAATATGTATCCACCAGAGAGGAGTGGTTAGAACTGACAATCCAGCAAGCAAACTTTTTCCATTCCCAAATTGTGAGTGAGTGCATATGTGTGGGTTTGTGTGTGGGTATGTAAAACAGTAGCATCTTTTGGTGATGAACAAGTGTCTCTCTCTATGTCCTTTGACAGTGAAGCTGTGTGACAAAGTAACTCTTACATTTGCTTATTATTATAATTTTTTGTCATTTAGCAGACGCTCTTATCCAGAGCGACTTACATGAGCAATTAGGGTTAAGTGCCTTGCTCAAGGGCACATCGACAGATTTTTCACCTAGTCGGCTCAGGGATTAGAACCAGAGACCTTTTGGTTACTGGCACAACGCTCTTAACCACTAAGCTACCTGTTGGAGGCTATTCCATCCCAAAAAAACGGCATGGTGTTACCCTGGGGTGTGTACATCAATAACTCAAAATTTGGAATTCACTTTGGACGTTTCAGTGGAGTATTTCTACAAACAAATGATCAAAGCCTAATAACAGTAACTTGGGGAGAACTATTTGCTCATGCTTTTCTATTCCCATAGAACATATGAAACTCCTTCTTTGCAACTTTATGTAAATGGAGCTGTCACGGATCCCCCAAGTACTGCTGCTCATTCCGTTCACCAGTTCCGGAGGTCTACGTCACCGGCTTTCTAGGCATCACTGACATGGATCATTACCACCAACCCCGGACTGTCTTGTCTCATTACGCACACCTGGTTCCCATTCCCCCTGATTAGTATGTATATATATGTGCCCTCTGTTCCCCATTGTCCTTTTCGATTATTGTCCCATGTCCGTTGGTGTACCGTGTATTGTGCTCTTGTTGTTTACGGGTCTCGTCCCATGTATTGTGTAGAGGTTACCCCTCGCTCTATATATATATACGTGTTTGTGTTGGGTGGAGTAATAAAACCCCTAATACGTATTCCTGCGTCTGTCTTCTAATAATTATACAACGTGACAGGAGCAATTGACCCTTTATTGAAAATGAAAGCAAATCTGATTTAAGTTTTGATTAAATCAAAAGCAAACAATTAATTTCCCAATATTAATCCTAACTCAGCCAAACAATTCCATGTAATCCCATCCCACATGTTGATACTGAAAGACACTGGTATGATTATATTATGTAACACTCTGAGCTTAGAAGCAATTTGCTGAATTCATGCATTTTCTTTTTTGTTTACGCCTTTAACGAAAACCCATAATTACAAATAATTATCCTCACAAAATATCATGGTTTGGGGCCCCGAAAGAGTTGAGATGAAGCAACAACGGTGGGATGAAATATTCATTTTGATTAGGAAATAATTAGGACAGCCGGTACTCTTGATGTTTAGTTTTGCCATGACTAATACATGAGCAATAATCTGACCTTTGCTATATTTACAGGAATTACTTGTTCTGTTACAGTTTTGAGACATTCTGATTTTATTTTGTCATTCATAAAGCAGAATGAAGAGGAGGTGGTGATGGAGGATGAAGAGGAATATGAGGAGGTGATGAAGGGGGAAGAGGAGGAAGGGTAGAAATAAAAGGAGCTGTTGAGGAGGTGGAGGAAGGCCCAAAAAAGGCCAACACTTAAAATATTTAAACTCCTCATCACATATACAAACGTCCTATCATTAAAACAACCAAGAGAGTTACAAATATGACTTGTCTCTCCATGTATTCTGACCCTGATTTGAATGTTTCCGAGGGCAACCGAGTGTTTTCTATGTTTTAAACATTATATATTCATTTCATCTCAGAAAGCAAAATAGTCTACACTGCATCTCTCCTCAACAGGCAACCTGGACTCAGGGGTAGACGTAACATAGTAAATAATAATATGGGCCACTCCAATTACTATGATATGTTACTTTTCGTATGGTCTTCATTTGTGGATGTCCATCATCCATTTCATATGTTATGTTACGAATAAAAATGTGTATGATATGTTACGAATGGCAAATCGTAAAATATATTAAGAATTTGCAAATCGTATGTTATGTTACAAATTCCAATTTGTTGTGGCTAACATTAGCTAGGTGGCTAACGCTTACGTTAGCTAGATGGCTAACGTTAGCTAGGCTAGGGGTTAGGGTTAGGGGTTAATGTTAGGCTTAAGGCTAGGGTTAGGAGATAGGTTAACTCTCTAGAGTCGATTGACGCAACAGTGTGTCAATCTAAGTTACATAACAAAAAAATCCTGTGGAAATGGGATATTCTCACGAACATGATGGTGTTTACCATCTACGACTCCCACAAGTGTCACAAAAAAATATAATATGTGTAAAAACAAAAATATATGTATCTTTTCCAAGTAAAAAAAAAATATATATATCTCCTATATTGAGGACAGACACCTCAAAACCTTGTTTCTTATGATTTATTTTTTGACTGTCCTTTTTGCCATTCATACGTTTTCCCTGACATCCAAAAGTACTCGTTACATTTTGAATGCTTAGCAGGACAGAAAATGGCCCAATTCACACATTTACATTTTAGATGGCAAACCAGATGGCACAATTCTGTTTCTTTTTTAATTTACGGATAGCCAGGGGCACACGCCAACACACAGACATCATTTAAAAACGAAGTATTTGTGTTTAGTGGGTCTGCCAGATCAGAGGCAGTAGGGATGACCAGGGATGTAGCTCATTGGTAGAGCATGGCGCTTGCAATGCCAGGGTTGTGGGTTTGATTCCCACGGGGGACCAGTATGAAAATGTATGCACTCACTAACTGTAAGTCGCTCTGGATAAGAGCGTCTGCTAAATGACTAAAATGTAAATGTGTGAATTGGGCCATTTTCTGTCCTGTTAAGCATTCAAAATGTAACGAGTACTTTTGGATGTCAGGGAAAACGTATGAAGTAAAAAGTACATAATTTTCTTTAGGAATGTAGTGAAGTAAAAGTAAAAGTAAAGTGAACTATAGATACCCAAAAACACAACTTAAGTAATACTTTCAAGTATTTTTACTTAAGTACTTTACACCACTGTACCCTACTATTGTTTTCACTTGTGCAACTGACTAGGTATCCCCTTTCCCTTTCCTTCTGTCCTATGTAACCAGTTGTCTTTTGAGTGTTCCAAAATTGCACTTACTGTGTTACGTCTAGTCTATGAGACCAGGCTGCAACGGGAATCCATATTATTTTCAGGGGAATTTAAGTTCATATTATATTTTCTTTTAAACTCTAAATCCCTATTTATGTTATTCCTTGGCCTAAAAAAAACAGTTAATTCGAGTTTATGCGGAGAGCAGTTCTTGTAAGATTACCTCCTAAAATCCCCTTTCCTCAACACAGGCAACCACCATGCTGTCTAGAATACAGCCGGCACGACACACTCCATGTCTCCAAATCCTTGATGGGGCTTCAGCTAAACTTTTGATTTATAATACGTCTGTAGGCCTAGGGCTGCATAATGTAATCTGAGGTAATCTCACTGTGAGATAACGATATAAAAAAGACAACCTTCACATTTCAGTTTGACCTTGTCAGAATCTTTCATCTAGACTATCTGATTCGCTGTGGCTTGCAGCCCGTACACTGTTCTATGATAACCTATTATAGGTATATTCTGCTTCTTTGTACTGCTGGAGATTGTTTTCCCTTTCTGCACCTGTCAGTCCTGCCACCATTTTCCCATCTGCCAAAACAATGATCTAGTCACTGAACCATAGGCCCTTTCCTTTTGCCCGATAACGTCTGTGAGAGGAGAGGACACTCGTAATGTAACCTTAGGCCCTCTTTTTCTGATACTTTGTAGGAGAGGACAGGACAATGGTAATATCAGGAGGACACTTGAAATGTCACCATACCCATACAAGAAGGTCATGACTTCTCTGTTACTTGTCATCGATGTCCAACTTGTTCCAAACGTCTGTACTTTTAAGAGATATTTCCCTGAAACATTTTCAAACTTTATGAAATCCTTATCTAAGTAACAACATTGCCAAATCTCCCCCTAAAAATCCTAATTTATATGAAAATATATGTATTTTATAAATCTGATTTTCTCTCCAATTCTCTGTGCTGTCCTAGCACCACTAGGTCTCTCCTCCGTATTAATCAAATGTGAATGTGGTTGATGGGGCGGAGGACACATCGTGGGTAATTGATCATCTCCATGTCCTGAGAACAATTGTTCCCTTGGCGGGTACGACAGGGAGAACGAAGGGGAACCAGAGGAGAGAATAGAGAGAGAAGGCAATCAGAAGAAGTGCTGATAAGGGGCTTTTTATCCTCATTTCCACCATCAATATAATTGTATGAGTTTCTGTGTCACTGTTCAGAAATGCAGCAAGCAGGAAGTCAATGGTGACAAAGGAGGACGGCTGAACTCTAATCTGTTAGGCAGAGTAGGTAGAAAAAGGAAGAAACAGATAGACTGATACTGAGAAAGGAGGAGAGTGAGAGGGGGGAGGTGTAGAGTTTCACCTTCGTCAGCAGGTTCCTTTAACAGAAGACTGGCACTGCTTTGTGCTGTCACAGCAATGGCTGGAGAGGATCCCGAAGGGGGTTGTATAAGGATTGTACTCTCTGCTTAAAAATGTGTTAAATAGTTAACACGCTGTGTGTTCACCTTATGGGGAGGTGAGACAGAGTGTGGTGTGTAACATGAATTAAACATATAGGTACCGGTAACTTTGACCATCCTCTGAAGGAAATAAGTAATAGCATACATTTACAGTGAAAACACTGCTTGTCTTCTAAGAAGAAAGGAGAAAGAGTAGACATGAGGGATCATGTGTTGAGGATTCCAACAAGAAGTGCATTTCTGAATATACTATGAGCTCAAATTCAGCTGCTAAGGTTTGGCATTTATCTAAATCTAAATAAAATGTTATTTGTCACATGCGCTGAATACAACAGGTATAGACCTTCCCGTGAAACGCTTACTTACTAGCCCTTAACCAACAATGCAGTTCTAAGAAAAAGGAGGGGAGCGGGGGGGGGGGGGGGGGGGGTTGTTGTCCTGGCACCACAGTACCAGGTCTCTGACCTCCCTATAGGCTGTCTCAACGTTGTCTGTGATTAGGCCTACCACCGTTGTCTTGTCGGCAAACTTAATGATGGTGTTGCAGTTGTGCTTGGCCACGCAGTTATGGGTGAACAGGGTGTACAGGAGGTGACTAAGTACGCACCCCTGAGGGGCCCCCGTGTTGAGGATCAGCTTGGCAGATGTGTTGTTGCCTACCCTTACCACCTGGGGGCGGCACGTCAGGAAGTCAGTGTTCCAGTTGCAGAGGAAGGTGTTTAGTCCCATGGTCTTTAGCGTAGTGATGAGCTTTGAGGGCACTATGGTGTTGAACGCTGAACTCTAGTTAATGAACAGCATTTTCACGTAGGCATTCCTTTTGTCCAGGTGGGAAAGGCAGAATGGAGTGCAATAGAGATTGCGTCATCTGTGGATCTGTTGGGGCGGTATGCGAATTGGAGTGGGTCTAGGGTTTCTGGAATGATGGTGTTGATGTGAGCCATGACCAGCCTTTCAAAGCACTTCATGGCTACAGACGTGAGTGCTACGGGTCAGTAGTCATTTAGGCAGGTTACCTTGGCGTTCTTTGGAACAGGGACTATGGTGGTGTGCTTGAAACATGTAGGTATTACAGACTCTGTCAGGGGACAGGTTGAAAATGTCAGTGAAGACACTTGCCAGTTGGTCAGCGTATGCTCTGAGTACACATCCTGGTAATCCGTCTGGACCTGCGGCCTTGTGAATGCTGACCTGTTTAAAGGTCTTTCTCACATTGGCTACTGAGAGCGTGATCACATAGTCGTCCGGAACAGCTGGTGCTCTCATGCATCCTTCAACGTTGCTTGCCTCAAAGCGCGCATAGAAGTCATTTAGCTCATCTGGTAGGCTCGTATCAAGGGACAGCTCGCGGCTGGGCTTCCCTTTGTAGTCCTTAATAGTTTGCAAGTCCTTAGTCCTGTATTGACTCGTTGCCTGTTTGCAGGATTTCTTATAAGTGTCCAGGTTAGTGTCCCGCTCCTGGAAAGCGGCAGCTCTACCCTTTAGCTCAGTCCGAATGTTGTCTGTAATCCATGGCTTCTGGTTGGGGTATGTACAGTACCAGTCAAAAGTTTGGACACACCTACTCATTCAAGGTCTTTTCTTTATTTTTACTATTTTCTACATTGTAGAATAAAATAGTGAAGACATCAAAATTATGAAATAACACATATGGAATCATGTAGTAACCAAAAAAGTGTTAAACAAATATTTTAGACTCTTCAAAGTAGCCACCCTTTGCCTTGATGACAGCTTTGCGTTCTCTCAACCAGCTTCATGAGGTAGTCACCTGGAATGCTTCTCCAACAGTCTTGAAGGAGTTCCCACATATGCTGAGCACTTGTTGGCTGCTTTTCCTTCACTCTGCGGTCCAACTCATCCCAAACCATCGCAATTGGGTTGAGGCCGGGTGATTGTGGAGGCCAGGTCATCTGATGCAGCACTCCATCACTCTCCTTCTTAGTCAAATAGCTCTTACACAGCCTGGAGGTGTGTTTTGGGTCATTGTCCTGTTGAAAAACAAATGACAGTCCCAATAAGCGCAAACCAGATGGGATGGTGTATCGCTTCAGAATGCTGCGGTAGCCGTGCTGGTTAAGTGTGCCTTGAATACTAAATAAATCACTGACAGTGTCACCAGCAAAGAACCCCCATACCATCACACCTCCTCCTCCATGCTTCATGGTGGGAACCACAAATGCGGATATCATCCGTTCACCTACTCTGTGTTTCACAAGGACACGGCGGTTGGAACCAAAAATCTTAAATTTGGACTCATCAGACCAAAGGACAGATTTCCACCGGTCTAATGCCCATTGCTCGTGTTTTTTGGCCCAAGCAAGTCTCTTCTTCTTATTGGTGTCCTTTAGTAGTGGTTTCTTTGCAGTAATTCGACCATGAAGGCCTGATTCACGCAGTCTCCTCTGAACACTTGATGTTGAGATATGTCTGTTACTTGAACTCTGTGAAGCATTTATTTGGGCTGCAATTTCTGAGGCTGGTAACTCTAATGAACTTATCCTCTGCAGCAGAGGTAACTCTGGGTCTTCCTTTCCTGTGGTGGTCCTCATTAGATCCTGTTTCATCATAGCGCTTGATGGGTTTTGTGACTGCACTTGAAGAAACTTTAAAAGTTCTTGAAATGTTCTGTATTGACTGACCTTCATGTCTTAAATTAATGATGGACTGTCGTTTCTCTTTGCTTATGTGAGCTGTTCTTACCATAATATGGACTTGGTCTTTTACCAAATAGGGCTATATTCTGTATACCACCACTACCTTGTCACAACACAACTGATTGGCTCAAACTCATTAAGAAGGAAATAAATTCCACAAATTAACTTTTAACAAGGCACACCTGTTAATAGAAATACATTCCAGGTGACTACCTCATGAAACTTGTTGAGAGAATGCCAAGAGTGTGCAAAGCTGTCATTAAGGCAAAGGGTGGCTACTTTGAAGAATCTCAAATATAAAATATATTTTGATTTGTTTAACACTTTTTTGGTTACTACATGATTCCCTATGTGTTATTTCATAGTTTTAATGTCTTCACTATAATTCTACAATGTAGAAAATTAAAAAAATAAAGAAGATCCCTGGAATGAGTAGGTGTGTCCAAACTTTTGACTGGTGCTGTACGTACGGTCACTGTGGGGACGACGTCATCGATGCACTTCTTGATGAATCCGGTGACATATGTGGTATTCTCCTCAATGCCATCAGATGAATCCCGGAACATATTCCAGTTACATGCAAACAGGACACACACAGTTGGTGTATCAGGTTGAATGAATCAATTTCAGTATTGAAGAAAAGAGCTGAATGTTAGATATCCACAGCAACCTAAAATGCTTTTTTGTGTTTTCTAAAAAGATAGAATAAAATATACTAGAATATAAAAGCATAAATAACTTGAAAGAACCTGTGAATGCTTCAGTATGACACCTGTCTCTTTCATGGAGAAACTACCCACCAGCAGGCAGAAAGGAAGCGGTGGAATGGAAATATGTGGAGTGGTGGGTATCGAGATGTTGATTGCTGTGTCCTTGTGGTGATGGAAATGCTCTGCATTCTCTAAATTCTAGGGACTAAAGAGTAATCTAACAATTTGAAGTGTGTTTGTGTGAGTGCATGCGCTGTAAATAGATGTACTATTATGCGGGGGCATGACTGACAATAACTGGAGGGTATTTGGTTTGATCCCAGTCAAAGCTATTGGGGCAGAGAGCTGTGATAGAAAGCTCACTGCAGTTAAACATTCAAATGAAAAAAGCCTGCCCTCGTCTGGGATATTTTAAGGTAAATAGAATCTGACGCTCACTTATTTACCGTCTTTCTAAAATGTGTTGTTCAACCTTTCCGTGTAGATTCATTAACTTTGCAATCGAGATGCCATGAATTCCTGAACTTCATGATATGAAAGAAATGCTGTTGCATGGTGTCAGAAGTGAGATAATTCAAACTCCAGGAATGGAGGACACTTTAATCTGGATTCATTTAAACCATTAGGGTCGTAAAAGCAAGCTTAATTGACAATATGTCATTATGACATATCTGACACATACTAACTTATCAATCAATAGATTCTGTAATTTTTCTACAATCTTTGTCATTACACGCTCTCTTTGACATTGTTACCGATCAGTCACAGCTAATTTCCTTAAACACTGATACATCTACTGTCACATTTACCTTAACACAAGACCAAAATATGTACTTTATGTGTAAGTCACTTGAATGACACTTAATTGTCACAACAGCCAGTGTGAGTAAATTACACTTGTCGCTTATGTCAGTCAACTCCATTACCTCCGGTAATTCTAAGACTACCAGAGCACATTAAGACAGACGTTTTGTAAAAAGGGAAACTTTTACACATTGTAGCACTCATACCAATGGCACGTTGAAATAAATTATTAAAATACAGATTGAGATGTTGGAGAAATGCTACCAAACCTATACTGAGGCGCACAAACCAAGCTTCAGTCAAGGCATCAATGGAAATTGAGAAATACTTCATACTTTATAATGATAGTACGGTGTCCATATAAGGACTATCCTAATATGGACACTGTAATACAGTATGAAAGCTAAACCAAAATGTTGTTGTGATTCTACTACAGATTCTACTACAATGTTTTTCATGCATAAACCAGTTCTACAATCTTGAGAGAGATTTCAAACGGAACCGAATGAGCTTTAGATATAGTGCCTTGCAAAAGTATTTATCCCCCTTGGCGTTTTTCCTATTTTTATTTGGATTTCATGTAACGGACATACACAAAATAGTCAAAGTGCCTTGCAAAAGTATTTATCCCCCTTGGCGTTTTTCCTATTTTTATTTGGATTTTATGTAACGGACATGCACAAAATAGTCAAAATTGGTGAAGTGAAATGAAAAAAATTACGGAAAAGTGGTGCTTGCATATGCATTCAAAACCCCTTTGCTATGAAGCCCCTAAATAAGATCTGGTGCAACCAATTACCTTCAGAAGTCAAATAATTAGTTAAATAAAGTCCACCTGTGTGCAATCTAAGTGTCACATGATCTGTCACATGATCTCAGTATATATACACCTGTTCTGAATGGCCCCAGGGTCTGCAACACCACTAAGCAAGGGTCACCACCAAGCAAGCGGCACCATGAAGACCAAGGAGCTCTCCGAACAGGTCAGGGACAAAGTTGTGGAGAAGTACAGATCAAGGTTGGGTTATAAAAAAATATCAGAAACTTTGAACATACCACGGAGCACCATTAAATTCATTACAAAAAAATGGAAAGAATATGGCACTACAACAAACCTGCCAAGAGAGGGCTGCCCACCAAAACTCACGGACCAGGCAAGGAGGGCATTAATCAGAGAGGCAACAAAGAGACCAAAGATAACCCTGAAGGAGCTGCAAAGCTCCACAGCGGAGATTGGAGTATCTGTCCATAGGACCACTTTAAGCCGTACACTCCACAGAGCTGTGCTTTACGGAAGAGTGGCCAGTCTTACTTCTTGTTTGTTTCACAATAAAAAATATTTAGCATCTTCAAGGTGGTAGGGTAGGCATGTTGTGTAAATCAAATGATACAAACTCCCCAAAAATCCATTTGAATTCCAGGTTGTAAGGCAACAAAATAGGAAAAATGCCAATGGGGGGTGAATACTTTCGCAAGTCACTAGCTTTATTAATGAAGATACCATATGCTGTCTCTATATTTACATTTAAAAAAACAACACCCAAGAAAGAAGCTGTAGAAAGGAATGGTTAACTAATTAAGATGGATATTGTTATGTATTTGTATACAGAAGAAAGAATAGAACGACGTTGTCATCCTATCCTTGAATAGCACTGTCAGAAAAAGAAACAACTAATTAAAATATTTGTGAACAACTTCCAAGCGGGGGGGTGAGTAAGGAAGATGGTGGGAAAAAGAGAGGAAGATAAGCTTTGTTATTAAGATCACAGATAAGACATCTTCCTCCCAAAGGACTGCTCAGGGATTCAGAATGGCATACACGTTTTCTAATCAACCACCTGCACAATTCGCCCAGTGCTGCGCTCTTCCTTTCGTCCTCTCTCCTCTCTTAGATGGTGGGGTGGGATATGCTGTGACGCCTCGCCAGGCTCCATCAAACCCAACAGATCAAATAGTGGCTGGGTCAGCAGTGACGCTGCATGGCCAGAGGTGTGAGGCTGGAGGCTGAGGCCGAGGCTGAGGGGGGCTGACAAAGAGCACATGGCTCAGGAGGGCTGGCAAGGAGAGGTGGGTGGGAACATCATTTGTTATTGAATGGGCATGATGAGAAAAGGCGATAATCTGCTCTTGTAATTCACAGAGGAGTAATCGGAAGCTGCTCTCAGTGACACTTGACTATTCAAATTCAGGCTGTGAGTTTCTCCATTAATTATGTTGAATATTCAAGTCAGGCTGTGAGTTTGTCCTTTGATTAGGTTGAATATTCAAGTCAGGCTGTGAGTTTGTCCTTTGATTAGGTTGACATGATTTTTGACATTTTGGTTGGTATCAATCTGTAGAAAATGGAGTGTTCATGTTTGTGTTGCTGTAATGTGTTTGACTTGAAGGATATCAATAACTTTCTACCTTTTCCTTGCATTCACACACAAACCAGAAATGAATTTAGCAGATAAACCCTGACCTTGATAAAGAGCTTCTGTCAGTGGATAGAACTGTCAAGTCAGGTGTGAATATGGACACTTGTTCATATAAATGTCACTTCTTTCAAATGTTGGCTCAATCAATATGATAAAGTTGTTTGCAAATAGTCAATGCTGTGTGGATTATGAGGAATATTGATCGGTCTGTGTACTGTGAATCTGTTTTACCCAGAATACCCTCCCGTGCATTTGGAAGCTCAGCATTGTTTGTGTGGAGTGCCATTCGTAATAGACCCACAACTTGTATAACAATCACAATACAACAAAGTGGCACTAAATTCATTATCTGAGCCATTCAACTGATGTGCATCTATAGTCTGCCTCGAGTGATTGGTTCAAATAGCCTGCTCATTAAACATCATCCATCATGATGACAGTATGTACGATGTCCATATTAGGACATCCTCAGTCTCTGCAGGAGTTAAGGCTGTCCTAATATGGACACTGTACATGTGAAACAACAGAGACATTTGCAGAATTCTAGTGTCTATCTCAAAGTAAAGTGGGAGAACATAGCCCATCACTACAGCTGCTTTATTGATTTGTCGTTATGACTTGAAAAAGCAGGGGCCCATAAAAAGTAATTAGACTCTACAGCAGGCTGTAAGCCCCTCTGTCTGTGCCCAAAGCCCTTCTGAATTCAGGGGGAGTGCTGGGCCTCAGTGTGCAAACTAAAAAGAACTGAACGCTGCCTGATCCCTTTGACCGTAGCACTTCCGCATCACGCACTTTGGAGGCACTTCAACACCATATGCTGTTCTGTGTCTTCGCCTTGACCCGTGGCTTACGTCTGATGGTAGGCAGATTTTAGCTCTGTTATCTTTGTAGTGCAGCTAGAGGTGGATGGGATGCACACACACACACACACAGGTGGGCTCTTAATGGTTGGCTCTTAATGGTTGGCTCCCAGCTTACTGCAAGCTCCTCGAAAAACGAGTCAACAAAATGCCTCACACACTCCAGATGTAGCTGCCGCAAATTCTAAGACAGAGAGGCATCAGATCGCAACACAAAGTAATCTACCCCTTCCCTGATTTATCCTAAACTCACCGGTGTGATTTCAGTCGTGGTTGTGAATAATGAATCTCTCCACTTTAGTCTACATGCAGATCTCATTGATGCTAAATCTAGTGGGGATAGGCAGACGTACACACACACACACACACACACACACACACACACACACACACACACACACACACACACCTTCATAAGCTCATTGTGATGACGGACGGGACTGCACCTTGGTGGGTTAGATGTGTTTTCAACATCTAACGGCTTTGTGGGGCGAAACTGTATTTCACAGGCGTTCAGTCGGCCTTTTGATGTGATTGACCTAAGCAGGAATTCTCTCATGCATACATAGAGTAGCTAGCAGTATATCAAACCAGCCTGGAATGTAGATGTCTCAGGCCTGCTAACATGACAGCCAAGGTCGCACACGCTGCTAACTAACCGCTCCAAATTGGGCCACGTTAATTGCAGTTCGATCAAGGCGCCTCTTGAACATCAATGATACCTTCCATATAAAAATGTGTGTAACACTCACTTTAAATAACTTCTCCGTAGTGCATTTATAACACTTTATGAGCAATGTTCAGTTGTATTCCCAGCAGTTTATAAGAGCAAAATAATTTAACTGCCTCTGGAGTGAAATCTGTTTCATTTTAGTAATGTATTGAGAGAGTGAATCATTCTAAAATGCTACATCTGAAAGAATGCTTTGAATGATGTCTCAATCTATTTAAGAGTGGGTTTGTAATACATTGTATTGATATGCTATTGACAAGGGATAATAGCAAAGTAATTAATGAGTATTGATATGTCCCAGCATTTGGTCAATAAAAAAGAATAATGAGATGAATGATAGAGAATAGATTTCTGACCTGTGATCTTCTTTCTTATCAGATATTGGAGACTTGTAAACAACTACACCCTCCATTTTTTCTTATCTAGTACTCCCTCTTTCAAATATGTGTTGTTGTTTTCTGAACTAGGGGTAAAGTAAACCAACTGACCCGTTATTTTCCTTGTTCTTTAATTGTATTTGAGAGTTTAAAGGGTCCCTAATCCTTTAACCACAAACACAGTGACATGTGATCATCTGGAGCAGTGGGTTGAGAAGATGATTGAATGCTGCAGAGCCCATAATGGCCTCTGGTCAGCCCCTGGGAGCAGTGTGATGTGTGGGGATTGGATCAGTTCAATCAGCAGACCAGCAGGCTAGCAGCACAGTGCCTCTGGTTCTGCCTCACGGAATCCATCAGACCTGGGTTCAAATACTATTTTAAATAATGAAAAGTTATGTATCTTGTTTAAATTGAGCTTGCCTGTTGCAATGGAACCAACAGAGTAGTCACAGAGGTGCCAATACTGCCCATCTGTCACTAAAGCAAACGCTAAATGTATTTGAACCATTTCAAATAGTATTTGAATCCAGGTCTGATCCATGCTGCTAACTTTACGCAGGTTAATGTTTTTCATAATGAATCTTGTTCTTGAGGCAGCTAGTGGTCACTAGCTGGCACAGCCACAAAGTCATAACCCTAACCTGAACCCTAACCATAACCACACTGCTAACCCTAATGCCCAACCCTAACCTTAAGACCAAAAAGCACATTTTTGTTTTCATGAATTTTTACAATATAGCCCCCCCACACACACACACACACAAACACACAACTTTTGTTTGGGGTCCAGAGTGGGTTTCCTTCATATCATGCTCAATAAACCAGCGCTAAACCGGGGGAGTGAGAGCAATCAGGAGTTGAACACATGGAGGGCCATGGGGACACTCCACCACACCGCGGCTGCATGCTACTCAACTCCCTGCCATCACATAGAGTATTAAATCAAAGGTGGGGGGGAGACCATAAAGATTAATGCCTGAGAAATGTGTTCTCCTAATTGGAGAGAGGAACTCCTGAGGAAACCTCAGACCTAAAGAACATGAGCTATTGTGTAGCATCCTCTAGTAGAGAGTGGTAAACCTGAGACCTTGAGCACATTAAGTATTGTGTAGCATCTTCTGGTATAGCAGAGAGAAAACCTGAGAGTGAATCTGAGGCCTAAAGCACATGAGCTATTGACTTGGGCAGGAGCTCACCGGAGGTGAGTACCAGCACCTATATTTTTCTACTGTTTGAGCTCCTGCACCTCTTATAGAAGAATATTAGTTCAAAAGTATTGTGGAGCTCCTGCACCTAAATATAAACAGTACCAGCACCCAAAATGAGTACCGGCACCTATTTCAGTCCAAGTCAAGTACTGTGTGTAAGATCGTATAGGAACGAGGGGGTAGCTTGAAATGATGCATTTAAGTAAAGTAAATGATGAAAGGACATTTGGCCGGATCACGGATGGATCCCACTGCTGCCACCAACTGTCAACAGATACAGTGAGTTAAACTCCCCATTTCAGCACTTCATCAACCCCCACATTCAAAGGTTATTCTGTCAAGGGGATGAGAAAAGAGGAGCGGAAAATACAATACAGTAGGAGCTCAGGAGGAAGAAAAGATCTTGGGAGAATAGAAAGCCTCAGTGACACTGTCAGTCCGGGTAATGGTGGAGCCGAGGCTCTACTGAGCGATTTAGGCCGTACAGTTCATTCAATCCTACAGGTCTGGCTTTAAAATGAGCTTCTCTGCACCAGCCTGAGCAGTGGGTCAACTCTCTTTGTCCAATCTCTTTGATGGAGGAGAGCAGAGAGCGGAGCGTGGACCCTCTTTTCTGCCGAGGCCAGGCGAGGCAGCAACGTACTGTAACAGAGGCAGGGTTCAGCGGGGGTGTTTTATCTGAGGTGAAAAGTTGCAATATTTTCAAAGTGGACTGCCTCCCTGCATCCCGCCTCGCCCGCCCGGGGAACTGGCAAGAGATTAGAAGGTGATATTAGAAAGCAATGAGCTGTACCACCAGCACATAATCCACCTCCTCTCTCTCTCTTACTCTCGCTCTCTCTCCTTGTGTGTGTGTGTCTGATGGGAAATGGCATCAATGTCATTACATCCCACACTCATTGTGTTCCAGGGAGGGTGTAGGGAAAGACTTCTCCTCTTTCTGATTAATGTTTTGTTTGTGTCTCAGCTCAGTCGGTTAATGCCCACCTGAACTGAATCCTTGATCTTCTGCTGCAGTTCCTTAAGACTCCAACCGTGGCCCGCCCAAAACCCACCACTAATCATTCAGTCTGAGTCTGAACAAGAGCAAGCACCGAGGCCTGGAATTGAGGGATCTGAATTTCATATGCCTGCCTCTCCAAACTTGCAATTCAGTGTGTGGTGGTGGATTATTGTCTCTCTCTGACGTGATGTTGACCACTTTCCCTGGTTTACTATGCCTTGCATCGCCCAACTGAGATAATGATGATTCCCTCCCCTGCAACAAGGGAACAAATCAGAGGGGAACAAAGCTGTTACTGATTATAACAATGGCTTGAGAATGAAAACAATACTACAGGAAAACCCCGTTATGCATTATTGCTGGAGTAAGTGGGCATCGGTGTCTTTTAGACAGGAGAGCTGCTTCCACAGCCTTTCTAGTAATTTACAGTGAATTAAATTAGCCTGTTCTGTTCTTGAGTGGTAGTTTAATTTAGCTTTTTTGGGGTCATTGGGGCTTGTTAACATGTCAAAGAGAGAGAACTTATATCCATGAGGCATTCCCATAATAAGGAACTCTTCTTTTGACAGACACAAACTACGCAATGCATACTTGTTCCTGAATACTTGTGTGGTCAAGAATGTGAGGTTACTAGTGTTACGTACTATCATCTAGTACTTAGACTTATATTTTAGAATCCTCTTTTAATGTCCTCTCTCAAATTCTCCTAATCCTCTGCTATGACTTTTAAGGACAGTAGCTAATGAGTGTAATTCAGTGTCACGGTCAAGTCTCAGACAGGATTATTTCACTTACATTTATAAGGGGCCATCTTTGTACCATTAAGCGCTTAACCCACATTCAATTAGTATTGAAATATAATCTGTTCTCACACTTGCTACTGAAATGGTCTTAGTACAGAAAATGGATTGAGTCATTTGCAAAACATAAATATTTCCTTACAGGTATTATAATCATGTTTTCGAGAAATATCTATGTACGCCTAGTTGTTTTGTTAATGTTGTCTTTGTTTTGTAGTTTTGTTACAGCTAAAGACTAAACAAAGACAACAACTTAATTCTGGAATCGTTTTGAGGAGCTTTTGTTTGTTACCCTCTGCCGTTTTTGGTTTAAAATGAAAAATAGTTATCCCCCTCTGCGTATTGTAAGAGACACTCTCTCCAGTTTTTATGCCTCCCCCCATCCCAGTCATGCACGGTATGCCTGTGTAACAGAATGATGCTTACCCCATCTGTCCACCGTGTGTGGGTCTCTACAGCTGTGGCACGAGGCCTCCTATGACTTGGGACGACCTCAATGCTCACCGCCGCCTGTCTGCCATTCCCATTCCCATTCCCATCCTCTCCTCTCCTCTCCTCTCCTCTCCTCTCCTCTCCTCTCCTCTCCTCTCCTCTCCTCTCCTCTCCTCTCCTCTCCTCTCCTCTCCTCTCCTCTCCTCTCCTCTCCTCTCCTCTCCTCTCCTCTCCTCTCCTCTCCTCTCCTCTCCTCTCCTCTCCTCTCCTCTCCTCTCCTCTCCTCTCCTCTCCTCTCCTCATCCCAACCCACCCTGCCATAAAACACGGTAACATTTAAAAACCCAATAAAAACACAGCCCGTAATAATCCTTCTAAGTTCATCCATAATAAAGCACAAATTTGTCGACATCGTTGTAATTATGAGAGATTGAGCTCAGGGATTGCATGGGGGAATGATTTGCCGTAATTGCAGGGAACCATAAATGTGTGTTTTATTGCCTTTATAAAGTATTCATGTTCCATGCTTGATGGTTTCAGAATAGTTCAGGATAGCAGCGTTCGTCGTCGGTTGCTGCTGTTGTGCAGCATGACTGATTTGACTAATAAAACACAGAAAAATAGCAAATGGGAGATAATTTCTCAGGCTCCAAATAGCTGGGTTAAAACGTTCTAATATTTTAACATGGTTGGGTTGTTATTCTGTAATATGCGTAGTTGTATCCTAGCTTATTCTGTTAAATTGCCTAGAGGAAGGGACCCAATTTTGCAGACAGCATCTACTTCTGATTTCACTCAGTGCAAATCAGTTGTCTCTCTCTATATACATCTCAAAGGACGTTGTCTGGATGCTGAGAGATGCTGAGGGAGCTTTCAGCTCCAACTCCAACAAGCCTCAGTCAGCCAGACTGAGTCAGACGGGGGAGAAGAGATGAGATAAAAGAGTTCTGTGGTGCTGTGGTCGGGTCACCCGTGTCACTGTCCCTTTTCCCACACCTCTCAGTCCCACTCACCTCGTCACCACTGCAGATTCCTTAGTGTCTTCACCAGCGAAGTGCAGTGTGCTTGTCTCTATGGATTATCCCCAATTTTTATAATATTTCTCTCAGTACTGTGGAGTTCGCAAAAAATGTTTGCTTTTATTGTGAGACGATAATTCTCCTTCTTGGCGACTCCTTTGCTCTGTTAGAAGATTGTTGACATTGTGACTGTGAGTGACACCCAAATTATTGAAGACAAAATGCTTTGTCAGCCAGTGATAGTTGTGATCACGGGTGAGAGAGGCAGCACACGTAGACTGTTTGGGTCTATTAACTGTGATGAAGCCTGTCATCACATTTAGAGGTGGTACTTTTCTCCAAGTGTCTCTCATTGATTTAGCTCCAGTGTGGAATCTGTAAGAGGACACCATTTGTTACATCAATAATGGACTTTTCCTTTACTAGATCCAGAAATAGAAAAATGGTAACGTCCTGTTTTAGGAAGCCTATTCAGCCTGAATTTAGCTACTAAACAACAAAGAAGAGTCTCATTGAAAGCCACACTTTAATTACCCCTGTCAAAAGACAAAAGTCAAATTGTTCATGTGATGACGTGCTTTGCCCCTCATGCTCAATTGAACAAATAATCTATTTCATTGCATTTTTAAAACTGTCCTTTGTACACTTCTCATAGTTCAACACTTTGACAGCTTGCCTGGCATAATGGAGCCAATGGAATAATCTCAAATGCGCTAACCCCTAAATGAAGCCCATAAAGTATTTGAAAGAAAGCATGCTTATTCAACCCAGGTCTGATGCTAGGGCAGCTGTGTTGTGATGTTGTTATCTCGCACACGCACACACACACACATCCCTAGCAGACAGCTAGAAGTCATCACCCCAGGGCCCAGAGAGGGATGTTTCTCTCTCTCTCTCTCTCTCTCTCTCTCTCTCTCTCTCTCTCTCTCTCTCTCTCTCTCTCTCTCTCTCTCTCTCTCTCTCTCACTGCTTTGGCAGCCAGCCGCTGCCTGGCAATCAATGCTCATTTTACCTCCTGTCCCCACACCCCCTTCATTGATCTGTGTGTGTCTGACTGGACATCCGGCAGAAAGCAACCCAACCCAATGCTGCTTTCTAACCCAGTCTGTCTGCAGCACAGATGGTCGTCTGACAGGGACCCAGGGGAGCGGACAGCGTCGTGTTCCAAGTCTTTAGCTCATGGAGTGGGAGGGAGAGTTGGGGAGCAACTCTGAGGTCACTGGCTAGCTAAAGGGCTGCTGGCTGCACTTAGCTGCATGGAAGCACTGAATGATAATGCCTTGTAATGGTTTTAGCTCATAGTTTGGATTTGATTAACTCTATGTGGCACTCTTTGAAGCTAGACAACCTGAAGTTTGGTTTGCATATTTATTTATTTATTTGACCTTTATTTAACTAGGCAAGTCAGTTAAGAACAAATTCTTATTTACAATGACGGCCTACACCGGCCAAACCCGGACGACGCTGGGCCAATTGTGCGCCGCCCTATGGGACTCCCAATCACGGCCGGTTGTGATACAGCCTGGAATCGAACCAGGGGGTCTGTAGTGAGATGCAGTGCCTTAGACCACTGTGCCACTCGGGAGCCCAAAATCAAATCAAATTGTATTTGTCACATGCTTTGTAAACAACAGCTGTAGACTAACAGTAACGGGTCCTTCCCAACAATGCAGAGAGAAAGACAATGGAGAAATAATTGAAAAGTAATAACAAATACACAATGGTAATGATAACTTGGCTATATACATGAGGTACCAGTACCAAGTCAATGTGCAGGGGTATGAGGTAATTGAGGTAGATATATACAGTATATATATACAGTACCAGTCAAAAGTTTGGATACACCTATTCATTCAACTTTTTATTTATTTCTTTTTTTTTAAACTATTTTCTACATTGTAGAATAATAGTGAAGACATCAAAACTATGAAATAACACTTATGGAATCATGTAGTAACCAAAAAAGTGTATAACAAATCTAAAAATGTTTTATATTTTATATTCTTCAAAGGTGCCACCCTTTGCCTTGATGACAGCTTTGCACACTCTTGGCATTCTCTCAACCAGCTTCATGAGGAATGCTTTTCCAACAGTGTTGAAAGAGTTCCCACATATGCTGAGCACTTGATGGCTGCGTTTACTTCACTCTGCTGTCCAACTCATCCCAAACCATCTCAGTTGGGTTGAGGTCGGGTGATTGTGGAGGCCAGGTCATCTGATGCAGCACTCCATCACTCTCCTTGGTCAAATAGCCCTTACACAGCCTGGAGGTGTGTTTTGGGTCATTGTCCTGTTGAAAAACAAATTATAGTCCCATTAAGCGCAAACCAGATGGGATGGCGTATTGCTGCAGAATGCTGTGGTAGCCATGCTGGTTAAGTGAGCCTTGAATTCTAAATGAATCCCAGACAGTTTCACCAGCAAAGAACCCCCACACCTCCTCCTCCATGCTTCACAGTGGGAACCACACATGCCGAGATCATCCGTTCACCTACTCTGCATCTCACAAAGACATGGCGGTTGGAACCAAAAGCAAGTCTCTTCTTCTTATTGGTGTCCTTTAGTAGTGGTTTCTTTGCAGCAATTCGACCATGAAGGCCTGATTCACGCAGTCTCCTCTGAACAGGTGATGTTGAGATGTGTCTGTTACTTGGATTCTAATTAAATGTATTTATATCTTTAACACGTTTTCCCTTTATATTCAGTGTTATTAATGGACAGCGTGGGTTGGGATATAGAGACGTGGCTGCAGAAAGAGAGAGAGAGAGAGAGACCCCCCCCCCCCCCCCCCAGAGGTCTGTCATACTAATCCCTTTGGCCAGAAGCTACAGCTCAATTAAATTCTTCATTTTTCTTTTATCTCTCCTCCCCTGTCTGTCTGACTCTCTGTCTTTGGGGATCTGATGCGTGTGTGTGTGCGCGCATGTGTGCTTGTCTGGGGATATGGTTCCTTTGAGGGTGTCAGGCGGTTCTCTTTATTGATGCTGTCTGGCCTGAACAGAAGATTCAGTCCCAGAGCCAGTCTGCATGCATGTGTTGTGTGTGTGAAAGGAACACCATGATGAGAGATGGCTCTATTGGGAAGTCAAATAGTGGGCAGTAACATTGGATTGGATGGAGAAGTATTAGTCAGTAAGTCAAGGTCATGGGAGAATGTGGCTGTAGAGGCTTTTTCAGACAACTGCTTTATTACCCAACTTTATATCTTCGGTATCCTTCCCTGGTTGAATGATGGCCTCCATATTTGTACAACAGCATCATGTACAGTATGTCCCATCTGCAGCTCATTCGCTTTCATTTGGGGCAACAGCAGGAACACAAAAACACGCTGACAAACTGCAAACAGGGAGAGCGTCCTCCTGGTATCAAACACAGCTTTGATGTCTTAGTTCAACCCAAGATGAAAGATCAGCACTTTTATCTTCGTTTTCTGAGCAAAATACAAATGAAAATACTTCCTCTTTGTGCAGTTCTCAGAACACGACTGATGGTAAATCAAGAATTCCGCTCCTTCTCCCCTCTTTACTATGATATGATTAAGTAAATGTTTGATAAGGCTGCTTCGGCTTCTTTGCATTTCAAAGTCATTGTTCTTGAAAGACCGCCCCCCTCCTCTCCTTTTCTCCCCATCCCACTCTCCCTCCTTGCATCCCTCCATCCTCTCCCTTACGCTACCTAACACTGATGGTTAATTAAGGTGCAGCACAAGATTTTTAAAGGCCTCATCATTTTCTTTTTATACATTTGGCAGTCGTCGCGAGGGGCCAATGCCATCCACACATCCCTCCCCATTAGCTTTTTTAATAGCGCTCAAGAGGAGCCGCGTGGGGCTGGTCTAGCTATGATAAGACTACCTTCCTTTTTAATGTTAATAAAACCAGTGCTCCTATCTGCCGCTCTCCAAGCCTAAGGTTTCCTTATTCTGCATTTAGTTGACAGTTGCTTGTTCTGCTGCTAGAACCAAACTGGAGCGAAATTAGTTACCTCTTCTTTTGCAAGGTCACAGTCATGCAAGTGCCTCCCTCACTGTTCCTTTATTGACAGATCTTCAATTACCCTCCCCTCCTCCTCTCCTCCGTGATTCCCATTTTCTTGACCCAGTAGGTATGAAGGCCGTGCATCAGAGGCGTTGAGGGGGCAGGTGACATCTGACCACAGGCGTCTTCTCCCTGTCAGAGCAGAGACAAAGAAGCCTACGCAGATACAACATTGTGTGGAAATGACTCGAGCAGCAGTCTCTTCTGCTCTTCTCTCTCTCTCTCTCTCTCTCTCTCTCTTACTCTCTATTTATGTCTCTCTCTCTACCCCTTCATGTCCCTCCTCCCACACAGAGATAGGAAGTCAACGTCAAAGCATCGCCGCCCACCACTGAACTACTGTTAACTACCGCAGAAATATACCCCCCCCCCCGTATTGATTTTACTTCCTGTGTGTTATTCTACATGAAGTTACTAAACTAACGACAGCAAACGTAATGCCACTTTTAGAGGCATCTTGGCTGTTGAAACCGAGGGGTGAGGTGCTTCTCAATTTCATACATTTTTAGGGTGAAAAAAGCACAAGATGTTAGCGCTTTTATAAATAACTAATTTGAAGACTTTTAAATTGAAAATCCCAAAATAATAGGTGCAATCTCCCCCCCTCCTCCACTCTTCTCCACTTTTCTCCACAGCTTCCCTCAGCTCTCTAGATGCTGAGGTCTAAACTTCTTCACACATATTCTCTTCATCCACACTGTAACCACACAACAGTTCAGTTTGTACTGGAGATGTAAGCCGACATATGCACAGATGTCTTCGTTCGACCACCCCCTCTGGCTCTCCCTTTCATGGAAAAGGCAAACAAAACATCTCCTGAAACACAGAAGAGCTGCTGTCACATTGTGTTGTCGAAACCAAGGGACACGTGGCAAAACAAAGACATGTCAGCCCACTGCGACTTTAAGAACAGACTATAGGAACAGAGTCTGTTTATGTTGTGAGAGTTGCTGTGAGAGTCGAACTACACTGCAATTTTTACTGTTGACACATTCAATGAGTCTTTGAAGAGAGGACTCACCACAGATGCTACTGTTGGACTTAGGCCATAGTTTTCAAATGAAAATGAAAGATTATTAAAACAGTTATGTGTATGAAGAAACTAACTAGAAGATAACTAAACTTATGTAAATACAGTATGCCACAAAAGGTTAAAAGTTCACATAGTATTCTTAAATATTACATGGTTTCCTTCTAAGTTGAACATATGATATCCAGCATGCTCCCGCTGATCCAGAGTTATGTAGCTGTGTTAGATAGTACATGCAGCCACAGTGCTAGGCCCCATGGGCCTCGGGCTCTGGGTATGTGTGTGTGAGCGCACATGCATGAGTGTGTGTGTGTTGGCAGTAAAGGTTAGCCATCCCAGAGCGAGAGAGAGGGGGGTGGGGGAGAGAGAGAGAGAGAGAGAGAGAGGCGTGCATGTGGGAATAAGGATGAAGTCTGTGGATGAGCATGTTTAGACAGGGTGACTGATTGTTAGAACAGTGTCAGTGACGGAGTGAGCCGGAACATTGACTCTTGTGGCCAGTGGGAGATTACACTGAGCTTCTCTGGCTATTGTTATTACACCCATAGTAGTGGTGGGTGTTTGTGTGCATATGTGTGTGTGCGTGCTTGCGTTTATGTATAAGAGGAGGGTGATGACCATCCAAGTATATCTAACCAAATTATGAAAGACAAGCATTGTAATTTTGAATTACGTAAAGTAAGTGTGGAAGAAGCGAACAAATTATTGTTGTCTATCAACAATGACAAGCCACCGGGGTCTGACAACTTGGATGGAAAATTACTGATAATAATAGCGGACGATATTGCCATCCCTATTTGCCATATCTTCAATTTAAGCCTACTGGAAAGTGTGTGCCCTAAGGCCTGGAGGGAAGCAAAAGTTATTCCCCTACCTAAGAATAGTAAAGCCCCCTTTACTGGCTCAAATAGCCGACCAAAAAAGCCTGTTACCAACCTTTGTGTTTGACCAGATACAACACTATTTTACAGAAAAACGAATTGACAACAGACTTTCAGCACGCTTATAGGGAAGGACGTTCAACAAGCACAGCACTTATACAAATGACTATTGATTGGCTGAGAGAAGATTGTATGGGGCTGTTTTGTTAGACTTCAGTGCGGCTTTTGACATTATCAATCATAATCTGTTGCTGGAAAAATGTATGTGTTATGGCTTTACACACCCTGCTATATTGTGGATGAAGAGTTACCTGTCTAACAGAACAAAGAGGGTGTTCATTAATGAAAGCCTCTACAACTAAATCCAGGTAGAATCAGGAATTCCCCAGGGCAGCTGTCTAGGCCCCTTAATTTTTCCAATCTTTACTAACGACATGTCACGCCCTGACTCAGGGGACTCTTATAAGTTGAGTCAGGGTGTGTATATTCTTTGTTTTTGTAGTATTTTCTATGTGGGATTTAGTATGTATAGTTCTATGTTGCCGGTGTGGTTCCCAATCAGAGGCAGCTGTCGCTTGTTGTCTCTGATTGGGGACCATACTTAGGCAGCCTATTGGCACTATTGAGTTGTGGGATCTTGTTCCTTGTAAGGTATGTTGTGTGTTCTACCTTGGACTTCACGTTTCGTTTCTTTTATTGTTTTGTCGTGTGTTTATTTAGTTTAATAAACATGTACGTATATCACGCTGCGCCTTGGTCTGACCCGTCAATGAACGAACGTGACAGAAGATCCCACCAAACGAGGACCAAGCAGCATGCCCAGGCGGAGCGAAGAGCCATGTCACAGGTGGGCAAATTGTGGTCATGGGAAGAGATATTTGCGGGGAAAGGACCATGGGCTAAGGTAGATGCCCAGGCAGGAGAGGAGCAATGGAAACACGGAGGAGGCCGGTCGAGGAGGAAGCCCGAGAAGCAGCTCAATAATCTTTTTAGGGGGGGGCACACGGGGTGGTTGGCGGAGCCTAGGGTTAGAGCAGAGCCAACTCTCCGTACTCACGCGAAGAGGCATATGACTGGGCAAGCTCTGTGTTATGCGGAGCTACGTACTGTGTCGCCAGTGCGCCGGCACAGTCCTGTACGTCCTGTGCTTGCACCACGCACGTGCCGTGCGAAGATGGGCATCCAGCCAGGACGGGGTGTGCCAGCTCAACGCTCCTGGTCTCCAGTACACCTCCTCGGTCCCGCATATCCTGCGCCAGTTCTACGAACTGTATCGCCAGTGCGCGTGCACAGCCCAGTGCGTCCTGTGCCAGCGCCCCGCACGTGTAGTGCGAAAGAGGGCAGCCAGCCAGGACGGGTTGTGCCAGCTCTCCGCTCCAGACCTCCAGTCCGCCTTCACAGTCCGGTCCGGCCTGTTCCTGCTCCTCGCACCAAGCCAGTGGTGCTTGTCGCCAGCCCGGCCCAGCCTGTTCCTGCTCCTCGCACCAAGCCAGTGGTGCGCGTCGCCAGTCCGGCCCGGTCTGTTCCTGGTCCTCGCACCAGACCAGTGGTGCGTTTGTCCAGTCCGGCACGGCCCGTGCCCGTTCCACCGGTGCCTGGTCTGGCACCGGTCAGCTATTCCACTCCGGAGCCAGAGCAGTCCGCTCCACCGGTGCCTGATCCAGCTCCGGTCAACTGCTCCACTCCAGAGCCAGACTAGTCCGCTCCACCGGTGCCTGATCCAGCTCCGGTCAGCTGCTCCATTCCGGAGCCAGAGCAGTCCGCTCCACCGGTGCCTGATCCAGCTCCGGTCAGCTGCTTCACTCCGGAGCCAGAGCAGTCCGCTCCACCGGTGACTGATCCAGCTCCGGTCAGCTGCGCCACTCCGGATCCAGAGCAGTCCGCTCCACCGGGGTCCAGTCCAGCTCCGGTCAGCGGCTCCACTCCAGAGCCAGAGCAGTCCGCTACACCGGTGCCTGATCCAGCTCCGGTCAGCGGCTCCACTATGGAGCCAGAGCAGTCCGCTCCACCGGTGCCTAGTCCAGCTCCGGTCAGCGGCACCAGTCCAGACCATGACGTCAGCCCCTCTCCAGGTTCGGGGTCTCCCACACCAGGGTCCAGACAGGGCGTATCGTGGGAGGAAGGAGAGGGGAAGTAGCGCGCCGAGGTCCAGACCAGACCAGGGGCGTAACAGGGAGGCGGAGAGTGAGAAGTCGTCACGCCCCGAGCCGGATCCGCCTCCGAGGCGGAATGCCCACACGGCCCCTACCCTGTTATGTTTATGTTGTGCGGTCGGAGTCCGCACCTTTGGGGGGGGTGGTACTGTCACGCCCTGACTCAGGGGACTCTTATATGTTGAGTCAGGGTGTGTATATTCTTTGTTATGTAGTATTTTCTATGTGGGATCTAGTATGTATAGTTCTATGTTGGCTGGTGTGGTTCCCAATCAGAGGCAGCTGTCGCTCGTTGTCTCTGATTGGGGACCATACTTAGGCAGCCTATTTGCACTATTGAGTTGTGGGATCTTGTTCCTTGTAAGGTATATTGTGTGTTCTACCCTGGATTTCACGTTTCGTTTCGTTTCTTGTTTTGTTGTGTGTTTATTTAGTTTAATAAACATGTACGTATATCACGCTGCGCCTTGGTCTGACACGTCAATGAACGAACGTGACACAACATGCCACTGGCTTTGAGTAAACACAGTGTGTCTATGTATGCGGATGACTCAACACTATACACGTCAGCTACTACAGCTACTGAAATGACTGCAACACTTAACAAAGACCTGCAGTTAGTTTCAGAATGGGTGGCAAGGAATAAGTTAGTCCTAAATACTTCCAAATCTAAAAGCATTGTATTTGGGACAAATCATTCACTAAACCCTAAACCTCAACTCAATATTGTAATTAATAATGTTGAAATTTAGCAAGTTGAGGTGATTAAACTGCTTGGAGTAACCCTGGGTTGTAAACTGTCATGGTCAAAACATATTGATACAACAGTTGCTAGGATGGGGAGAAGTCTGTCCATAATAAAGTGCTACTCTGCATTCATAACAGCACTATCAACAAGGCAGATCCTACTTGCCCTAGTTTTGTCACACCTGGACTACTGTTCAGTCGTGTGGTCAGGTGCCACAAAGAGGGACTTAGGAAAATTGCAGTTGGCTCAGAACAGGGCAACACGGCTGGCCCTTGGATGTACACAGAGAGCTAACATTAATAATATGCATGTCAATCTCTCCTGGCTCAAAGTGGAGGAGAGATCGACTTAATCACTAATTGTATTTGTGAGAGGTATTGACATGTTGAATGCACCGTGCTCTCTGTTTGAACTACTGGCACACAACTTGGACACCCATGCATACCCCACAAGACATGCCACAAGAGGTCTCTTCACAGTCTTCAAGTCCAGAACAGACTATGGGAGGCGCACTGTACTACATAGAGCCATGACTACATGGAACTCTATTCCACATCAAGTAACTCATGCAAGCAGTAAAATTTGATTTAAAAAACACACCTTTTGGAACAGCGGGACTATGAAGCAACACAAACATAGGCACAGACACACAATAGCATTTTACATTTTAGTCATTTAGCAGACGCTCTTATCCAGAGCGACTTACAGTTAGTGAGTGCATACATTTTTCATACTGGCCCCCGTGGGAATCGAACCCACAACCCTGGCGTTGCAAGTGCCATGCTCTACCAACTGAGCTACAGGAGGCCTTTAGCATGCTTACAACATATGCACTATACACACATCTACACATGGATTTTGTGTTGTAGATATGTGGTAGTAGAGTAGTGGCCTGAGGGCACACACTTAATATGTTGTGAAATCTGTTGTGAATGTATTGTAATGTTTTTAAAATTGTTTAACTGCCTAATTTTTGCTGGACCCCAGGAAGATTAGCTGCTGCCTTGGCAGCAGCTAATGGGGATCCATAATAAATACAAATACAAATACTGACCAATAACATTTAATCTCAGCTTCATCTGATAAAACATGACACATTTTATTCCTCTCAGAGACATGAGAGATTTCACCACACTTTCTGCCACAGAAGCAGTCATTGCAAAGATAGGAGATGAGCAGCTCTCTAGTATATTTCTATGCTGGGCTTGCAGGTAGCATATAGCATGTAGCAGATAGCAGGTGTGCGTGGTGAAAAGTGTTGGCCCAAAGTGGAGAGCTTTTGACTGGGCTTTCAGGCCCTGTAGCTGCTAGCAGGTAGCAGGTGTGCGGTGGGAGTACAACATGCTCAGACTGCTGACAACAGAAGGCACCAGCAGGCCCTGGAGATCACAGCAGCAGATGGAGGGCAGGCTAATTGTAGCTTCGCTCCATTAGAAAGCCTGTGTGGCGGTGTTGTGTCTGAACAGGCCTCACCTTCTCACTCTTCTCCCCCGTGAGCGACTCATAAGCCTGGTAAATCAACGGAGACAGTCATTCCAGTTATTATTTTTTGATGTTGGAATTGGTATTTTCTCTACTCTGTTTGGAGGGGAAGGATTTCTTCATCAGTGAAATACAAAATAATTGCTGTTACTGGGAATCATGATATGGTGTGGTTGGGATTGTTTTTAAGCTGTGCTCGAAACAGTTTCTTGAGCCAAACTTGGTCTGTGTTGCTTGATCCAACTGGAATCCTATCGTTTCTAACCACGTTTTCAATGTCTTGACCAAGAGGAAGAGGTAGAGTTTCTTCAGAGACCATTAAAGTGTCCTTATTAGTAATGATACATTTCTAAGAGACCTCTTGGCTGGAATCAAACAAGTTCCCCAGTCGTTAACCCAACTAACTTAATTTCTCATAGATTACTACAGGGCTGTGTGTGTGTGTTTGTGCGGGTGCGTCTGTGCGCGCCTGTGTGTACATGCACGTGGGTGTGTGTGCATGTAGCTGATCAGCCCACAGCCATAAGGCCGGACCTCCGTCTCCAGAGCCAGTACAGGACGAAGCAGCCAAAGGCCCAGGCACACAGCCACTTGTCTGGCAAACCACCAGTTGTTCAGGCCCTGGCACAGGAGCCACGGCTAGAGCAATCTGTTGATGCCAGTGTTGAACACAGGCACAACAGGGACACACCAACTAACTCCTGGCTGCTCGGCCAAAACACCCAGAGCAGAGCTCAACCACACCCTAACCGCCTTTACTCCCTCTATATGTGAATCTCTCTGACTTTTTTATGGCGGTTTTGGAGCAATGGCTTCTTCCTTGCTGAGCGGCCTTTCAGGTTATGTCGATATAGGACTCGTTTTACTGTGGATATAGATACTTTAGTACCTGTTTCCTCCAGCATCTTCACAAGTCCTTTGCTGTTGTTCTGGGATTGATTTGCACTTTTCGCACCAAAGTACGTTCATCTCTAGGAGACAGAACGTGTCTCCTTCCTGATCGGTATGACGGCTGCATGGTCCCATGGTGTTTATACTTGCGTACTATTGTTTGTAAAGATGAACGTGGTACCTTCAGGCGTTTGGAAATTGCTCCCAAAGATGAACCAGACTTGTGGAGGTCTACATGTTTTTTTCTGAGGTCTTGGCAGATTTTTTTTTTTTTCCCATGATGTCAAGCAAAGAGGCACTGAGATTGAAGGTAGGCCTTGAAATACATCCACAGGTACACCTCCAATTGACTCAAATTATGTCAATTAGCCTATCAGAAGCTTCTAAAGCCATGACATCATTTTCTGGAATTTTCCAAGGTATTTAAAGGCACAGTCAACTTAGTGTACGTAAACTTCTGACCCACTGGAATTGTGATACAGTGATTTATAAGTGAAATAATCTGTCTGTAAACAATTGTTGGAAAGATTACTTGTAGATGTCCTAACCGACTTGCCAAGACTATAGCTTGTAAACAAGAAATTTGTGGAGTGGTTGAAAAACGAGTTTTAATGACTCCAACCTAAGTGTATATACATTTCCAACTCCAACTGTATACCTCTCTCTCTTTCCCTCTCCCCCTCTCTCTATATCTCCCTCTCTCTTTCTTTCTCTCTCTCTCTCACGATGCAGATAACAAAACTAAACAAAAAGTAACCATTAAGGAAATTATTCTGCCATTTCCCCCCAAACTCAAGACCTTGCTGTTTTTGACTAGCTAAACATGGCGATTGGGTGCTCAATCATTCTACTGAAAGGTTTTGCATGGCCTTTTTGATGAGGAGAGCAAGGGGAGCCAGTCAGTCAGTGAGTGGTTTGGATCTCTTTGGAGGGATAGAGGAAGGAAGATGGCTTGGATAAGAGACAGCCGCCCATCAGCAATGCGATGCAGGGGCAAAACGCGTGCCAGAGATTTAAATCAACGCTAGCACCGCTCAGGAGAGAAGTGCTGATGCAAGGCAGTAATGATCCAGGATAAGGTTACACTGCTTGTTTTGTGTGTGTGTATGTGTATGTGTGTGTGTGTGTGTGTGTGTGTGTGGATGAGGTTACACTGCTTGATATGAGAGACAGAGAGACAGCTGGAGACGCTTCAGGGCAGAAGCACTCTGTGTGCATTAGTACAGCAAAATATCTGAAGTGATTACTGTTATCTCCCCTCACATTGACAGCTTCCCAACCTCAGGTGCCGGCCAATAGGCCAATAGGAGGTGATTAAATCAAATCAAATCAAATCAAATTTTATTGGCCACATGCGCTGAATACAACAGGTGCAGACATTACAGTGAAATGCTTACTTACAGCCCTTAACCAACAGTGCATTTATTTCCAGAGAGTTATACAGTATACTGTATATATATATATATATTCCACCAACCACTCTTATCCAAAGCCACTTACAATACAGTGAGTGCATAAGTCAATGTCTATATGATCCCTGTGGGAGTTGAACCCACGACCTTGGAGTTGGTAGCCACACAGGACTATTCAGTAGTCGTAGTCAGTACTCAGACAGACAGATTGACAGGCACATCATATGGTATGAATTTAGTCTCGTATCTTTCTCTACTTTAATGCCTTCTGGACTGAGTTAGATATTACAACACAAATATGCAGAAGTGATCTCACAACTCAGCTAGGCTCCTGTGATCTGAATGGTAATGTTGTGTGGTTTTAATCAAGTGAACTAGGCTTTATAGCGACAATGACATACACTGTGACACAATTATTATTTCTCAAGAAACTGCTGTTTAAAAAATAAATTACTGTTACCAAGCGGCGGCAGCTCATTGGCTGAATACCCAGGGCTCAAGGTGGTTGGAGTTGTCAACAAAGCAGCATGACAGAAATATGATGCTAAGTTTTCGAACTACCTGTATTTTTTTGTTGAAGATATATAAAGCAATCTGTGCATTCGAACAACAGCAAACATACACCTATTTCCAGGTAACTTTCATTGTAAAATAACTTCATATTTCCGAGTTAGTCAGACATTCATTTTAAAAGACTTGAAATTGGCATGGGAGCTGCTTATCAAAGGTAGATAACTGGTTAATTTGACAAAACAATGACCAAACTCTTTCTCAATGTTTCTCAAAATTACTGTAGCTGGCTAATTAATGTGATCATGCTTTGTGATACACCTGGTTTTATGAGGTTTTATTCTACAAAACAAGTCGCCCTGTCACCAGTAGAACCTAATGAACACCATGGGGGAAACAAAATTGGCCATGATTTTTGTCTTACTAGATCCGTGATGAGAAGGTTCTAGCTAGTGTGTCCCTCTGTCCTTCGACTCTTGTTGGATGTAGTTGTCCGATTTATCAGGTCCCAGGCTCTCATGACTCTTATGATTATTTATTTACAAGTTAATTACAATTTGCTTTTTGCTTTAGCGCTATCTGTACCTGATAGAGCAGATCTAGTCTCACAAGTGGAAGTAAGCCGTCTGGCACGAGAGAGTCATTGGGAGAGGGAGACTAGTGCAGATGCAGAAGTTCTGACTGAACACACATTTGAGCACCCCAGGACGGTCCATTTACTTTGTGATGTTATAATTTATGCTGCAGTTCCCCCTCATAGCAAATAACTGGCAAAACAATCCAAGCAATGTTTTTCTTACATTTTTTGGACCTATCACAAGTGGGATGCCGCCCCTAATGGGCGTGCCACCACTGCTCTTATGTTTAAGTATGAATCCCTAACAGTACAGTGTTTATTATCCCCACGATGTCAATTGGAGGGATGTATAACAATGTTTGTAACTAGGAAACGTTTACAATTTAATAAAAGTCTAGTTTTCTCAACAATACAGTACAGGTGAGAACACATTCAAGAACTTGTTTAAGGGATATTGTACTGATTATAAAGATAATTTTCTTCTATGGAGTATTGCTTTTGAGGACCAAAGTTTGGAAGGCTATTTCTAAGGCCTACAAAAAATCAAATACTATATATACACTACCAGTCAAAATCTTGGACACACCTACTCATTCAAGGATTTTTCTTTATTTTTACTATTTTTTACATTGTAGAATAATAGTGAAGACATCAAAACTATGAAATAACACATATGGAATCATGTAGTAAACAAAAAAGTGTTAAATAAATCAAAATATATTTTATATTTGAGATTCTTCAAAGTAGCCACCCTTTGCCTTGATGACAGCTTTGCACACTCTTGGCATTCTCTCAACCAGCTTTACCTGGAATTATTTTCCAACAGTCTTAAAGGAGTTTCCACATATGCTGAGCACTTGTTGGCTGCTTTTCCTTCACTCTGCGGTCCGACTAATCCCATACCATCTCAATTGGGTTGAGGTTGGGGGATTGTGGAGGCCAGGTCATCTGATGCAGCACTCTCCTTTTTGGTAAAATAGCCCTTACACAGCCTGGAGGTCTGTTGGGTCATTGTCCTGTTGAAAAACAAATGATAGTCCCACTAAGCCCAAACCAGATGGGATGGCGTATCGCTGCAGAATGCTGTGGTAGCCATGCTGTGTAAGTGTGCCTTGAATTCTAAATAAATCACAGACAGTGTCACCAGCAAAGCAGCCCCACACCATAACACCTCTTCTTCCATGCTTTACGGTGGGAAATACACATTCAGAGATCATCTGTTCACCTACTCTGCGTCTCACAAAGACACGGCGGTTGGAACCAAACATCTCCAATTTGGAATGCAGACCAAAGGACACATTTCCACCGGTCTAATGTCCATTGCTCGTGTTTCTTGGCCCAAACAGGTCTCTTCTTATTATTGGTGCCCTTTAGTAGTGGTTTCTTTGCAGCAATTCGACCATGAATGCCTGATTCACACAGTCCCCTCTGAACAGTTGATGTTGAGATGGGTCTGTTACTTGAACTCTGTGAAGCATTTATTTGGGCTGCAATTTCTGAGGCTGGTAACTCTAATGAACTTGTCCTCTGCAGCAGAGGTAACTCTGGGTCTTCCATTCCTGTAGCAGTCCTCATGAGTGCCAGTTTCATCATAGCACTTGATGGTTTTTGCGACTGCACTTGAAGAAACTTTCAAAGTTCTTGAAATGTTCCAGATTGACTGACCTTCAGGTCTTAAGGTAATGATGGACTGTTGTTTTTCTTTGCTTATTTGAGCTGTTCTTTCGATAATATGGACTTGGTCTTTTACCTAATAGGGCTATCTTCTGTATACCCCTCCTACCTTGTCACAACACAACTGATTGGCTCAAACACATTAAGAAGGAAAGAAATTCCACAAATTAACTTTTAAGAAGGCACACCTGTTAATTGAAATGCATTTCAGGTGACTACCTCATGAAGCTGGTTGAGAGAATGCCAAGAGTGTGCAAATCTGTCATCAAGGCAAAGTGTGGTCATTTGAAGGATCTCAAATATAAAATATATTGTGATTTGTTTAACACTTTTTTGGTTACTACATGATTCCATATGTGTGATTTCATAGTTTTTATGTCTTCACCATTATTCTACAATGTAGAACATAGTAAAAATAAAGAAAAACCCTTGAATGAGTTGGTATGTCCAAACTTTTGGACATACCAAAACATGATAGACTGGTACTGTATATATATATTTGTTTTCTTCTGTGGAATATTATTTTGTTTGGATTAGTACACAGACTACTAACTGAACAGGTCAAATCAATCCTTACTTAATTTATTCCAGCTGGATTATTCGGATTTGTGCTTATTTTTGGATTTCTTACTGGATTTTGGGACTGAACTGAAATGAACATTTACTTCATTGGAGGGCATAACTGTGTGTGTGGATTTGTGTTTATGTGTGTGTGCATGTGTGCGTGAGTGTGTGATGTGTGCGTATGTGTGTGTGTGTGCATGTATGCATGCATGTTTGTGTATGCTGTGTGTTTGCATGCACGTGTGCATGAGCTTGTGTGTGTAATGCCAGGCCTATGAGTGGAGCCCCATTACCGGGCTGGTTAGTGCACTAATGAACCAGAAGCATTCCCTTTAATGTGTCCTTCTGGATTATGATTCTAATATAGGGTGAAGAGGAAACCTACTGGAGAAATACTAAATGAGCTAATTTTCCATAACCTGTTACCTGTAGGTAGCTAAGACTGGGTTTTGAACGGAGAGTTCAGAGCATCTTCTGTTTTCTATACCCTGTAGGGAACACAATATATAGGGAACAAAATATAGGGGCATGGACTCAACAAGGTGTCTGAAGCATTCCACAGGGATGCTGGCCCATCTTGACTCCAATGCTTACCACAGTTGTGATAAGTTGGCTGGATATCTTTTGGGTGATGGACCATTTTTGATACACACAGGAAACTGTTGAGAGTGAAAAACCCAGCAGCGTTGGAGGTTTTGACACAAACCGGTGCACCTGTCACCTACTACCATACCCTGTTCAAAGGCACTTAAATCTTTTGTCTTGCCCATTCACTCTCTGAATGGCACACATACACAATCCATGTCTCAATTGTCTCAAGGCATAAATACCTTCTTTAACCTGTCTCCTCCCCTTCATCTACACTGATTGAAGTGGATTTAACAAGTGACATCAATAAGGGATCATAGCATTCACCTCAATTCACCTGGTCAGTTTATGTCATGGAAAGAGCAGGTGTTCTTAATGTTGTTTGTATACTCAGTGTACATGGCATGTAGGTTTTTCACTTACGGGTAGCACGAATTGGGATATAGGGTAGGGGAATGGGCAGGGTAAATGCAAAGTAAATACTGTAGTATTTACTATAGTAAAACATTGTATTGTTTTTGCGGACTGTATTGTTTATGCTGACATTTCTGTAGTATTTACTATAATATTTTACAGTATAGTACAAAATTCTACACGACACTGAAGAAAAATATATATGCAAATAGGAACAATTTCAATTTTTTTACTGAGTTACAGTTCATATAAGGAAATCAGTCAATTGAAATAAATGAATTAGACCTAATCTATGGATTTCACAAGACTGGGAATACAGATATGCATCTGTTGGTCACAGATACCTTAAAAAAAAGGTATGGGAGTGGATCAGAAAACCAGTCAGTATCTGGTGTGACTAGGGCTGTGGCAGTCATGACATTTTGTCAGCCGGTTATTGTCATGCAAAAGACTCATGGTAATTGACCATTAATGAACATAAACATGTTTAGCAGATCCAGGCCACCATGCATACAAGCCACTAATGAGCCTTTGGAAGGTCTACCTTAAAAAAAGTTTTTAAAAATCCATTTAATACACACCATCACAATAAATCCATTATTTATTTTAGGCAGGTCTAAAGAAACACTATGATATGAAGAAAATGTATTTCAGAAGAAAATAATATGAGTTGCCCTACTGTATTTTATCTGGCTATGCACCATGCCATAGGTTTTAGGCTTGTTCATTTAGCAGACAAGATATGCTATCAGTCCCATAAGAATAATATAGTTCAACTTAGCTGAATAAAATAGAAAGGATATTTTTCCCATTCTGGAGCGAGTGCACATATGAAGTGGCTATGTTGAGTGTAAAAGTGATCATTTGAAACAGATCCTATACCATAGATTTAGAGTTATTTGGCAACTTTAGTTGTGAATGATACAAACCTTAGAATGTCTTAGAAATCTAAACATATATGGGCTGCATGATGCGACTATTGGCTATTTAAGTGATAATGTCCACAAAGCTGGTGTTTGGAGGATATACTGGCACAGGTGTTATTAGGCGAAGTTGAGGGCCGGCAAACCGTGCCAAAATATCCTCTAAACACTGGCTTTGAGGGCATTATCACTTTTATATAACAGGTTACCAACATGTTGAAATAATGATTAAAATATTCATAAAAAATGTCATCCTTCCACAAGATATAGACCCGACACAAATCTAGGGTTGCTACCCAAGCTGGCTGGTCGTTCGTTCTATCAGTTCGGTTGCCATAGACATGACCCAGTCGTTCAGTCTTTTTGTTCTGTATCTATGGACTCATGTCATACTGGCTGGCAACGTTCTTATCCCTTGCTTGCTAGCTAGCCAACTATGGCTAACTTACTGTCACATCAAACAGTGCAGCCAGAATAACAGCAAAGTAGCTGCATTTGCGTCTGTTTAAGCTGTTTTCTGGTGACATGTGTTTGGATACATCCATAACAATGAGCTAATGTTGCGCGATTTCGCCTGGCATAGAAAATGTGCTCTGTCGTGAGGACACTGTTGTTCAGAGGAGCAAGCCAACAAGCCAACAACACAGCTAACACAAAAACTTCAAAATGAAGCTGGAAAGACAGCAAACTAGCTGCATTTCATTTCATTTGACCTGTTTTCTAATGACATTTCTTTGTATATATCAATAAAAATGATGCCAGCTGATTCATGATTTCGACTGGCTGAGAATAGCTGCCTGCCTGTCTGTCTTGTCCCAACACGTTCATTACTATGCTATGGGACAGCTGGATATCAAATTTCAATATTGAAACAATGTTGCAAATGTCGGAGAGACAGATGGCAAGCTTTATACAAATCTCTGCTGTTGAAAAACAAATGCTAGTCTTAAAGAAATGGGAGATAATGTCTAGATGCTTTTTATAGTGCAGATAAAGTTAATAAATTGCCTGGCTGGGCTGATGAGACAGTGGTTTACGCAGTGAGATGGAACAGAGTAAATAGGTATTTCAACGTCATAGCTTTAGCTGGTAGTAAATTGTAGAATAGACACTGGCTGGAATGCGGTTTTAACCAATCAGCATCCAGGATTAGACCCACCCGTTGTATAATGATGATTTGAGAACATGGCAAAAAAAGCTTGTGCTCTGTTCCTTGCTCAGGCTGCACACGCTGTTCTCTCATCAAGTGCTCATATTTTCACCCACCAGTCTATTCTCAATTTAATCTTGTCTTTACTAATATGTAAACTTAGTTTAGATTTAGAATGGCCCATTATCAAATGGGCAGGAACTGGGGCAGGGGAAAAAATAATTGTCATCCATATTCACTCAATAGCGAATGGAGGTCACTTTCCCGCAGGTTCATTCAATCATGCTCCGGTTATTTCACTCCATGCATCAACCACTGTTTGAGGAGCATGCAGCCTCTCGCTGCGTGACATGTGATATTCCATCCAAACTCTGTATGCCATGGGCTCTCCAACACTGTTCCTGCAGCTACCCAGTGCTTAATTTGGGAAACCAAGTGAAATCTGTTCAGGAACATCTTAACATGTTTTCACAACTTAACATATTTCATTAAACTGCGCGCTGGAGAAAGGAATTAAGGAGAGAGAGGGGTTTCGGGCTTGGGCTCATATATAAGCCAATGCATATGCATAAGCTCTAATTTGCATATGGGTTTTTTAAATAAATCATTACCTTAGAAAATGCTGTCCATTTTTCCCACTCAGTTTCAATTTATTGTTCAAATCAAATCAAATCAAATTTTATTTGCCACATGCGCCGAATACAACAGGTGTAGACATTACCGTGAAATGCTTACTTACAGCCCTTAACCAACAATGCATTAATTTTTTTATAAAAAAGTAAAATAAAACTACAACAACAAAAAAGTGTTGAGAAAGAAAGAGCAGAAGTAAAATAAAATAACAGTAGGGAGGCTATATACAGGGGGGTACCGGTGCAGAGTCAATGTGCGGGGGCACCGGCTAGTTGAGGTAGTTGAGGTAATATGTACATGTGGGTAGAGTTAAAGTTACTATGCATAAATAATTAACAGAGTAGTAGCAGCGTAAAAAGATGGGGTGGGGGTGGGGGGGCAGTGCAAATAGTCTGGGTAGCCATGATTAGCTGTTCTAGACTTGGCACTCCGGTACCGCTTGGCGTGCGGCAGCAGAGAGAACAGTCTATGACTAGGGTGGCTCATGTCTTTGACAATTTTGAGGGCCTTCCTCTGACACCGCCTGGTATAGAGGTCCTGGATGGCAGGAAGCTTGGTGCCAGTGATGTACTGGGCCGTATGCACTACCCTCTGTAGTGCCTTGCGGTCGGAGGCCGAGCAGTTGCCATACCATGCGGTGATGCAACCAGTCAGGATGCTCTCGATGGTGCAGCTGAGGATCTGAGGACCCATGCCAAATCTTTTCAGTCTCCTGAGGGGGAATAGGCTTTGTCGTGCCCTCTTCACGACTGTCTTGGTGTGTTTGGACCCATGCCAAATATTTTCAGTCTCCTGAGGGGGAATAGGCTTTATCGTGCCCTCTTCACGACTGTCTTGGTGTGTTTGGACCATGATAGTTCGTTCGTGATGTGGACACCAAGGAATTTGAAGCTCTCAACCTGTTCCACTACAGCCCCATCGATGAGAATGGGGGCGTGCTCAGTTCTCTTTTTATTCCTGTAGTCCAGAATCATCTCCTTTGTCTCGGTCACGTTGAGGGAGAGGTTGTTATCCTGGCACCACACGGCCAGGTCTCTGACCTCCTCCCTATAGGCTGTCTCATCATTGTCGGTGATCAGGCCTACCACTGTTGTGTCGTCGGCAAACTTAATGATGGTGTTGGAGTCGTTCCTGGCCATGCAGTCATGGGTGAACAGGGAGTACAGGAGGGGACTGAGCACGCACCCCTGAGGGGCCCCCGTGTTGAGGATCAGCGTGGCAGATATGTTGTTACCTACCCTTACCACCTGGGGGTGGCCCGTCAGGAAGTCCAGGATCCAGTTGCAAAGGGAGGTGTTTAGTCCCAGGATCCTTAGCTTAGTGATGAGCTTTGAGGGCACTATGGTGTTGAACGCTGAGCTGTAGTCAATGAATAGCATTCTCACGTAGGTGTTCCTCTTGTCCAGTTGGGAAAGGGCAGTGTGGAGTGCAATAGAGATTGCATCATCTGTGGATCTGTTGGGGTGGTATACAAATTGGAGTGGGTCTAGGGTTTCTGGGATAATGGTGTTGAAGTGAGCCACGACCAGCCTTTCAAAGCACTTCATGGCTACAGACGTCATAGATGAAAACTCTATTGTTGAACTTCTTTCTTCAAATTGATCAATCACAGTGAGGTGAGTTTTAAAAGCATGATACTGTTTTGATGACTGTTTGATGTGATTTTCAATTACATTTGCATTGATGTTAGAGGGACAATAGAGCACTGAGTACCATTAGCGACCTGATGGTTGTTAGCAAGTTGGGTACCACCAATGCATGTCCAGAGTGCATAACAGTAGATTACCGTGACTCAATGGTCACATGGAATATGACTGCGGTTATGACTCATGACTGCCAGTGTGGCGGTAATATGGTCTATGCAACCATTTGCCTCATGGAACTCGACACATCTCCTTTCACATAGAGTTGATCAGGCTGTTGACTGTGGCCTGTGGAATGTTGTCCCACTCCTCTTCAATGTTTGTGTAAATTTGTTGGATATTGGCGGGAACTGGAACACGCTGTTGTACACGTCAATCCAAAGCATCCCAAACATGCTCAATTGGTGACATGTCTGGTGAGTATGCAGGCCATGGAAGAACTGGGACATTTTCAGCTTCCAGGAATTGTGTACAGATCCTTGTGACATGGGGCCATCCATTATCATGCTGAAACATGAGGTGATGGTGTTGGATTAATGGCACGACAGTGGGCACCAGGATCTCGTCACGGTATCTCTGTGCATTCAAAATTGCCATTGATAATATGCAATTGTGTTTGTTGTCCATAGCTTATGCCTGCCCATATCGTAACCCCACTGCCAACATGGGGAACTCTGTTCAACAGCTTCTACCCCTAAGCCATAAGACTCCTGAACAGCTAATCATGGCTACCTGGACTTTTACACTGCTACTATTCTGTTTATTATCTATGCATAGTCACTTTAACTCTACCCACATGTACATATTACCTCAATTACCTTGACTAACCGGTGCCCCCGCACATTGACTCTGTACCGGTACCTCCTGTATATAGCCTCCCTACTTTTTTCTTAAAACTGCATTGTTGTTTAAGGGCTTGTACGTAAGCATTTCACTGCAAGGTCTACACCTGTTGTATTCGGCGCATGTGATTTGATTTGATTTGACTTCAGCAAACTGCTCGCCCACCCGACGCCATACACGCTGTCTACCATCTGCCCGGTACAGTTGAAACCGGGATTCATCAGTGAAGAGCACACTTCTCCAGCGTGCGTGCCAGTGGCCATCGAAGGTGAGCATTTGCCAAATGAAGTCGGTTATGACACTGAACTGTAATCAGGTCAAGAACCTGGTGAGGACGACAAGCACACAGATGAGCTTCCCTGAGACGGTTTCTGACAGTTTGTGCAGACATTTTTCAGTTGTGCAAACCCACAGTTTCTTCAGCTGTCCAGGTGGCTGGTCTCAGACGATCCAACAGGTGAAGAAGCCGGATGTGGAGGTCCTGGGCTGGCATGGTTACACGTGATCTGCAGTTGTGAGCAGTGGCGGCTCCTGAAGAAATTCTCAGGAGGGGCAATTTTTCTGATGATTTAGGTGACCTACACACATTTTAAAAAAGATATGTCCAGCAACAACATGAAGACAGGGGCAGCATATAAGTCAATACCAGAAGCATTTATTGACTGATCTGGGGAGATGGATTCCAGTTTCTGTGACAGATTATAAATAATCTCTGATGCCTTTGTAATATTAGCTTTTGGTTGAATGTACTGTCGTAGTAAATATATAATGTTATAGCTTGGTCTGACTAAAATCTTGTGCATGACCCATTTTGTGTTGGGCGTTTGTTTTCAATCAATGCTGTTCCTATCCTATAACAATGGACAAAAGAGTCCTATCTTGTCAGCCTTGTCAGCAGGTGGCCAAGGACAACACCCACGCCATAGGTCTCTCAGTTCTTCCAACTCACGAATTCTTGCTCTGAGGACACACACACACACACACACACACACACACACACACACACACATCATCACTGATAACACACACACACACACACATCATCACTGTTAAACACACACACACACACACACAAAAATCCCCTCTCTTTAGGCTGAACATTTGAAGACAGAGAACCCGACTCAGAGCCAATGCAACAGTGGAGGGGACCTCGCCCAACTCATCAGGACCAATCAGAAGATCAGAACTACTAGATTCAACCTACATCATTTATTGTATAAAATGTCTGCACACAATGTTTTCGGGGCTCTCTTCTCCCTAAGAGTTTGACGAACGAGTCCGTGCACGCGATTCCAGATATCTTTACCTCTGAATAAACTGCCTTTATTATACCATATCCACCCTGTCCAAAGTCTCTACTTGGTCTCAGTTCTCCAGTAAACTTGTGATTATCAACAGTACACAACGGTAACAAACAATTGGGGGAACTCACGGGGCAGATAGTAAGGTCGCAATGACACAGAAAGCAGTTCAATGTCGGGGTACAGAGTCGCTCTCTTACCAGGATCGCGGTCCGCTCTGACCAGGGTGAAGCCGGCCGGCTCCACTTCTCTGTCCGGGACTCTGTCATCCAGCCAAGTCTCCCAGCTGTATTGGGATTCCGCTGCCAGCAGCGTTTTCATTATTTAGTCCGTTCGTAGCGGGTATGTACACGATCAACAAGATCAGTCCAAAACCAACCACTGGAAATCCATGGTTGGCAGAATGTTTGTAAACTAAGTCTACAAATTAAAAACATAAAATAACGCCACACTGCAGGTTGCAACAGAGACGCTGCTAGCCGCTATTGTCTTTGTTACGTTCATGGTTACGTCACGTATGACGAAAGCGCGTAAGTGCAAGCCCACAGACACCCATAGAGAATGTATTGAAAGCTTTGAAATTTGAAAAAAATAGATTTTACATGACAGGCTATGAGAGACTTCTGGGCGATTTTCAACTTGACTGAAATCGCCCCAAAAATGGGTGGGGCCATTTGAAGCACGACTTTAGCCTGATTTGACATTTAGTGGCTGGCAGATCAGACGTGAACACTGATAACTACTGTTGCCGTGATATAATTGATTAGAAAAAAAATCCCTTCCTTTTCCCGTTTGGCAGTGCGTCGCCCATATCGCCCTATTGAACAGGCCGTCCCTGGTTGTGAGGCTGGTTGAACGTACTGCCAAATTCTCTAAAATGACGTTGGAGGTGGCTAAGAGAAATAAGCTTTTTGTGCGTATGGAACATTTCTGGGATCTTTTATTACAGCTCATGGGAACAACACTTTACATGTTGCATTTGTATTTTTGTGCAGTAGAATATGTTTTCTGCGCTAAACTATTTAGAATATTGGCTAGTTGGAAACTACAACTCCCTAATACATCGCACAGTTCAGGCTTGATCTCATTTATCTCCACAGAAACTGCACATCGAGCTCACAGAAGAGGAAAAATAACTAAATGGAATTCAAGTAATTGAACCGACGTCATTTGGTGAAATGTCGGTTAATCCCACAACACGAATGATTTTACAGTATGCAACAGTTTACTACATAATTATATAGTAAGTGGTGTGTGTGTGTGTGTGTTATTTGTGTGCTTGTGTGTGTGTGTGGCAGGCAAGAGCTGAGCTGTAGGATATAGGCTGCAGGGCTATCAGGATTGTTTGAAGCCGTGAAGAACACATCCAGTTAATACTGAAATCTTCATAGTGACATGAATGTTATATTAGTTGTATTAGACCTGATTGAAGGCCTACTAATGCGAGTTGCTGGTACAGTAGCTTTGTCGAGATATTCAAATGCCATTTAACATTGTTATTCAAGGCCATTCGCATCAATCAGTTGACCAAGTTCTTACATTATTGTAGGTAAATAAATTTTTTTTTAACAACTGTGGCTGATCTGTGGAGACAAGGTTCAGTACATTTTTACATTTTAGTCATTTAGCAGACGCTCTTATCCAGAGCGACTTACAATTAGTGAATGCATACATGTTCTTCTGTTATTTTTTATTTTTATTTTTATTCATACTGGCCCCCCGTGGGAAACGAACCCACATCCCTGCCGGCCAAACCCTCCCCTACCTTGGACGACGCTGGACCAATTGTGCACCGCCCATGGGTCTCCCGGTCGCGGCTGGCTGCGACAGAGCCTGGACTCGAACCAGGATCTCTAGTGGCACAGCTAGCACTGTGATACAGTGCCTTTGACCACTGCGCCTTGTACAGACAAGGTGAAGGCTTCTATTGAATGAAAAAGAAAATCCACTGAGAGAAGAATTTCTCAAAGGAATTCCAAGCACATAAAGCTCTCTGACCACTCAAGTGCATTCTTCCTGTGCTAACATTAGTGATCACACAGCTGAGCTTCTCTGCTGTCTTGAGGTCGGAAGGATTTGTTACCAGGCGATGGGTTGCCGTGGACACCATAAATGACAGGTCGGAGATCAAGGACGATGTAATATGTGATGGAGGGTGAGGTGTCGCCCGACTTTACACCTTCTGACATTTTTATTGGACAGGAGAAATGAAAATATAGATGGCTTTAGCTCGAGGGTCTGAGAAAATCGAGGGGCAGAGCAGAGCCCTAGCTTATTTTTTTCTGAGACCATTTACCACACAAGGACTAGGAGATAAGGACAGGGGTATATAGTATATACCAGGCGTATTCAAATGTTACCCTACGAGGTCCGGAGTACTGCTGGTTTTCTGCTCTACCTGATAATTAATTGCACACTGCTTGTGTCCCAGTTCTAAATCACTCTCTGATTAGAGGGGAAGAATGAAAAAAAGCAATGGCTCTGGCTTTGAAGTCCAGATTTTAATTTAAGGGGTATACTGTAATGCCAACGGCTGTAGATATCAGTTTTACAGTAAGCAAACCATGGCAACAACAGTCCCAAGCAATTATGTGAAATTTGAACAACAATAAACACAAAAGCTACATCAATAGTTATGATACTTTCGCTTTTACAAAAAGTATACTATGACTGCAACTGCCCATGGAATCATGTTGAATTTGATCCAATATAAACACAAATGCAACCAACCACTCTACATGACAGTCACCATATGACACGTTGATAGTAGAAGGATGAGGAGCCACCATGGATCGAATCACTCTGTGGAATCAATGACAGAGAAAGAAGGCCCTGGAGGTTTGAGCTCTGAGTTAAGAGACCTGTGCTGCTGGTGTGTAAATCAATGCTACACAGCCGGCTGGGATAAATCCCCAGAGTTCTGATGGCCACCGGCCCTCTTTCCATTCCTCTCTCCATCCCTCCTTCCCTTACACCACCCCACAGACACACAAAACAATCTCAACCCCCTGTCAAAACAGCCAAATGCTATCAGTGACATGGATCACCAGCGCACTGATATGTCAGCTGAGCCTGGGCTTAGCGCCTGAAACCAATAGCTAGATAGCTAGTGAGCCGGACGGACTGTCTTTTGTGGATTGTCTTTTGTGGATTGACATCTGAAAAGGCTTTGAACAGAATGACTAGGGTCTGGCTCACTGTATGATGTGTTGCTGTGCTGGATGATGCATGGCTTCTGTGGATAGAAGAAAGTTTGGCCTCCTGGTCATCCTATTGTTGTAAAGCAGAATAATAACCATGGAGTGGATTTACATTCTGTAGCGCTTTTCACTATGTCTGAAAGCTTTTAACATTGTGTGGTGCTATCTTACCCCATCCACTACCATTAGGTGCTGTAGCACCAACCTGGTTGATGGACAACGACCATTTTTGCACCAGAGCACTCAGCACACATTGGCAATTATAGTATCAGGGTAAGAGGCAGTGTCTCTGGGTAAGACACCTCCTCCAGAGGGCAAGTGGTGCTTTCTGAAGCTCAAAGCCTCTGTCTGAAAAGCAACACTGAATCAGAGTGACAAGCCTGAGAGAGCCTGGTAATAGGGGCTCCAGGTCAAGGGCCAGGGATGGGCTGAGATATCCTAACACATCTCCTCATCCCCCATCAGGACCACTGAAGACTGACATCAAACAGGGCTAGACGGCTCCGTTATTCCACATGACTTGACCTGTATTAGCCGGCTGTCTGTTATGTTCACCCATCACCCGAAAGGCACTATTACTCGACTGAACAATCCCAATTGTGCAAACCGTTGGTCAGTTTGGAGTCTTGATGTTTTAACAAGTGTCAATCATAGTATGTGGGCTTTGGTGTAGAAGTAGATGGGAATGGTGAATTTGAGGAATTAGAAGGTATTGAATGTTTATTCTAAATTGGAATGGTTGGTTGATTGATACATTATATTTTGATAATTTAAAAAAACAATTTTGAACCTAATATTTACACAGGCTAAAGTAGAAGCAGGTTGTTTTAGAGCATACAGTATGACTATTCTCACCATAGGATAGAATGGGGGTGTCACGGATTCTGCCGAGGCTGCTCCTCCTCCTTGTTCGTCCCCGGAGTACTAGCTGCCACCGTTGAATGTTTCTATGTTTGATTGCTTTTGTCTGTCTGTTGCACCTGTGTCCGTTTGTGTCTAATTGTGTGTCCTATAAGTTGCCTGTTTGGTGTTGGTTAGTTTGTGTGTTGTTATTCGCCTGTCCGTTAGTGCTGTGTGTTTTTCTCTGTTTATTGTTTTATTGGTTTACGCACAGTTTGCGTAATCGCTTGCCTCTGTTTATTGTTGAGGCCGTTCATTGTATTTGTGCTTTGGTTTGCACTAGTAAACTTTGTTGGACTAAGCTTCGGTGTCCTGCGCCTGACTCCCACACCACATTAACCTCAGCCATTGACAGAACAACACACCTTTATGGAGTCAGCAGGAGCAGCGGCGGCCCCCAAGTCGCTGGAGGATCGGATCAGCGACCAAGACACCATGATCCGGCAACTTGGGGCCGCCATGAACGAGGTGTCCAATACGCTGCGCCGATTGGTTGCGGGAGAGGTGCCCACGCCTTCGCACACCTTACCATCACCATCGGCCAGTCCTCTTCTCCCAGCACCGGAACCCAGTGGCATTCGGCTCTCGCTCCCGAGGGCATATGATGGTTCTGCAGCCGGGTGTCAGGGGTTCCTCCTGCAGGTGGAACTCTACCTGGCCACCATACACCCAGCGCCCTCGGGATACGAGAGCGTCTCCGCCCTCATCTCCTGTCTATCTGGCAACGCCGAATAGTGGGCCAACGCCGAATGGAGGGGAATAGACGCCGCCACCATCACCTACGCGGAGTTCTCCCGCCGCTTCAGGGCTGTGTTCGATAATCCACCTGAGGGGAAGGCGGCAGGGGGAGCGTCTGTTCCACCTCCGACAGGGGAAGAGGAGTGCACAGGAGTTCGCCCTGGAGTTCCGGACTCTAGCGGCGGATGTGGGGTGGAATGAGAGGGCCCTCATCGACCATTACCGGTGTAGCCTACGAGAGGACGTTCGGCGTGAGCTGGCCTGCAGGGACACCAACCTATCCTTCGACCAGTTGGTGGACATTTCCATCCGTCTCGACACCCTGCTGGCTACCCGCGGACGTCCCGAGTGGGGGTCGTCCATTCCACCCTCCAGCACCTCCGAGCCGGTTCCCATGGAGCTCGGGGGTGCTGGCGCCGTGGAGGACACACTGCGGCTAGGTGCTGGGGAGGGTCTCCTGGGAGAGGGGACAACAGGTCACGCACTGGGGAGTCATTTCAGGTGAGTAGGCGTCCCACTTACCCAGAGCTCTCTGTTGGTCACTTGTATATACCTGTGAGATTTCCACAGGTGGCACCTCATTCCCAGCATAAGGCGCTAGTAGATTCAGGCGCAGCTGGGAACTTTGTTGATCGTAAATTTTGTTATAGGTTAGGAATTCCCCTTCGGCCGGTAGAAGCCCTTTCCTGTTCATGCCCTAGACAGCCGGCCGCTGGGGTCGGGGTTGATCAGAGAAGTCACAGCACCACTTAAGATGACGACGCAGTGGGGTCATGAGGAGATCATTCAGTTTTATCTGATCGACTCTCCTGCGTATCCCGTGGTGCTGGGGCTTCCCTGGTTAAGCGCCCATGATCCTACCATTGCGTGGCAACAGAGGGCTCTTATGGAGTGGTCTGCCCAGTGTGTAGGGAGATGTCTAGGTGTTTCCTTAGGGGCGACCTCGGTGGAGAGTCCGAACCAAGTGCCCGCAATGCGCATTCCCCCTCTGGGGGGCGTTCATGGAATGCTTGGGGGTCTCGGTGAGCCTTACCTCGGGTTACCACCCAGAGAGCAATGGGCAGGTAGAACGAGTCAACCAGGATGTGGGTAGGTTTCTGAGGTCCTATTGCCAGGGCCGGCCGGAGGAGTGGTCAAGGTATATCCCATGGGCAGAGATGGCACAGAACTCTCTCCGCCACTCCTCCACCAATCTAACACCTTTCCAGTGTGTTTTAGGGTATCAGCCGGTTCTGGCACCATGGCACGAGAGCCAGATCGAGGCTCCTGCGGTGGATGAGTGGATTCGGCGCTCGTAGGAGACGTGGGACGCTGCACATGTCCATCTGCAGCGGGCCATCCGTCGACAGAAGGCGAGCGCCGATCGCCACCGCAGTGAGGGACCGGTATATACGCACCGGGAGATCGAGTCTGGCTCTCGACTCGAAACCTGCCCCTCCGCCTGCCCTGCCGGAAGCTGGGTCGGCGGTTTGTGGGGCCCTTTAAAGTCCTGAGAAGATTGAACGAGGTGTGTTACAGGTTACAACTGCCTATTGATTATAAGAATATTAACCCCTCGTTCCATGTGTCTCTTCTCAGGCCGGTGGTAGCTGGTCCACTCCAGGAAGATGAGATAGGAGAGACCCCTCCGCCCCCATTGGACATCGAGGGGGCTCCGGTGTACAGGGTCCGGACCATCTTGGACTCGAGACGCCGGATGAGTGGTCTCCAGTATCTCGTGGAGTGGGAGGGGTACGGTCCGGAGGAACGGTGCTGGGTGCCTAGGAGGGACATCCTAGATCCATCCCTCCTGACTGAGTTCCACCGTGGTCATCCCACGCGCCCGGGTCCGCGTCCTCCTGGCCGTCCCCGAGGCCGGGGTCGGCGCACGGCTGGAGCCGCGCGTCAAGTGGGGGGTACTGTCACGGATTCTGCCGAGGCTGCTCCTCCTCCTTGTTCGGGCAGGCTTCGGCGTTCGTCGTCCCCGGAGTACTAGCTGCCACCGTTGAATGTTTCTATGTTTGATTGCTTTTGTCTGTCTGTTGCACCTGTGTCCGTTTGTGTCTAATTGTGTGTCCTATAAGTTGCCTGTTTGGTGTTGGTTAGTTTGTGTGTTGTTATTCGCCTGTCCGTTAGTGCTGCGTGTTTTTCTCTGTTTATTGGTTTACGCACAGTTTGCGTAATCGCTTGCCTCTGTTTATTGTTGAGGCCGTTCATTGTATTTGTGCTTTGGTTTGCACTAGTAAACTTTGTTGGACTAAGCTTCGGTGTCCTGCGCCTGACTCCCACACCACATTAACCTCAGCCATTGACAGGGGGGTCGGGAGGGGGAACATTAAACATCCAAGAAAAACAACCTTATGTACTTTCAACATACTGCACATGTAAAAACCTTTAAATCATATATTGATAAACAATCAAAACTAGATTGAAGCCAGTTTACTACACACTGTATATAGTAGCCTGGTACTATAGGGAGGGGAAATTGAAGCTGCACGATGCTGTTTTGGGTGATATACTGCATTGACATGGCTGATGCATTTTGATGTCCAAAACCAGAGGGCTTTTCTCAGCTTCAATTTAGAAAGTGTTTGCTCAGCAACCAGCCTCATAGCTGATACGACGAGTGAGAGCACCTGCATTAAATATGACTGCTCTGTCATAGAGGCTGCACCCTGATCAGTCCCGTCACCTGAGGGGTCTGTCTGCATTATGCTAATGAGATTGGGAAAAAAGTTTCACCTCACCAATAAACGTCTGTCGTCGGTTATGATGGTGTGTGTGGGTTGGGGGGGTGCAGGGGGGTTGAGTGTGGGTGGGTGCATGTGTGTAAGTGATTGATTATGTCTTTGTACAAGAGCGAGAGAGTGAGCGAGAGAGAGAAAACGTGCAGAGGGTCATTGGAAGGCGATCAACACTTGACTTAATACATACTTTGGGCTTTGCCTGAGGACTTTAATTGAATCCATGCACGTTTTACAACCTACAACCCACCACAATCCTACAAACACGGTACACTACGTAGAGCTCCTACTGGAGAAGGACATGTTGTATCCTTAACATGATGATCTGCTGATACCTTTGACATGTGTTTCTTCAAGTTCATTGTGCAACCAGTGCTTCTTCAAGCCATAATGAGGATACTAGTTTGTTTCTTGACATCAAATCAAATCAAATTTTATTGGTCACATGCGCCGAATACAACAGGTGCAGACATTACAGTGAAATGCTTACTTACAGCCCTTAACCAACAGTGCATTTATTTTAAACAAAAAAAGTTAGAATAAAACAACAACAAAAAAAGTGTTGAGAAAAAAAGAGCAGAAGTAAAATAAAGTGACAGTAGGGAGGCTATATATACAGGGGGGTACCGTTGCAGAGTCAATGTGCGGGGGCACCGGCTAGTTGAGGTAGTTGAGGTAATATGTACATGTGGGTAGAGTTAAAGTGACTATGCATAAATACTTAACAGAGTAGCAGCAGCGTAAAAAGGATGGGGTGGGGGGGCAGTGCAAATAGTCCGGGTAGCCATGATTAGCTGTTCAGGAGTCTTATGGCTTGGGGGTAGAAGCTGTTGAGAAGTCTTTTGGACCTAGACTTGGCACTCCGGTACCGCTTGCCGTGCGGTAGCAGAGAGAACAGTCTATGACTAGGGTGGCTGGAGTCTTTGACAATTTTGAGGGCCTTCCTCTGACACCGCCTGGTATAGAGGTCCTGGATGGCAGGAAGCTTTGCCCCAGTGATGTACTGGGCCGTACGCACTACCCTCTGTAGTGCCTTGCGGTCGGAGGCCAAGCAGTTGCCATACCAGGCGGTGATGCAACCAGTCAGGATGCTCTCGATGGTGCAGCTGTAGAATTTTTTGAGGATCTGAGGACCCATGCCAAATCTTTTTAGTCTCCTGAGGGGGAATAGGCTTTGTCGTGCCCTCTTCACGACTGTCTTGGTGTGTTTGGACCATGATAGTTTGTTGGTGATGTGGACACCAAGGAACTTGAAGCTCTCAACCTGTTCCACTACAGCCCCGTCGATGAGAATGGGGGCGTGCTCAGTCCTCTTTTTTTTCCTGTAGTCCACAATCATCTCCTTTGTCTTGGTCACGTTGAGGGAGAGGTTGTTGTCCTGGCACCACACGGCCAGATCTCTGACCTCCTCCCTATAGGCTGTCTCATCGTTGTCGGTGATCAGGCCTACCACTGTTGTGTCGTCGGCAAACTTAATGATGGTGTTGGAGTCGTGCCTGGCCATGCAGTCATGGGTGAACAGAGAGTACAGGAGGGGACTGAGCACGCACCCCTGAGGGGACCCCGTGTTGAGGATCAGTGTGGCAGATGTGTTGTTACCTACCCTTACCACCTGGGGGCGGCCCGTCAGGAAGTCCAGGATCCAGTTGCAGAGGGAGGTGTTTAGTCCCAGGATCCTTAGCTTAGTGATGAGCTTAGAGGGCACTATGGTGTTGAATGCTGAGCTGTAGTCAATGAATAGCATTCTCACGTAGGTGTTCCTCTTGTCCAGGTGGGAAAGGGCAGTGTGGAGTGCGATAGAGATTGCATCATCTGTGGATCTGTTGGGGCGGTATGCAAATTGGAGTGGGTCTAGGGTTTCTGGGATTATGCTGTTGATGTGAGCCATGACCAGTCTTTCAAAGCACTTCATGGCTACATACGTCAGTGCTACGGGTCGGTAGTCATTTAGGCAGGTTATCTTAGAGTTCTTGGGCACGGGGACTATGGTGGTCTGCTTGAAACATGTTGGTATTACAGACTCAGTCAGGGACATGTTGAAAATGTCAGTGAAGACACTTGCCAGTTGGTCAGCACATGCTCGGAGTACACGTCCTGGTAATCCGTCTGGCCCTGCGGCCTTGTGAATGTTGACCTGCTTAAAAGTCTTAGTCACATCGGCTACGGAGAGCGTGATCACATAGTCATCCGGAACAGCTGGTGCTCTCATGCATGCTTCAGTGTTGCTTGCCTCGAAGTGAGCATAGAAGTGGTTTAGCTCGTCTGGTAGGCTTGTGTCACTGGGCAGCTCGCGGCTGTGCTTCCCTTTGTAGTCTGTAATAGTTTTCAAGCCCTGCCACATCCGACGAGCGTCAGAGCCAGTGTAGTATGATTCAATCTTAGACCTGTATTGACTCTTCGCCTGTTTGATGGTTCGTCGGAGGTCATAGCGGGATTTCTTATAAGCGTCCGGGTTAGAGTCCCGTTCCTTGAAAGCGGCAGCTCTACCCTTTAGCTCAGTGCGGATGTTTCCTGTAATCCATGGCTTCTGGTTGGGGTATGTACGTACGGTCACTGTGGGGACGACATCATCGATGCACTTATTGATGAAGCCAGTGACTGATGTGGTGTACTCCTCAATGCTGTCTGAAGAATCCCGGAACATGTTCCAGTCTGTGCTAGCAAAACAGTCCTGTAGCTTAGCATCTGCGTCATCTGACCACTTTTTTATTAACCGAATCACTGGTGCTTCCTGCTTCAGTTTTTGCTTATAAGCAGGAATCAGGAGGATAGAGTTATGGTCAGATTTGCCAAATGGAGGGCGAGGGAGAGCTTTGTATGCGTCTCTGTGTGTGGAGTAAAGGTGGTCTAGAGTTTTTTCCCCTCTGGTTGCACATTTAACATGCTGGTAGAAATGAGGTAGAACGGATGTAAGTTTCCCTGCATTAAAGTCCCCGGCCACTAGGAGCGCTGCATCTGGATGAGCGTTTTCCTGTTGATTAATGGCCTTGTACAACTCATTCAGTGCAATCTTAATGCCAGCATTGGTTTGTGGTGGTAAATAGACAGCTATGAAAAATATAGATGAAAACTCTCTTGGTAAATAGTGTGGTCTACAGCTTATCATAAGATACTCTACCTCAGGCGAGCAAAACCTCGAGACTTCCTTAGTATTTGATTTTGTGCACCAGCTGTTGTTTACAAATATACACAGACCGCCACCCCTTGTCTTACCAGAGTCAGCCGTTCTGTCCTGCCGATGTAGCGTAAAGCCTGCTAGCTGAATGTTATCATTGTTGTCGTTCAGCCACGACTCCGTGAAACATAAGATATTACAGTTTTTAATGTCCCGTTGGTAGGATAACCGTAATCTTAAATCGTCCATTTTATTCTCAAAAGATTGAACGTTGGCTAATAGGATTGATGGAAGAGGCAGTTTACTCGCTCGCCGTCGGATCCTTACAAGGCATCCGGATCTGCGTCCGCGATATCTCCGTCTCTTCCTCACGCGAATGACGGGGATTTGGGCCTTGTCGGGTGTCTGTATGATATCCTTCGCGGCCGCCTCGTTGAAGAAAAAATCTTCGTCCAATGCGAGGTGAGTAATCGCTGTCCTGATATCCAGAAGCTCTTTTTGGTTATAAGAGACGATGGCAGAAACATTATGTACAAAATAAATTACAAATAACGCGGAAAAACACACATAATAGTACAATTGGTTAGAGGGCTGTAAAACGGCAGCCATCTTCTCCGGCGCTGTTCACATCCTATCGATGCTGAGGTTGTAGGTTGTAGGCTGTAAGACAGGAATATTTTATGGACAAATATTCAATGAAAAACTGAAGTTTATGTCCCGATTACTCTGATTGCCTTAAACATACTTATAAAGCATGCTCGTGTGGCAGTTGGGTGAAACAGCACTTACATTGTTCAGCAGTTACTTAGGTGCAACTAGCCTACTTATAGCAATGAGCAGTATATCTGTGTCCAGCAGAGAAAATAAAAAAAGTTGTATCCTGTAAAATCTAGAAAAAACTATAATGTTCTAGGGGTATGAAGAATTAAACCATCTTGTCAGTTTTATCTCGTAAAACGAATGTCTGACAACTGGAGTCTTGCCTGAAGAGTGATGTTCATTAGCCCAAGATGGCTGCTTGGGGTCAATGTGGAGCCCTCTGGGGGTGTTCAGTGAGCAAGATAAAGCACATGTTGGTCTTTCTCTTTGCAGGCCCGAGGCAGATGTCTATTCTACAGAGAATAATTTACAATGATGTATGTCCCTGATATGAGCAAATCCCATTCTGGCCTTGGCTACAACCTACATCTGTTTTCTCAATTGATAGTTGGGTGAAAAATGAGTAGTGTTTGTTTGAATTTGGCTGAATTTCACTTAATTATTTGTTAATGCATATGCTCCTTATATGAAATATTTATGATGTGAATCATGTGGATGTGAGTCATTTTGACACACTTAGAATAATATACATCAATGAAGGCATAGGGTTTTAATATCACAAGGTTTTCAGACGACACTCAAAGATAGCACTCTGCTGTGTTTGTTTACTGATTGTCTGAGTGGTGTGTCTGAGGTCAATTGTTTGAGGCTTATTGGCATTTTAAACACTGATGAGGAATGGAGATGGTTGCTTAATGTGTCTGGAAGAGTAACACTCTCGAGTAGTGCTGAATTTTAGGAGAGTTAACGTTGAGACTTAATGATTGATCCTTCTTTTGAAAGTAATGTCAGAGTGCTCTCTTTCAGCTGTGTGTATGTGTATGTGTGTGTGTGTGTGTCAGGGTCTCAGCAGGGTGAATTCTGGGACTGACTGATTGTTTACCACACAATAACAAGGAAATAGATCATTTTCTTATCCTCTCTCTCTCTCTCTCTCTCTCTCTCTCTCTCTCTCTCTCTCTCTCTCTCTCTCTCTCTCTCTCTCTCTCTCACCTCCCCCTCATCTCATCTCTCCTCTCCTTTTCTCTCTCTCCATCCTCTCCCTCGCACTCTCTCCTCATTTCTCATGGACACTGAACAGTATTGTAACTACCCTGAAAAGAAATGGACTGAGCTCATCCAAGGTCCAACACACAACATAAATGAATTACCAGAAGCATGAATAGAAAATCCACACACAAAGAAAGCTGGCCTTGGTCACAGTAGCACATCCTTATTGAACACCATGGTCCATTCAACTCCTTTTCTATGTCAGCATAGGACCCCAGCAAACATGTCCGCATTAACACGATGTGGGCCCAATGCGGGCAAAAATATTGGTCTCATGTAGGCTGCCAACATTGGGCCAGTGTGCCCTTGCTCATCGGCTCCACATTGGCCCCCAAGGCATTTGCCTAGTGTTACCAGTGTGGGTAGCCCATACCTGGTGAAGGCAGCCTTCACTTTGCCTGAAAAGAGCCTATCTTTTCCCAGCAAACATGCCTACATTGGCACAATGTGGGCCCAATGTAGGCAAACATTTTGACCCCATGTCCGGCCACATTGGGCCAATGTGCATTTTCTATTTAATAGGAATTTATTTAATTATAATTTATTACAATTAATTTAATGCATAAATTGCATAATTTTCAAGCCTTAAAGGTATTTAGGGAACGTGATACTTTGTATCAGAAAGACAACCAATTTGGACATCACACAACAGAACGCTTAAACTGGAATGACATACTCAGCAAGTACGACACCTCTAAAATGTTCTAATGAGCCCCTGCTTGGTGTGGTTAATTGAAATGCATTCCAGGTTACCACCCCATGAAGCTGGATGAGAGGATGCCAAGAGTGTGCAAAGCGGTCATCAAGCAAAGGGTGGCTACTTTGAAGAATGTCAAATATATTATATATTTTGATTTGTTTAACACTTACTACATGATTATTTCATATATAATAATAATATAATATGCCATTTAGCAGACGCTTTTATCCAAAGCGACTTACAGTCATGTGTGCATAAATTTTTACGTATGGGTGGTCCCGGGGATCGAACCCACTACCCTGGCGTTACAAGCGCCATGCTCTACCAATTGAGCTACAGAGGACCACATAGTTTTGATGTCTTCACTATTATTCTATCATGTAGAAAATAGTAAAAATAAAGAAAAACCCTGGAATGAGTAGGTGTGTCCAAACTTTTGACTGGTACTGTATATGTATATATATAACTAACTGAAAGCCACAGCCCCAATAAGCCACACATATGACTGCATTGAGGCATATGTCACTGTGCTTCTATGTTAAATGCACCATGCCACTGCCTATTTCATTTGTTCAATTAGCAAACAAGACAGCTCATAAACCAGTGCCTTTATCATAGTCAACACACCTATATTTTGCAGCTTTAATGAGCTTTAAAAATGCTAAACTTTCTCTCAGCCTCATGGCAAAATGTGTAGAATAGCATGAGATGTGCTTTAAAACAGCAACATTTCCTCTCAGCCTCATGGCACTACTCATGGACTCATGGCAGAACAAAACAGTACAAAAATGTATGCACTCACTTCTGTAAGTCTCTCTGGATAAGAGTGTCTGCAAAATGACTAAAATATACAAGTAAAATGGGTAGGATAGCATGAGATTAGCTATAAAAATGCAAATGCTTCTCTTTACCCCATGGCAAAATGTGTGCAATTACAGGAAGTTATCTCCTTCTATTTTTTGGGGGGCCCACCCAACTTTCTGCAGGCCCACTCACCAATAAATGTCTGGCTACGGCACTGACACACACACACACACCACAGCACCTGTTCTACGACTTGTAAGTAGGAGACTAGGCTTACACCGCCAGAATCCCCAGTGCGGCTCCTGACTCCCAGCTTCTAGCTGTAGATAAGAGGGGCGGGGTTCTGATATGTTATGTTATGGCAGGATAATGTGAGTAGATGGAGTGATTCAGTGAGCGTGACTCTGTCTGCCTCAGGGCTTCACTTCTTCATTACCTCTCCCTGTTCCCTGTCCCTAGCCTGCTCACAAACACACAGACACACACACAAACACACACAAACACACACACACACACACACACACACACACACACACACACACACACACACACACACACACACACACACACACACACACACACACACACACACACACACTTCACTTATTCATTACATCCCTGTTCCCAGCCTGGTCCAGCCCTCAGATGGGCTGTTCACTGAGGAAACTGTCATAACTGCCAACCCGCTCCTCCTCTCCCACTGCACCTCATTACAAAGCAGACGCCCCAAGCACTACTTGTCTAGGATCAGCTCACCTGAGTGCCATCCCCCATCCCCATGCCAACCCACACGCTGCCTGTTATTAAAACTGATCCCAGGTCAGTGCTTCCGGATATAGGTTGTTTCTGAGTGTGCGTGTGTTTGTGTGCCACCTCAGGGTATGATTCCCTGCCAGTGTAAGTGTGCGTATAAGGCTTTGTTGGTGTTAATGGTTCCACTACGCAGATAAGTTCCTATTTCCTACTGTACACAGCAACAGAGTGGATAGAAGCATCCTACTAGGTTAGCACTGCTGCTATGCGTCTCTGTCCATCGATTTACCCTCATTCGTCATTATTATCTATTTACTTTCATTCCAGCCATAAGTCAATGAAAATAATAGTTCCTCTTGACTTTTATACTTTTGATCATTGTCTCCTAAAGCTTACCCACTGGGCAAAAAACTGGTTTTATCAACGTTGTTTCCATGTCATTTCAACCAAAGAATTATATGTGATGATGTTGAATCAATGTTGAAAACGTATTGGATTTGCAAAAAAGTCATCAACGTAAGGGAATTTCCTATTTTTTTCACCCAACTTTTAACCTAAATCTAATGATCGGGGAACATTTTTGGTTGAGTTCACGTTGAATTCACGTTAGTTGACAACTAAACCAAATGTAAATCAAAACTAGACGTTGAACTTGACATCTGTGCTCAGTGGGTCTGTACCTGATGTCTGCACATGTTGTCTTTGGTAAACAAAACCCTGTGTGTGTGTCTCAGTAGTTCAATCATGAACAAACAGAAAGGTGTAAATGAACGACTGTAGATGTGAGAGATAGAGGGACTCATTTACACAGACATAAATACCATATTGTTGTAGCAAATGTGTTAATGTGACTAGCAGGGCTTCCTGAGGATATTTGTGCATCAGAACTCATTACAAACCAGCTTTTGTCCTCTCTGTGTGCGTCTGACATCAAATGCATCGGAAAAACATTGAACACTGCAATGCTGAATGGGAATGCATTTACTTTGGCTGGCTTGTTGACAGAAGGGAAATGAAAACCCTGGCAACAACTCAATGAATCATCATGTAGGGTGTTAGAACTTAGACAATCATGTCAGGTGTAATAACATTGACTAGTGAAGCATTATGAGTGGAAAACAAACTATAAATAAATAAACTATAAAAGTAATTGCCACCATTGATTATTATTAAAAATAAATTAAATGCACTAACACATATTTCCTATTACCATGGAGATACTTTAAAACTTGTGAAAAAGCTAGACCTTATAGTATTGCTTAGGTTTTTTCCCACATTGAATTATCCTGTCCATGTCACACTATTCTCATGGTTCAACAACCTACAGAAGATTTGATAGAGTCTATCCGTGCTCAATGGGTGTAACCACACTCATGGTTAAATAACGTTGAGAAGATCTGATACAGTCTGTTCGTGCTTCACACACCCTTCCCATGGTTAAACACCCTGCAGACGATTCAATATGCTTCACACCAAATAATCTTTATAAAACGTTCAGAAGATCCGATAAAGCCTGCCCACGCTTCATACCCCTCTAATGGTTAAATAACACTCCAAAAATTCCTTATCAAGCTTTTTTAATGTATTTATTGTTCAGATGAATTCCAATTAGCTACAATTAGCCCCTTTGCTCTGCATGCCTCTCCAGCCCCCGTCTGTTTCTGCTGAGGTTAGCTCCCAGTGTCTCAGGAGAGCTTGCGGTTTCTGCTCACAGCAAACTGGTGTGCCCTCAGAAGCATATTTCCCATTTCCTGCTTCGCTGAACTGGTAGTCCCCAATAATCCACACAACATCATTTAGTCAGCCAGACAGACCTATTTTTATATTTTTATTTTCTCTCTTACGCACAAACCACAGAGTCTAGTCGGCTGCCAAGGTGAGGTTTGACTCCCTCCTTCCCTGAGCCTAGCTGGGATGAATTAATGTGTGTGTTGTCTGTGCAGGCACCTCATGGGGTAAGCTTTCTTTTTCCAAAGAGGAGCAGGATTCTGTTATTTTATGCTTTGGCTCACTGCCTCAAGGAAGGTGTTTTATTTCAAATTTTAAAGGGTCCGTTTCAGAGGAAAAACTTCTGTGATGCTTCTCTCTCTGTTTCGGTTTTTCTCCTCTTTAATTCTTATTTTCCCCTCTCCTCCATAGTTATTTAAGTAGGTTAAGATAGTGTAGCTTTGAGTGCCCTGGCATATGTACAGTGGCTTGCGAAAGTATTCACCCACCTTGGCATTCTTCCTATTTTGTTGCCTTACAACCTGGAATTAAAATGGATTTTTGGGGGGTTTGTATCATTTGATTTACACAACATGCCTACCATTTTGAAGAAGCACAATAAAAGATTGTGAAACAAACAAGAAATAAGACAAAAAAACAGAAAACTTGAGTGTGCATAACTATTCACCCCCCCAAAGTCAATACATTGTAGAGACACCTTTTGCAGCATTTACAGCTGCAAGTATCTTGGGGTACGTCTCTATAAGCTTGGCACATCTAGCCACTGGGATTTTTGCCCATTCCTCAAGGCAAAACTGCTCCAGCTCCTTCAAGTTGGATGGGTTCTGCTGGTGTACAGCAATCTTTAAGTCATACCACAGATTCTCAATTGGATTGAGGTCTGGGATTTGACTAGGCCATTCCAAGAAATGTAAATGTTTCACCTTAAACATTTTACATTTACATTTTAGTCATTTAGCAGACACTCTTATCCAGAGCAACTTACAGTTAGTGAGTGCATACATTTTTCATACTGAACACTCAAGTGTTGCTTTAGCAGTATGCTCAGGGTCATTGTCCTGCCGAAAGGTGAACCTCCGTCCCAATCTCAAATCTATGGAAGACTGAAACAGGTTTCCCTCAAGAATTTCCCTGTATTTAGCGCCATCCATCATTCCTTCAATTCTGACCAGTTTCCCAGTGCCTGCCGATGAAAAACATCCCCACCGCATGATGATGCCACCACCATGCTTCACTGTGGGGATGGTGTTCTTGGGGTGATGAGAGGTGTTGGGTTTGCGCCAGACATAGCGTTTTCCTTGATGGCCAAAAAGCTCAATTTTAGTGTCTTCTGACCCGAGTACCTTCTTCCATATGTTTGGGGAGTCTACCACATGGCTTTTGGCGAACACCAAACGTGTTTGCTTAATATTTTCTTTAAGCAATGGCTTTTTTTCTAACCACTCTTCCTTAAAGCCCAGCTCTGTGGAGTGTGCGGCTTAAAGTGGTCCTATGGACAGATACTCCAATGTCCGTTGTGGAGCTTTGCAGCTCCTTCAGGGTTATCTTTGGTCTCTTTTTGCCTCTCTGATTAATGCCCTCCTTGCCTGGTCCGTGTGTTATGGTGGGCGGCCCTCCCTTGGCAGGTTTGTTGTGGTGCCATATTCTTTCAATTTTTTTATAATAGATTCAATGGTGCTCCGTGAGATAATCAAAGTTTCTGATATTATTTTATAACTCAACCCTGATCTGTACTTCTCCACAACTTTGTCCCTGACCTGTTTGGAGAGCTCCTTGGTCTTCATGGTGCCGCTTGCTTGGTGTTGCCCCTTGCTTAGTGGTATTGCTGACTCAGAACAGGTGTATACAGTGAGGGTAAAAAGTATTTGATCCTCTGCTGATTTTGTACGTTTGCCCACTGACAAAGAAATGATCAGTCTATAATTTTAATGGTAGGTTTATTTGAACAGTGAGAGACAGAATAACAACAAAAAAAATTCCAGAAAAACGCATGTCAAAAATGTTATAAATTGATTTGCATTTTAATGAGGGAAATAACTATTTGACCCCCTCTCAATCAGAAAGATTTCTGGCTCCCAGGTGTCTTTTATACAGGTAACGAGCTGAGATTAGGAGCACAATCTTAAAGGGAGTGCTCCTAATCTCAGTTTGTTACCTGTATAAAAGACACCTGTCCACAGAAGCAATCAATCAGTCAGATTCCAAACTCCCCACCATGGCCAAGACCAAAGAGCTCTCCAAGGATGTCAGGGACAAGATTGTAGACCTACACAAGGCTGGAATGGGCTACAAGACCATCGCCAAGCAGCTTGGTGAGAAGGTGACAACAGTTGATGTGATTATTCGCAAATGGAAGAAACACAAAATAACTGTAATCTCCCTCGGCCTGGGGCTCCATGCAAGATCTCACCTCGTGGAGTTGCAATGATCATGAAAATGGTGAGGAATCAGCCCAGAACTACACGGGAGGATCTTGTCAATGATCTCAAGGCACCTGGGACCATATTTACCAAGAAAAAAATTGGTAACACACTACGGCATGAAGGACTGAAATCCTGGTCCCCCTGCTCAAGAAAGCACATATACAGGCCCGTCTGAAATTTGCCAATGATCATCTGAATGATTTAGAGGAGAACTGGGTGAAAGTGTTGTGGTCAGATGAGACCAAAATCGAGCTCTTTGGCATCAACTCAACTCGCCGTGTTTGGAGGAGGAGGAATGCTGCCTATGACCCCAAGAACACCATCCCCACCGTCAAACATGGAGGAGGAAACATTGTGCTTTGGGGGTGTTTTTCTGCTAAGGGGACAGGACAACTTCACCGCATCAAAGGGACGATGGACGGGGCCATGTACCGTAAAATCTTGGGTGAGAACCACCTTCCCTCAGCCAGGGCATTGAAAATGGGTCGTGGAGGTATTCCAGCATGAGAATGACCCACAACACATGGCCAAGGCAACAAAGGAGTGGCTCAAGAAGAAGCACATTGAGGTCCTGGAGTGGCCTAGCCAGTCTCCAGACCTTAATCCCATAGAAAGTTCTGTGGAGGGATCTGAAGGTTTGAGTTGCCAAACGTCAGCCTTGAAACCTTAATGACTTGGAGAAGATCTGCAAAGAGGAGTGGGACAAAATCCCTCCTGAGATGTGTGCAAACCTGGTGGCCAACTACAAGAAACGTCTGACCTCTGTGATTGCCAACAATGGTTTTGCCACCAAGTACTAAGTCATGTTTTGCAGAGGGGTCAAATAGTTATTTCCCTCATTAAAATGCAAATCAATTTATAACATTTTTGACATGTGTTTTTCTGGATTTTGTTGTTGTCATTCTGCCTCTCACTGTTCAAATAAACCTACCATTAAAATTATAGACTGATCATGTCTTTGTCAGTGGGCAAACGTACAAAATCAGCAGGGGATCAAATACTTTTTTCCCTCACTGTATATACTGTTGGACACAGGTGGACTTTATTTAACTAATTATCTGACTTCTGAAGGTAATTGGTTGCACCAGATCTTATTTTTTTCATTTCACTTCACCAATTTTGACTATTTTGTGTATGTCCATTACATGAAATCCAAATAAAAATCCATTTAAATTACAGGTTGTAATGCAACAAAATAGGAAAAACGCCAAGGGGGATGAATACATTTGCAAGGCACTGTATACAGTACCTCCACTAACAGCCCTGCAGACTGGCACTGGACGCTGAGTGTTTCATTGTGTGTGTTTTTGTGTTTCAGTCATCTCTCTGGCGATTCGTCCCACCAACCAGCAGGTCTGGACAGGATGCCGCTGTGCTTTTATATTCAGTGAAAACCGAGAGAGAGAGAGAGAGAGAGAGAGAGAGAGAGAGAGAGAGAGAGAGAGAGAGAGAGAGAGAGAGAGAGAGAGAGAGAGAGAGAGAGAGAGAGAGAGAGAGAGAGAGAGAGAGAGAGAGAGAGAGAGAGAGAGAGAGAGAGAGAGAGAGAGAGAGAGAGAGAGAGAGAGAGAGAGAGAGAGAGAGAGAGAGAGAGAGAGGCTGGCTATTTGCTGTCTTTGAGAAGCACTCTTATAGCTGAAAATTGCCAAAACAAAAAAAACTGGAGGGAAGCTAGTACACACCTCTAATGAGAAAATGGCCAGAGCTGGAACAGAACAACGAGAACAAAAAAAAAAAAAACATTTACAGCAGTATTTCAGTCTCTGGAAAAGTTAGATCACAAAACCTTGTAATCTTCTCTTAGATGCTTGTTATCTGAACTATGTCATGATGATGTGACTTGATTTGCTATAAAAGTTAAGTATAAAATATGAAAACAAATTATTTTCATTCACCAATGCTTAGAATCATTAGTAAAGGACATAGGTGTCTATAAGGATGCTATGCTAGTATAAAATGTTGCGGATGTAAGTAAAACCTGTCTGTTTACCCAGCTCCAAGAACAAAGGCAGTAAGGGCTTATGATGATAGACATAAATCCTGAGTCCTGGTAACTAACCCCCTCCTATTTCCCCTGTGCCAACTCTGGCAGGAACTTTGATCTTTCCCATTCATCCACTCTGCTTTTTCCACTACCCCGGATAAGTCAAGACTGATAACACATACAACGACGAGTTTCAGTGACTTTTAGGGAGAGTCTTTTACAGACACAAACACACACACACACGCTACCACAGACACACACACACAGATACACAAGCAGACACGTGCACATTCACGCACAGTCATGCACATGCACGCTTACACATACACACTGTGACCTGATACACTACATGGTCAAAAGTATGTGGACACCCCTTCAAATTAATGGATTTGGCTATTTCAGCCATACCCGTTGCTGACGTGTATAAAATCGAGCACACAGCCATGCAATCTCCATAGACAAACATTGGCAGTAGAATGGCCCTGCTAGAGCTGTCCCGGTCAACTGTTAATGCTGTTATTGTGAAGTGGAAACGTCTAGGAGCAACGGCTCAACCGCAGAGTGGTAGGCCACAAGCTCACAGAACGGGACCGCCGAGTGCTGAAGAGCATAGCACGTAAAACTCGTCTGTCCTCGGTTGCAACACTCATTACCAAGTTCCAAACTGCCTCTGGAGGCAACGTCAGCACAAGAACTGATCGTCGAGAGCTTCATGAAATGGGTTTCCATGGCCGAGCAGCCACACACAAGCCTAAGATCACCATGCTCAATGCCAAGCATCTGCTGGAGTGGTGTAAAGCTCGCCGCCATTGGACACCGGAGCAGTAGAAACGGGTTCTCTAGAGTGATGAATCACGCTTCACCATCTTGCAGTCCAACGGACGAATCTGAGAATGCTACCTGCCCCAATGCATAGTGCCAACTGTAAAGTTTGGTGGAGGAGGAATAATGGTCTGGGTCTGTTTTTCATGGTTTAGGCTCCTTAGTTCCAGTGAAGGGAAATCTTAATGCTACAACATACAATGACATTCTAGACAATTCTGTGCTTCCATCTTTGTGGCAACAGTTTGAGCAAGGCCCTTTCCTGTTTCAACATGACAATGCCACCGTGCAAAAATCGAGGTCCATGCAGAAATGATTTGTCGAGATCGGTGTGGAAGAACTTGACTGGCCTGCACAGAGCCCTGACAGAACCCCATCGAACACCTTTGGGACGAATTGGAACGCCGACTGCGAGCCAGGCATAATCACCCAACATCAGTGCCCAACCTCACCAATGCTCTTGTGGCTGAATGGAAGCAAGTCCCCACAGCAATCAAATCAAATCAAATGTTATTTGTCACATACACATATTTAGCACATGTTATTGCGTGTGTAGCTAAATGTTTGTGTTCCTAGCTCCAACAGTGCAATAGTGTCTAACAATTCACAACAATACACAAATCTAAAAGTATAATAATGGAATTAAGAAATATTTAAATATTAGGACGAGCAATGTCAGAGTGGCATTGACTAAAATACAGTAGAATATAATATAGTATATACATGTATATAGATGAGTAAAGCAGTATGTAAACATGATTAATGTTCCAACATCTAGTGGAAAGCCTTTCCAGAAGAGTGGAGGCTGTTATAGCAGCAAAGGGGGGACCAACTCCATATTAATGCCCAAGATTTTGGAATGAGATGTTCGACGAGCTGTATCACTGATCCCGAGGCAGAGAATACTCAGTCCTAGTAAAAGAAGGAGACGGCAACTGCTAGCATACATACCTACCTATCCTCAGTTTATAGCAACACCCTATAAAAGTTTGAACACAGAGCAGAACCAAGTCAGATGTTTTGGAGGATGTGTGTGGGAGGTATAGTCCTGGAGCATTATGTACAAGCCTGTCTTTTTGTTTTGGTTGGCAACATCAATACTCCTGTTTCTTCTGCTTACCACATACACATACAAACACACACGCGCACACACACACACATGGGTGCACGCACACACGCAAACACATACTGAAAACACGCACGCAAACACACACACGCTGAAAACCAGACTATCACTCCCTCACTCCCAGAACTGTGGAAGCTTTGAAAGCAACACAGGCCGACAACTGTTCACACACAGCTGTACATCACCACTAAGAGCTAGCGATGGGGGAAGGGGGGGGGGGGGGGGGCAGTTGTTATTGATGGAACACTCACCCGTCACCCTCCCGGTCCTTTTAATATCATGTCATGTCTGTTGTCGAGATAGCAAGCTACAACCACAAGAGAGAACCAGTACAAGCACATAGCCGACAGAACATTCTCCTCTTACCAAAGCTGTTCAGACCGCCAGGCAGCACAACACTATCTAAGGAGTCAAGAGGCAGGTTGCTTCTACAGCTACACAGAGTCTGCGACAAGATTTAAATGTGAAAATGTCAGAGATAGGTGACAGGAGATAACGTCTCTCGCTTGCGTGGATGAGCGAGAGAGAAGAGAGGGAGCAAAAGCCCCCCAAAATAAATGCTCGCCCCTCAAGAGCTGGAATTAATGTCGGTATGAATCTCCATCAGCCACTGTTTGTTAGGTCACCTGTTTTTTCTGCCTCCTTTCCTCCTCCTCCTTTCAGAGATGGATGTTTCTAGTCACATTCAATGCAAAGTTCAAGAGACCACTCTTTCTCCGTCTGAGAGATAACATTTTACATTTAGTCATTTAGCAGTGCCATTTCTGAGCTGCCATTTCTCCGGCCTCTCAGGTGGAGTCATAATTTACCCTCCTGATCTCTGGGGTTGATATGACAGACTTGCTCTTAAATACTCTTAAATATAGGGCAGCCCTCATTCTTTGCTCTCGTTCTTTGAATCACATTACAGCACATCCCAAGGCTCTCCTCAGGTGTAGAAAGCCTTTGTTTTAAATATGAATCCTAGAGTTTCGGCATGGTTTCTCCATCAATAATGTACTTTTATTTTTAATAAATTATCTAAATGAATCAAATGTATAATTAACTGTATGAATCTCAGAATCAGAAATCCTTGGAATGAATGCCTTTTTATTCATGGCTACACACAGTTACATCTAGAACCTAAAAGGGTTCTTCGACTGTCCCCATAGGAGAACCCTTTTAGAGAACCCTTGTTAGTTCCAGTTAGAACCCTTTTGGTTCCAAGTAGAACCATTTTGGGTTCCAAGTAGAACCCTTTCCACAGAGGGTTCTACATGGAACCCAAAATGGTTCTACCTGGAACCAAAAAGGGTTTTACCTGGAACCAAAAAGAGTTCTCATATGGGGACAGCCAAATAATCATTTTGGAATCCTTTTTTCTAAGAGTGTAGAGCCACAACATCAAATCCCTTAGGTTTGTAAGATCCACTGATTATTATCTCCCTGTAAAAGTGATTGAAGCTAGCCAGAGGGAGAGAAGGATTCACCCTCAATTAATCTTCAGAAATCCGTAATAAAAAAATGTAAGGAAGTAATAGACCAGGAATTACAGGTTCTGATGGGCTTGCAGTTCAATTAATTAAACAGAATACATATTTTACTAGGTATTAAAAGTGGATGTGGTAAGATGGTGGTAAGACACCCATCATGAAGCTTGAGGAAAGTTGAGGCATTTGGGCCTGGCCTCAAGTACATGTGTATCGGATGCTTCTGTCTCCTTTTGCCAAGAGTTGCCCATTAACTGACAGTAAAAGCTAGGCATTTGAGACTGGAGCTTGTTTTGCATTGATTTACATGCCTTCTAAGAAATCCTGTCTAGACTGGGAGAGACTTATCAGTGTAAGGAACACAGCATGTCTCTTTGGACTTCAGAAGATGAAGCTCAGGTTATTAAAGTCAGAGTTTGTGTGTCAGACCAACAGCAAACACTCCACTTGGTTTGGTGTAAAGCCAGAAGAGTTGAAAGTACAGTATGTGCCATTTACATTCACAGTACATTTTAGTTTTATAATTTGAACAAACATCATTGTTAGGCTTTACTCATAATACTTTCAATTATAACAAGTCCCTTCATCCCTAAGCTCTTTAAAGGAACAATAATTGAATCAGACATGAGAGGTGCTATTTTTGTTGATAACCTTAGTATTGTATAGGACAATGTGTTTCTCTGACTGTGAAATTCATTTTACTATAATTATTTTAGAGAAAAACATGCACGCTTCGACAGGATATGCAAATCCTTATTATTATTTTTTGGGGTCAACCTAAAAGCTTTTGAGTGTCCTTTGAGAACCAGATATACTGAGGGAATTATTCTCACCACGAACAGTATAATGAAAGACTGAAGATTTGATGGCACAACGTTTAATAGTCTGATTACATTTCAATGAATGCTGTGTTTCATCTATCATTTGTAACCCACAAAGTTCCATGTTTCCTTGATATAGTATAGATTGTAGGCTCCATCCTGGTCAATTCTTAGCCAAACCTATAGTCACTTCCTGGTTTGAGTGTGTGTGTCGAGTAAAGTTAGTGAGAAGGATGAGTGGACAACAGTGTAATGCAAAAATGGAATGAAAAGGGCAAATATTGCCTCCCGAGTGGTGCAGTGGTTTAAGGCACTGCATCGCAGTGCTAGCTGTGCTACTAGAGATCCTGGTTCAAGTCCAGGCTCTGTCGCAGCCGGCCGTGACCGGGAGACTCATGGGGCGGCGCACAGTTGGCCCAGCATCATCCAGGTTAGGGGAGGGTTTGGCCGGCAGGGGTATTCTTGTCCCATCGCGCACTAGCAACTCCTTTGGCGGGCCGGGCGCAGTGCACGCTGACATGGTCGCCAGGTGTACGGTGTTTCCTCCGACACATTGGTGCGGCTGGCTTCCGGGTTAAGCGGGCATTGTGTCAAGAAGCAGTGCGGCTCGGCTGGGTTGTGTTTCGGAGGACGCACGCCTGTCCCGAGTCCATACAGGAGTTGCAGCGATGGGACATGACTGTAACTACCAATTGGATACCACAAAATTGGAGTACATTTTTTAGATAAGAATGTTCATTTGGAAGACCATTTTGAGGTCACGAGGATGGTGAAGAAGGCGCTAGGAAAGGTGGATGCAGTCAAAGTAACCAGGAATGGTATGGTGTTGATATCTTGTGTATCTTAAGAGCAAAGGGAGAAAGCATTGTGGCTCGTGAAATGATCAACTCATAAAATTGACAGCTTTGATTTTCGGAGCAGGGCACCAGTAAAAAGTGTTATCTCTGGCATCCTGTTGGACATTGACAATCAATATATCAGGCTGAAAATTCCAGTAGTATGTTGCTTGACCTGTATGGTGGATGGGAAAAAGGGGGAAAGTCTATCTGTATTATTGATGTTTGATGAAGAGTTTCTCCCGACCCATGTAAAGCTGGGATATATAAGATATGCTGTGTGAGCGTTCATGCAAAAGCCACTGCAATGCAAGAAGTGTAAAAAGTTTGACCACGTGTCAAGTGTTTGCAGACGGGAGGAATACGTTACTGTCAATGTAAAATGTTGCAATTGTGATGGGGATCATGTCCCGACTTCCCTGAGTGCCCTGTTAGGGTGAAAGAAGTTGAGGTGTCAAGGATCAGGGCTGTCCAGCAGAACTCCTATGTGGAGGCGGTGAAGAGAGTCGAGGGGGCAAGTGGCCACATATCGCTGAACAGATGGCCGTGGATGCACCACAGCCAGTTGTAAATGTTCATCATCAGTCAAGAGATCAGGATACACTCATTGTGAAGAAGGTGGATTTTGTAGCGTTTATTTTCACAGTTATTAATTGTACTGCTCAAGTGTCCAAGAAATCATTGTGTCTGCGTCCGAAAAGTATTTGGGGCTCGAAGATTTCATGACAAGGGCTACTGTCGCCGGAAGATGGCACAACCTCCCAGGCGCCTTCTAAGCCTGAATAGGGACTGCTTGTATTAATATATTTTTGACTGCGTTTTTCATTTTTGGGATCTTTCTTATCCAACCGCTTATTAAGCAGACCGATAAGCAGAATTGCTGTATTCCCATGTGGACCGATTTTGACGGGAGTGGACCTCTCGCTTCGCCTCTTCCTCTCTGGTATTAGGAAGGGGGGAAGCCATCTTTACTGTATGTTGCATGGTCAGAAATGTTTGGTCATTATTGCATTGTAGTTCTCATCATCAAGAGAAGTTCCATTTGTGCGGACTATTGACTTCCAAGAACCAAAGTGTGGAAGGCCTATTTAGGCTTTTCCAAGGCCTGTATATATATTTTGTTACTTTTTTCCCAATGTGGACAATTTTTGAGGGGATTAATACACAGACTAACAACTCAATTTATAAGATCAAGTCTTTATTATTTTCTTGTGGCTAGGTTATTTGGATCTTTGCTCATTTTTGGATTTGTTGCTGGATTTTGGGACTGAATTTAACATTTACGGTAATTTGAGGACAACTGCTTGGCTGCTCAACTAAAACATAGACTTAATTTTGCTATTTCATTTGTGATTGGGTTTATTGATAACTGAACCATTGGGTTCTGCTAACTGACCGTTACACATTACATTCAAACTTTTGGACCCAGCTTGACATGGCCTCAGTACGGTGTTCTGGATCAAACCAATGTTTCTAAGCTCTACCAACACGTGCACCTGCCTAAAAATGTTTAATAGGTAAATTGAGTCCCATTCAGGTCCTGGTCAAGGCTGAGTGATTTAATGCCTCTCCACTCCCTCTGTATTAGAGAAAACATTGTTCTGTAGTTGAGTTAGCATAAGTAGGTCCATTAGCACACTATCATCAACAATAGATTAATCAGTACAAATGTGAAATAAGAGTCTGGAGGATGGAAATAGGCAGGAGACATTCATATCCTCCTCCTTCTCACTGAGCAATATTCACTTCTTTGAGATATATTGCAGAAAATACATCCTGCCTTGTTGGTCCTATCTAGCAGTGATGTCATGGCCAGATGTAATCGTGTCTGTGACATCTACAATGTGAATATTTCAACCATGTGTGTCTGTGTTGGGGGGGATTTGCCTAGTCTTCCCCCTGACGATACTGTACGGCCCACAGACTTTTGTGTGCGCATTCTTTCACAGTTTTATACCAGTCAAGGATGATTTCATACTATCAACATTATGTTTCTAAACTCCCTTAATTAACCATTAGCCTACAATTTCTGCGCCTTCGTGGACATCTAATTAACATAATAAAAAAATCCCCATCAAAATCTTTAAGTTAGAGATACAGTATCTGTTTTTTTGCATGGGCTGCGTCTCAATCCACCACATCCGCCGATATCGCCCTTCCGCATCTGCAGTGAAAAGTGGCAGGGCTAGAGCGGTGTTTGTCAGACCATGAGACATCCCAAAAATTGTTCTTCTCACAAAAACGTTTGTAGCGTCCGAACGGTTTGGCTTACAGTATTATGACCACTCTATTGAAACACGACGGTGTTCTCCGTTTTGCTCTATGATGCCCACAAGACTCATCTAAAGGTCCCCAGTACCAGTTAAAAAAATTAATGGAAGTATATACGGAGATAGTTTCGTGCCTAAAATAAGGGGATAAATACATGTAAAAAAAAATATCAAAATAGTTTCCTGATCATTCTTATATCTCTAAGATATAGGACAGACACTTCAGAACAAACTTCCTTTAGATTTTATTTTTAGACGATCTTTTCCATGTAGTGAATATGTTACTCAATTATTTTCGATCAATGGTGAGCTCACCCGTGATGTCATGAATTATAAATATTAATTGCTATTAGCTAATTCATATTATGGTTTCTGTCAGCTGAAACATTGCATTTGGCATTACTGTTATTAGACATATAACATATTCACTACATGGAAAAGACAGTCTAAAAATTAAATCTAAAGGACGTTTGTTCTGAAGTGTCTGTCCTATATCTTAGAGATCAGGAAACTATTTTGATTTTTTTTACATAAAAATCGAAAGTAATCTGATGATGGGTAGTTTGTGCGTGCCCACCATGTTTGTTTTTTCGAGTCAACCGAAGTTAAGAAAAGGAGACAAGATGAGTTTGGTCTGTTTACAGTATGCATGTTGAAGGGGGTGTGTTGTTTACAATCATTCACTTCCCTTCATTCAACTTCCGGAAGTAAAACTACTCATAAAAGAAGGAAAGTTGTAACGTTACATACTTGAGCAAACAAACGTTGTATTCCAATCAATTGCATGTACAGATGAGAGAATTAAAAACGAGAAATAATTTCAAACGTGTTGGCTTAAAAATAAAAATAGATTAGCTAGCTTGCTAACTAGTTAGCTAATGAGGTCTATTGTCTCCCGCGTATGATCCACTGGCACTCTTGTCTCTCCATGCATGATTCCAAATCCAGGCTAGCAAATTGGTGCTCCATCTATCTATATCGACTGAATGGCTGCCACTTTGTTCTGTATTTGAAAACATTCGGTGGTAATAAATACAAACAATTTAAGTGTTCTTTAGTTCCAAAAGCCTGTGGAATTTTATTTTCCTAAAAACCTACTGGCTACTATGAAGTATCAACGACAGGTTTGAAAACTCGATGGAGGATGGTAACAAAGATACCAACCTGCTGAGAATTTTCGGCTTCTACTGTAGGGTTTAGTAGGTGCTGCCACCAACTGTAGGCAAAACATTTCTTCAAGTGGGTGAGGCAGTTTAGGGAGTAGCATTTATTGCTAGAAAGGAACCGTTTGTAATGCTTAGAAAATATAGTATATTAAATCAATGGCAAAAATGTAGGCTATTTTTGTGCATAATTGATATATCATTAATCTACTGAAACTGTCAAATATTACAGTGGGGAAAAAAAGTATTTAGTCAGCCACCAATTGTGCAAGTTCTCCCACTTAAAAAGATGAGAGAGACCTGTAATTTTCATCATAGGTACACGTCAACTATGACAGACAAATTGAGAATTTTTTTTCCAGAAAATCACATTGTAGGATTTTTAATGAATTTATTTGCAAATTATGGTGGAAAATAAGTATTTGGTCACCTACAAACATGCAAGATTTCTGGCTCTCACAGACCTGTAACTTCTTCTTTAAGAGGCTCCTCTGTCCTCCACTCGTTACCTGTATTAATGGCACCTGTTTGAACTTGTTATCAGTATAAAAGACACCTGTCCACAACCTCAAACAGTCACACTCCAAACTCCACTATGGCCAAGACCAAAGAGCTGTCAAAGGACACCAGAAACAAAATGGTAGACCTGCACCAGGCTGGGAAGACTGAATCTGCAATAGGTAAGCAGCTTGGTTTGAAGAAATCAACTGTGGGAGCAATTATTAGGAAATGGAAGACATACAAGACCACTGATAATCTCCCTCGATCTGAGGCTCCAAGCAAGATCTCACCCCGTGGGGTCAAAATGATCACAAGAACGGTGAGCAAAAATCCCAGAACCACACGGGGGGACCTAGTGAATGACCTGCAGAGAGCTGGGACCAAAGTAACAAAGCCTACCATCAGTAACACACTACGCCGCTAGGGACTCAAATCCTGCAGTGCCAGACGTGTCCCCCTGCTTAAGCCAGTACATGTCCAGGCCCATCTGAAGTTTGCTAGAGTGCATTTGGATGATCCAGAAGAGGATTGGGAGAATGTCATATGGTCAGATGAAACCAAAATAGAACTTTTTGGTAAAAACTAAACTTGTTGTGTTTGGAGGACAAAGAATGGTGAGTTGCATCCAAAGAACACCATACCTACTGTGAAGCATGGGGGTGGAAACATCATGCTTTGGGGCTGTTTTTCTGCAAAGGGACTAGGACGACTGATCCGTGTAAAGGAAAGAATGAATGGGGCCATGTATCGTGAGATTTTGAGTGAAAACCTCCTTCCATCAGCAAGGGCATTGAAGATGAAACGTGGCTGGGTCTTTCAGCATGACAATGATCCCAAACACACCGCCCGGGCAACGAAGGAGTGGCTTCGTAAGAAGCATTTCAAGGTCCTGGAGTGGCCTAGCCAGTCTCCAGATCTCAACCCCATAGAAAATCTTTGGAGGGAGTTGAAAGTCTGTGTTGCCCAGCGACAGCCCCAAAACATCACTGCTCTAGAGGAGATCTGCATGGAGGAATGGGCCAATATACCAGCAACAGTGTGTGAAAACCTTGTGAAGACTTACAGAAAACGTTTGACCTGTGTCAATGCCAACAAAGCGTATATAACAAAGTATTGAGAAACTTTTGTTATTGACCAAATACTTATTTTCCACCATAATTTGCAAATAAATTCATTAAAAATCCTACAATGTGATTTTCTGGAATTATGTTTCTCATTGTCTCTGTCATAGTTGACGTGTACCTATGATGAAAATTACAGGCGTCTCTCATCTTTTTAAGTGGGAGAACTTGCACAATTGGTGGCTGACTAAATACTTTTTTTCCCCACTGTATGTGTATCTCTTTTTTTGTGTCATCCTCAATTATTGTAAATGCATTATGTCCACATTTGTGGTTGTATTGTTTTTTAAATTGGCAAATAAATCAAATTAAAATCACAACAAATGTAAGATATTTACAGTGCCTTTGGAAAGTATTCAGACCCCTTGACTTTTTTCACATTTTGTTAGGTTACAGCCTTCTTTTAAAATTGATGAAATAGTGTTTTTCCCTCATCAATCTACACACAATACCCCATAATGACAAAGCAAAAACAGGTTTTGTATAAAGTTTTGCGATTTAAATAAAATACAAAAATGTAAATATTACATTTACATAAGTATTCAGACCCTTTACTCAGTACTTTGTTGAAGCACCTTTGGCAGCGATTATAGCCTCGAGTCTTCTTGGGTATGACGCTACAAGCTTGTCACACCTGTATTTGGGACGTTTCTCCCATTCTTCTCTGCAGATCCTCTCAAGCTCTGTCAGGTTGGATGGGAGCATTGCTGCACAGCTATTTTCAGGTCTCTTCAGAGATGTTCGATCGGGTTCAAGTCCGAGCTCTGGCCAGGCCACTCAAGGACATTCAGAGACTTGTCGCGAAGCCACCCCTGCATTGTCTTGGCTGTGTGCTTAGGGTCGTTGTCCTGTTGGAAGGTTGAACCGTCGCTCCAGTCTGAGGTCCTGAGTGCTCTGGAGCAGATTTTCATCAAGGTTCTCTCTGTACTTTGCTCCGTTCATCTTTGCCTCGATCCTGACTAGTCTCCCATTCCCTGCCACTGAAAAGGATCCCCACAGCCTGACGCTGCCACCACCATGCTTCACTGTAGGGATGGTGCCAGGTTTCCTCCAGACGTAACGCTTGGCATTCAGGCCAAAGAGTTCAATCTTGGTTTCATCAGACCAGAGAATCTTGTTTCTCATGGTCTGAGAGTCCATTAGGTGCCTTTTTGCAAACTCCAAGCGCGCTCTCATGTGCCTTTTACTGAGGAGTGGCTTCTGTCTGGCCACTCTACCATAAAGGCCTGATTGGTGGAGTGCTGCAGAGATGGTTGTCCTTCTGGAAGGTTCTCCCATCTCCACAGAGGAACTCTAGAGGTATGTCAGAGTGACCATCGGGTTCTTGGTCACCTCCCTGACCAAGGCCCTTCTACCCCGATTGCTCCGTTTGGCCAGGCGGCCAGCTTTAGGAAGAGTCTTAGTGGTTCCAAACTTCTTCCATTTAAGAATGATGTAGACCACTGTGTTTTTGGGGACCTTCAATGCTGCAGACATTTTTTGGTACCCTTCCCCAGATCTTTGCCTCGACACAATCCTGTCTCGGCGCTCTATGGACAATTCCTTCGACCTCATGGCTTGGTTTTTGCTATGACATGCACTGTCAACTGTGGGACCTTATATAGACAGGTATGTGCCTTTCCAAATCATGTCCAATCAATTGAATTTCCACTTCCATTTCTCACATAATTAATTTTACAAACACAAAATCATCCGACCATGTCAAACGAACAAATAATCTGTCGGAATGAATACAATTGGACCGAAATGTTTTCAGCTGTCATGATTTTGTTTTTATACAGTATGACTATTCGCATAAAAACTGTGGATTACTATTCCAAAATGTGATTGTTAGGTAACAGGACAGTTAACCTGCCTGCTCTCAAACCAAGGCACTGTCAATAAAAAATAAAACATCTAACAACAGTTTTATGTTCAAACAACAGTTTGAAATGAGGTGCATTCCGCCTCCTCATTAATTCACGTAGAAGTAGCCCATTTCCCTTTGGCGGACAATTTATGTTTGAAGCATGCTATGCTAATTGAAGGCGAGGATTAGATGAGCCGGACAAACTTCTGTCTTTGATGAGAGCCCAAGCACTCCCCCAGTGTTTCCCCAGGTCAATTATCTCCAGTCAAAACAGAAACTGCCCAAACTTTACCCCCCCTGACTTCGTAGGGAAAATGCAGTCCAGGGGATTGTCTGCAGCAGGACAGCTCCCAGTGGATGGTGTGGTGCTCATCCGGCAGCACTCTCGTGAGGTTCTCTCAGTACTTTTGGGAGAGGGAGTAGGGAGGATGAGGGAGTGGAGAGGATGATGAGGGAGTAGGGAGGTGGGTGAGAGATTTTGCAAATGTAATTGCATAATGGAACTATATGCTATTTGTTTGTGAATGGTATGTCCAATTACAAAAAACCTAGTACAGTAATCATCTCACTTGTTAGCTGGCGGTGAACTATGTGGCCATTAAAGACAGCAATGTCGATCAGATGGAAAAAATATATTCTTATACCACTAGGGGTTTTTCCGACCGTCTCAACAAAGCTGTTTATCATGTCCGCCTGCCCCAATTTTTGTGATTATAGTCAAGCACACAGTCTGGTTTGATCTTTCTCTCTCCCGTCAGGTGGTCTACCTTCCCTGTGGCTCTCTCTTCTCCTTTAGCTCCAAGGCATAGCGATTGGTCTCCTCCACTATGTCTCCCACCACCTCCTCTGTCAGAAACAGCTTGAAGCACTCTGCCTCAGAGGGAGATGGCAAGTGGCTTTGCACTCCAGACTGGGACTCATCAAAGCCAACAGCAGGGCCAGGAGGGATGAAATGGCTGGAGGCCTTCCAGCTACTGCAGACCTCCTGCACTTCACCCAATGTTTATCTGACTCCATCACCACCAGCATCTTCAGAGGGACCTGGGACTTCATCAGTGGGCAAGGTGTAGTATTCAGGGTTCTCAATGGAAAAAAAGGTTTGGGGTAGCTCCTCACTGTCACTGTCAGAATCTTTCCTCACTTTCAAACTCAGACTCATTGTCAGATTTTTCAAATTTTTTGAGTTGTTTCCTTTTGAAAGACATTGCTAATGCTACAGTTTAGCCAACTAGCTACGTACAACACTGAATGGCTTCGAGTGAGTGTCCGGGGTGATGTGTAGGATAGTTAACGTGGCAGGTTAGGTGAATTAACGTGGCAGGTTAGGAGAACTAACACAGCAGGTTAGGTGAAGAGAATGAGGTTAAGATTAGGAAAAGGGTTAGGGTTATACCTCGATCACACCTACAGCGTCATTGTGCAAAATGGTACGCTGCATCATCTGGATATGTGTGCAACAAAAGTTCAACATTGACCTTCTGCTACCATTTCTGTCAAGCTGTCTACGCATACAATTTTATTAATACGTTAGATAAATCCAACATATGCACCACACACAACGCACTGCAACTGCCTCTGCAACGCTGCACGGCAAACGCAGCGTTCCATTGGAAATTAATTTACTTCTGGTGTACCAAAATGCAATGATGCTGTAGGTGTATGTTGTACTTTTGTTGCACGCATATCCAGTAAATATTTTGGATTACATAATGAAGAAAGTTTGACTGCAGAATTTATTGCTCAGCATTGATGCAATAAAGTTGTCGGTTTGATCCTTCAATGCTATAGCTGTCAACAACTGTTGTCCCCGACGCGACCACAAGATAGAGCTGGGCTGTAACCATTACTCCAAACAGTTGCAAAACATTATTTTTGGTAATGAAAACTAGCGTTTCTGTTGGACATATTTAGTTAGGTCCCTCCCTGTTTGCTGAACCTGTCCATTAGAAACGTTAGTTTTCATTTTTAAAGCAGAACGTTTTGCAACTGTTTGGAGTTATGAATACACCCCTGTTGTAGGCCTACTCCATCTAGCCACAACAGTAGAAACATAAACAAACCATCTCTGGTGACAAATCATGAGTACCACAACACTGGCACGCGCCACTTATATCAGTAAATCACTATCAGGAAAGGTAATTATTTATTTAGTGTTTTATTCACGTTTTCAAGTAGTGCTGACAAATCATGCGTTCCGATTCTTGCATAGATTGTAATGAACACGTGTGTAAAATACTTTTTTGAAGGTTAGGATTATGATGAGCTAATGCTAAGCTAATTAACCGACTATACGATACGATACGATATACATTACTGTCCATTTACATAGAAATTCATTTTGTGACATCAGCATACAAATACAAATACACAAACACAACACAATATACCACATGCAGTATGGAAAACTGGAAAGTTTGTACACAAGTCACACATTTACATTTCCACATTTTCAAAGTTTCTGCGGCCTACTGTCCTGGCTCTGTGTGGAACCATGTTTGTTCATTCAATATATTCTGGGTGTCATAAAAATGTCTGTCAGGCCAAATATGTTATAACAAAACGAGGTGAAGGGATGGTTCACTCGTCTATCGAGTAAACTTCCGGAAGTTAATGATTGGAAGTGAATGATGGGAAGTGAATGATGGGAAGTGAATGATGGTAGATGACACACCCCCTTCAACATGCATATTGCAAACAGACCCAACTCATCTTGTCACCTCATCTTATCTTTGGTTGACGTGGAAAAGCAAACATGGCGGCGCGCACAAACTCTACCTACCGTCGGATTACTTTTAACTCTACTGAATTTGTTTGATCATTGGTGAGCTCACCTGTGACGTGATAAATTGTAAATAGTAATTGATATTAGCTCATTCATATTATGGTTTCTGTCAGCCAAGAGTTAGCTAAATATGACTGCTTGAGTTAGCTCATTCTTTCCTTGTTAGCGCTAGGACTAAAGTAGCCTACATTTTCCGATTTGGATGAGAATTGTGTTATGCTGTTGTTACTTCTGAGAATGTCTGAACCAAAAAAAATAAACTGCTCACATTGATGACATAAAGTTGTAAAGACTGTGTTTGTGCAAACATTTCTGTGAAAACACAGCGGCCAGCTCAAACGCTGACTGTTGTGTCAATCATAGCTAGACGTTCTAATAAAGTGTTCTAATCACACCGGGTTGAGTATACCCTGCAGGGACTACTGTAGCATGATCACAACCGTGTGCTCGTACTCGTCAAAGGGCTAATGACTACCCCTTCCTCTGAATGTTTTTCCTCTGTCGCCCCTCTTTCTCCCGACAGTAAGGCCTGCTCCACTCCTTCTCCTGACAGTTGAAAGGGCAGTGCCTCGAAACTGAATCTAAACTATACCAAAACTAATTTATAAATAATAATAATATGCCATTTAGCAGACGCTTTTATCCAAAGCGACTTACAGTCATGCGTGCATACATTTTTTTTTTTTTTTTTTTGTGTATGGGTGGTCCCGGGGATCGAACCCACTACCTTGGCGTTACAAGCGCCGTGCTCTACCAGCTGAGCTACAGAGGACCACATACAGTGGTGCTAAACGGTGTGTTATTGTTATTGGATGCTAGTCTGCTAGCTGGCTATGGTGTCATAGTTGGCTAGCTGAACAAAGTGGGCTGAGTCTATTCCTTTAAACATTGAACCGCTGTGGTTCACAACAATTCTGATTTCCAAAGGCGGAAGTTGGGAGAGTTTTTTTGTTCGGGTGGTTCAGTGAAACAATTTTAGTTTCTGAGGTAGAAGTCTTTGGTAAGGGAGGCCCTGCTCTCTCCGCTCCCAGATGCTTAGTCCATTTCATTCCGATCTCCTCTGCATTTTTGTAGCCATTTGCTACAGCCTGTCAACTATGCCTCTGCCTATCCCTGTTCTCTCCTCTCTGCACAGGCTACACAAACGCACCACACCGCGTGGCTGCTGCCTCTCCAACCTGGTGGTCCCTGCACGCACCACCCACGTGGAGTTCCAAGTCGCAGGCAGCCTCTGGAACTGCCGTTCTGCAGCCAACAAAGCTGACTTCATCCCAGCCTATGCCAACCTCCAGTCCCTCGACTTCCTGGCACTGACGGAAACATGGATCACCACTGAAAACACCGCTACTCCTACTGCTCTCTCCTCGTCTGACCATGTGTTCTCGCATACCCCGAGAGCATCTGGTCAGAGGGGTGGTGGTACAGGAATCCTCATCTCTCCCAAGTGGACATTCTCAATTTTTCCCCTAACCCATCTGTCTATCTCCTCATTTGAATTCCATGCTGTCACAGTCACTAGCCCATTTAAGCTTAATATCCTTGTCATCTATCGCCCTCCAGGTTCCCTTGGAGAGTTCATCAATGAGCTTGACGCCTTGATAAGTTCCTTCCCTGAGGATGGCTCACCCCTCACAGTTTTGGGGGATTTCAACCTCCCTATGTCCACATTTGACTCATTTCTCTCTGCCTCCTTCTTTCCACTCCTCTCCTCTTTTGACCTCACCCTCTCACCGTCCCCCCCTACTCACAAGGCAGGCAATACGCTTGACCTCATCTTCACTAGATGCTGCTCCTCTACTAATCTCACTGCAACTCCCCTCCAAGTCTCCGACCACTACTTTGTTTCCTTTTCTCTCTCACTCTCCTCCCACACTACTCACTCTGCCCCTACACAGATGGTAATGCGCCGCCGCAACCTTCGCTCTCTCTCTCCCACTACTCTCTCCTCCTCCATCCTATCATCTCTTCCCTCTGCTCAATCCTTCTCCCTCCAATCTCCTGATTCTGCCTCCTCAACCCTCCTCTCCTCCCTTTCTGCATCCTTTGACTCTCTGTGTCCCCTATCCTCCCGGCCGGCTCAGTCCTCCCCTCCAGCTCCGTGGCTTGATGACTCATTGCGAGCTCACAGAACAGAGCTCCGGGCAGCGGAGCGGAAATGGAAGAAAACTAAACTCCCTGCCGACCTGGCATCTTTTCACTCCCTCCTCTCTACATTTTCTTCATCTGTTTCTGCTGCTAAGGCCACCTTCTACCACTCTAAATTCCAAGCATCTGCCTCTAACCCTAGGAAGCTCTTTGCCACATTTTCCTCCCTCCTGAATCCCCCCCCCCCCCCCCCCCTCCTCTCTCTCTGTGGATGACTTCGTCAACCACTTTGAAAAGAAGGTTGACGACATCCGATCCTCGTTTGTTAAGTCTAATGACACTGCTGGTCCTGCTCACACTGCCCTACCCTATGCTTTGACTTCTTTCTCCCCTCTCTCTCCAGATAAAATCCTGCGACTTGTGACTGCAGGCCGCCCAACAACCTGCCCGCTTGACCCCATCCCCTCCTCCCTTCTCCAGACCATCTCCGGTGACCTTCTCCCCTACCTCACCTCGCTGATCAACTCATCCTTGACCGCTGGCCATGTCCCTTCCATCTTCAAGAGAGCGAGAGTTACTCCCCTTCTCAAAAAACCAACACTCGACCCCACTGATGTCAACAACTACAGACCAGTATCCCTTCTTTATTTTCTTTCCAAAACTATTGAGCGTGCCATCTTTAGCCAACTCTCCTGCTATCTCTCTCAGAATGACCTTCTTGATCCAAACCAATCAGGTTTCAGGACTGGTCATTCAACTGAGACTGCTCTTCTCTGTGTCACGGAGACTCTCCGCACTGCTAAAGCTAACTCTCTCTCCTCTGCTCTTGTCCTTCTAGACCTGTCTGCTGCCTTTGATACTGTGAACCATCAGATCCTCCTCTCCACCCTCTCCGAGATGGGCATCTCCGGCGCGGCTCACTCCTGGATTGCGTCCTACCTGACCGGTCGCTCCTACCAAGTGGCGTGGCGGGAAGCTGTCTCCGCACCACGTGCTCTCACCACTGGTGTCCCCCAGGGATCGGTTCTGGGCCCTCTCCTTTTCTCCCTATACACCAAGTCACTTGGCTCTGTCATATCCTCACATGGCCTTTCCTATCATTGCTACGCTGATGATACACAACTAATCTTCTCCTTTCCCCCTTCTGATAACCAGGTGGCGAATCGCATCTCTGCATGTCTGGCAGACATATCAGTATGGATGACGGATCACCACCTCAAGCTGAACCCTGGCAAGACGGAGCTGCTCTTCCTCCCGGGGAAGGACTGCCCGTTCCATGATCTCGCCATCACGGTTGACAACTCCGCTGTGTCCTCCTCCCAGAGTGCGAAGAGCCTAGGCGTGACCCTGGACAACACCCTGTCGTTCTCCGCCAACATCAAGGCGGTGACCCGCTCCTGCAGGTTCATGCTCTACAACATTCGGAGAGTGCGACCCTGCCTTACACAGGAAGCGGCGCAGGTCCTGGTCCAGGCACTTGTCATCTCCCGTCTGGACTACTGCAACTCGCTGTTGGCTGGGCTCCCTGCCTGTGCCATTAAACCCCTACAACTCATCCAGAATGCCGCAGCCCGTCTGGTGTTCAACCTTCCCAAGTTCTCTCACGTCACCCCCCTCCTCCGCACACTCCACTGGCTTCCAGTTGAAGCTCGCATCCGCTACAAGACCATGGTGCTTGCCTATGGAGCAGTGAGGGGAACGGCACCTCTGTACCTTCAGGCTCTGATCAGTCCCTACACCCAAACGAGGACATTGCGTTCATCCACCTCTGGCCTGCTGGCTCCCCTTCCCCTGCGGAAGCATAGCTCCCGCTCAGCCCAGTCAAAACTGTTCGCTGCTCTGGCACCCCAATGGTGGAACAAGCTCCCTCACGACGCCAGGACAGCGGAGTCACTCACCACCTTCCGGAGACATTTGAAACCCCACCTCTTTAAGGAATACCTGGGATAGGATAAAGTATTCCTTCTAACCCCCCCCCCCCCCCCCCCCCAAATTGTAAAGTGGTTATCCCACTGGCTATAGGGTGAACGCACCAATTTGTGAGTCGCTCTGGCTAAGAGCGTCTGCTAAATGACGTTAATGTGCCCTTGAGCAAGGCACTTAACCCTAATTGCTCCTGTAAGTCGCTCTGGTTAAGAGCGTCTGCTAAATGACTAAAATGTAAAAATGTAAAATGGGAAAAAAGTATTTAGTCAACCACCAATTGTGCAAGTTCTCCCACTTAAAAAGATGAGAGAGGCCTGTAATTTTCATCATAGGTACACGTCAACTATGACAGACAAATTGAGAAAAAAAATCCAGAAAATCACATTGTAGGATTTTTTATGAGTTTATTTGCAAATTATGGTGGAACATAAGTATTTGGTCACCTACAAACAAGCAAGATTTCTGGCTCTCACAGACCTGTAACAGAGGCTCCTCTGTCCTCCACTTGTATTAATGGCACCTGTTTGAACTTGTTATCAGTATAAAAGACACCTGTCCACAACCTCAAACAGTCACACTCCAAACTCCACTATGGCCAAGACCAAAGAGCTGTCAAAGGACACCAGAAACAAAATTGTAGACCTGCACCAGGCTGGGAAGACTGAATCTGCAATAGGTAAGCAGCTTGGTTTGAAGAAATCAACTGTGGGAGCAATTATTAGGAAATGGAAGACATACAAGACCACTGATAATCTCCCTCGATCTGTGGCTCCACGCAAGATCTCACCCCGTGGGGTCAAAATGATCACAAGAACGGTGAGCAAAAATCCCAGAACCACACGGGGGGACCTAGTGAATGACCTGCAGAGAGCTGGTACCAAAGTAACAAAGCCTACCATCAGTAACATACTACGCCGCCAGGGACTCAAATCCTGCAGTGCCAGACGTGTCCCCCTGCTTAAGGTCAGTACCTGTCCAGGCCCGTCTGAAGTTTGCTAGAGTGCATTTGGATGATCCAGAAGAGGATTGGGAGAATGTCATATGGTCAGATGAAACCAAAATATAACTTTTTGGTAAAAACTCAACTCGTCGTGTTTGGAGGACAAAGAATGCTGAGTTGCATCCAAAGAACACCATACCTACTGTGAAGCATGGGGGTGGAAACATCATGCTTTGGGGCTGTTTTTCTGCAAAGGGACCAGGACGACTGATCCGTGTAAAGGATAGAATGAATGGGGCCATGTTTCGTGAGATTTTGAGTGAAAACCTCCTTCCACCAGCAAGGGCATTGAAGATGAAACGTGGCTGGGTCTTTCAGCATGACAATGATCCCAAATACACCACCCGGGCAACGAAGGAGTGGCTTCGTAAGAAGCATTTCAAGGTCCTGGAGTGGCCTAGCCAGTCTCCAGATCTCAACCCCATAGAAAATCTTTGGAGGGAGTTGAAAGTCCGTGTTGCCCAGCGACAGCCCCAAAACATCACTGCTCTAGAGGAGATCTGCATGGAGGAATGGGCCAAAATACCAGCAACAGTGTGTGAAAACCTTGTGAAGACTTACAGAAAACATTTGACCTGTGTCATTGCCAACAAAGGGTATATAACAAAGTATTTCTTTTTCTCATTTTGTCTGTCATAGTTGACGTGTACCTATGATGAAAATTACAGGCCTCTCTCATCTTTTTAAGTGGGAGAACTTGCACAATTGGTGGCTGACTAAATACTTTTTCCCCCACTGTATAACAATAGATTAAATAAATTAAGTAAAGTACTTTGGGGAGAATGGGTGAGTTGACGAGTGAGGGGGAAGTGAACAAAACATAATTATGTGCTCACCAATTGTGAATGAAGAACAGGGCTGGCCATTTTATTGTATTGATCCATTCTAATTATAATCTCAAAACTGTATGTACCCTATATCAATTCACCAAATCTAAGCATTCTTATCAGTCTACTCTGGCTTACTCGGAGTAGGCTACACAGTGAGAGTGTGTGTAATTGTACATGCTAAATGGCGTTCAATATTTGGGAAAAGACTGACATTGCGCAGTAAGTGAGCGAGAGTCTGAGAATGTGGTGATGAGGCTTGTGGAACCTTACGTTTGCAATGGGAGAAATGTCACCATGAACAATTTCTTCACTTCACTGTCATTGGCGAACAAAGTTGCTTGCAAAGAAAAAAAGCCGGGCCGGCACCATGAACAAAGTGAAACAGGAGCCGGCAGCCTGACGAGACTATGTCGGCGAGCAAGTTGACCGCCATTGCCCTCTGTTCTATTGGCAAACGTGCAGTCACTGGAGAACAAACTGGTTGAGCTCCGTTCGAGACTGTCCTATCAAAGGGACCTGTGTTTCGCAAAGTTGTGGCGAATGGGGACATGGATAATATACATCTTGCTGGTTTTTCTATGCATCGTCAAGACCAGACGGCAGATTCGGGTAAGAAGAAGGGAGGAGGGGTGTCTCTATTTGTTAACAACAGCTGGTGCGCAATCTCTAAAGTTAAGAAAGTCTTGAGTTTTTGCTCCCCTGAGTTAGAACACCTCATAATAAGCTGCAGACCATACTATTTAGCATCTATATATTTTTCGTAGCTGTCTATTTACCACCACAAACTGATGCTGGCACTAAGACCACACTCAACGAGCTGTATACGGCCATAAGCAAACAAGAAAATGCATATTCAGGGGTGGAGTTTGTCGTGGCCGGTGATTTTAATGCAGGGATACTGAAATCCGTTTTATCTCATTTTTACCTGTTCAACTAGAGTCGACACAACTCTAGATCACCTTTACTCCACACACAGAAATGCATACAAGGCCATCCCTCGCCCTCCCTTTGGCAAATCAGACCATAACTCTATCCTCCTGCTTCCTGCTTACAAGCAAAAACTCAAACAGGAAGTACCAGTGATGCTCTCAATACGGTAGTGTTCTGATGAAGCGGATGCAAACTACAGGACTGTTTTGCTAGCAAAGACTGGAATATGTTCTGGGATTCATCCTATAACATTGAGGAGTTTACCACATCGGTCACCGGCTTCATTAATAAGTGCATTGAGTGCATCGACAATGTCGTCCCCACAGTGACTGTACGTACATACCCCAACCAGAAGCCATTGATTACAGGCAACATCCACACTGAGCTAAAGACGTTTATAAGAAATCCCACTACTACCACCGATGAGCCATCAAACAGGCAAAGAGTCAATACAGGACTTAGATCGAATCCTACTACAACAGCTCTAATGCTTGACAGATGTGGCAGGGCTTGCAAACTATCACTGATTGTAAGGGAAAACCCAGCCGCGAGCTGCCCAGTGACGCAAGCCTACCAGATGAGCTAAATGGCTTGTATGCCCACTTCGAGGCAAGCAACACTGAACCATGCATGAGAGCACCAGCTGTGTGATCTCGCTCTCTGTAGCCGATATGGGTAAGATCTTTAAACAGGTAAAGATTTGCAAGGCCACGGGGCTAGACGGAATACCATGACACAAACGCAGAGCATGCGTTGACCAGTTGACATTTTCAACCTATCCCTGACCTGGTCTGTAATACCAACTTGTTTCAAGCAGACCACCATAGTCCCTGTGCCCAAGAACACCAAGGTAACCTTCCTAAATCCCTTTCGCCCAGTAGCACTTACATCTATAGCCATGATAGCCATGAAATGCTTTAAAGGCTGGGCATTGCTCACATCAACCCAATCATCCCACACACCCTGGACCCACTCCAATTTGCATATCGCCCCAACAGATCCACAGATGACGCAATGTCTATAGCACTCCACACAGCCCTCACCCACCTGGACAAAAGGAATACCTATGTAAGAATGATGTTCATTGACTACAGCTCAGCGTTCAACACCATAGTCCCTTCCAACCTCATCACCATGCTCAGGACCCTGGAACTGAACATCTCCTTCTGCAACTGGATCCTAGACTTCCTGACGGGACGCCCCCAGGCGGTGAGGGTAGGCAGCAACACATCCGCAAAGCTGACCATCAACACAGGGGCCTCTCAGGGGTGTGTGCCCAGTCCCCTCCTGTATTCCCTTTTCACCCACAACTGCGTGGCAGCACACGACTCCAACACCATCATCAAGTTTGCTGATGACACAGCGGTTGTCACGTTCGTTGAATGACGGGTCAGACCAAGGCGCAGCGTGATATGCGTACATGTTTATTTTAACTGTTAAACACACGACAAAACAACAAAGGAAACGAAACGTGAAGTCCAAGGTTGCGCACACACAACATACCTTAACCGGAACAAGATCCCACAATTAGACTGTGCCAATAGGCTGCTTAAGTATGGACCCCAATCAGAGACAACGAGCGACAGCTGCCTCTGATTGGGAACCACACCGGCCAACATAGATCCACACATGCTAGATATACAACATAGAATATATACAAACAAATAATACACACACCCTGACTCAACATATAAGAGTCCCCTGAGTCAGGGCGTGACAGTAACCCCCCCCAAAGGTGCGGACTCCGACCGCACTACATAAACATAACAGGGTAGGGGCCGGGTGGGCATTCCGCCTCGGAGGCGGATCCGGCTCGGGGCGTGACGACCTCTCACTCTCCGCTTCCCTGTTGCGCCCCTGGTCTGGTCTGGACCTCGGCGCACTACTTCCCCTCTCCTTCCTCCCACGATACGCCAGGCCCTGTCCGGACCCTGGTGTGGGAGACCCCGAACTTGGAGAGGGGCTGACGTCATGGTCTGGACTGGAGCCGCTGACCGGAGCTGGACTGACCCCGGTGGAGCGGACTGCTCAGGCTCCGGAGTGGAGCCGCTGACCGGAGCTGGATCAGGCACCGGTGGAGCGGACTGCTCTGGCTCCGGAGTGGAGCCGCTGACCGGAGCTGGACTGGACCCCGGTGGAGCAGACTGCTCTGGCTCCGGAGTGGCGCAGCTGACCGGAGCTGGATCAGGCACCGGTGGAGCGGACTACTCTGGCTCCGGAGTGGAGCAGCTGACCGGAGCTGGATCAGGCACCGGTGGAGCGGACTGCTCTGGCTCCGGAGTGGAACAGCTGACCGGCACTGGATCAGGCACCGGTGGAGTGGACTGCTCTGGCTCCTGAGTGGAGCAGCTGACCGGTGCCAGACTAGGCACCAGTGGAACGGGCACGGGCCATGCCGGACTGGACAAACGCACCACTGGTCTGGTGCGAGGAGCAGGCACGGGCCGGACCGGACTAGGAACACACACCTCTGGCTTGGTGCGAGGGACAGGAACGGGCCGGGCCGGACTGGCGACGCGCACCACTGGTCTGGTGCGAGGAGCAGGCACGGGCCGGACCGGACTAGGAACACGCACTACTGGCTTGGTGCGAGGGACAGGAACGGGCCGGGCCGGACTGGCGACGCGCACCATTGGCTTGGTGCGAGGAGCAGGAACAGGCCGGGCCGGACTGGCGACACGCACCACTGGCTTGGTGCGAGGAGCAGGAACAGGCCGGGCCGGTCTGGCGACGCGCACCACTGGCTTGGTGCGAGGAACAGGCCGGGCCAGACTGGCATTGCGCACCACTGGCTTGGTGCGAGGAGCAGGCACAGGCCGGGCCAGGCTGGCGACTCACACCATTCACTTGGTGCGAAGGGCAGGAACGGGCCGGGCCGTACTGCGAACACGCACCACTGGCTTGGTGCGGGGAGCAGGAACTGGCCGGACCAGACTGTCGACACGCACCACTTTCTTGGTGCGAGGTGCAAGACTGGGTTCCTTTATTAACCCCCGCTCCTTCTGCTGCCTAACCAGCTCCTCTCGCCGTGCCTCTACTCTTTCCTTCTCCCTTTTAGCCTCCTGTAGCGCCTCCCTCTGACCGAATAACTCCTGCTCCCTCTGAACCAATAGCCCCCGTAACATGGTGGTCTCCTCTCCTAACCTGCAGATCCGCCCTTTAACGGCCTCCTGCTGCCTCGTCGCCCACACCATGTGCCCCCCCCAAACATTTTCTTTGGGTTGCCTCTCGGGTCTCCGTTGGTCGGCACTGTTGGCGCCGTTTCTCCTCTCCTACCTGGGCATCCTCCTTCATCGCCCTCCGATAACGGACGGCCTCCTCCTCCGTAATTCTCCCCCAACCGAGGAGGACATCTACTAACGTAACCTCCTGTTGAGTCCCAGGCATTTGCTCCTTCTCGGCACGCTGCTTGGTCCTTGTTTGGTGGGCTCTTCTGTCACGTTCGTTGAATGACGGGTCAGACCAAGGCGCAGCGTGATATGCATACATGTTTATTTTAACTGTTAAACACACGACAAAACAACAAAGGAAACGAAACATGAAGTCCAAGGTAGCGCACACACAACATACCTTTTAACCGGAATAAGATCCCACAACTAGACTGTGCCAATAGGCTGCTTAAGTATGGTCCCCAATTAGAGACAACGAGCGACAGCTGCCTCTGATTGGGAACCACACCGGCCAACATAGATCCACACATGCTAGATATACAACATAGAATATATACAAACAAATAATACACACACCCTGACTCAACATATAAGAGTCACCTGAGTCAGGGCGTGACAGTAACCCCCCCCAAAGGTGCGGACTCCAACCGCACTACATAAACATAACAGGGTAGGGGCCGGGTGGGCATTCCGCCTCAGAGGCGGATCCGGCTCGGGGCGTGACGACCTCTCAATCTCCGCTTCCCTGTTGCTCCACTGGTCTGGTCTGGAGCAGGAACAGGCCGGGCCGGGCTGGCGACGCGCACCACTGACTTGGTGCGAGGAGGAGGAACAGGCCGGGCCGGGCTGGCGACGCGCACCACTGGCTTGGTGCGAGGAACAGGCCAGGCCGGACTGGCGTCGCGCACCACTGGCTTGGTGCGAGGAGCAGGAACAGGCCGGGCCGGGCTGGCGACGCGCACCACTGGCTTGGTGCGAGGAGGAGGAACAGGCCGGGCCGGGCTGGCGACGCGCACCACTTGCTTGGTGCGAGGAGCAGGAACAGGCCGGGCCAGGCTGGCGACGCACACCATTGACTTGGTGCGAAGGGCAGGAACGGGTCGAGCCGTACTGGGAACACGCACCACTGGCTTGGTGCGGGGAGCAGGAACTGACCGGACCAGACTGGCGACACGCACCACTTGCTTGGTGCGAGGTGCAAGACTGGGTTCCTTTATTTACTCCTCCGTAATTCTCCCCCAACCGAGGAGGACATCTACTAACGTAACCTCCTGTTGAGTCCCAGGCATTTGCTCCTTCTCGGCACGCTGCTTGGTCCTTGTTTGGTGGGCTCTTCTGTCACGTTCGTTGAATGACGGGTCAGACCAAGGCGCAGCGTGATATGCATACATGTTTATTTTAACTGTTAAACACACGACAAAACAACAAAGGAAACGAAACATGAAGTCCAAGGTAGCGCACACACAACATACCTTAACCGGAACAAGATCCCACAACTAGACTGTGCCAATAGGCTGCTTAAGTATGGTCCCCAATCAGAGACAACGAGCGACAGCTGCCTCTGATTGGGAACCACACCGGCCAACATAGATCCACACATGCTAGATATACAACATAGAATATATACAAACAAATAATACACACACCCTGACTCAACATATAAGAGTCCCCTGAGTCAGGGCGTGACAGCGGTGGTAGGACTCATCACCAATGACAATGAGGCAGCTTATATAGAGGAGGTCAGAGACCTGGCACTGCCAGGACAACAACAAGCTGATTGTGGATGACAGGAAACGGAGGGGCTAGCACGCCCCCATCCACATCGATGGGGCTGTAGTGGAGCAGGTTGAGTGCTTCAAGTTCCTCAGTGTCCACGTCACTAAGGAATGAACATGGCCCACACACACCCACACAGTTGTGAAAAGTGCACGACAGCGCCTCCTACCCCTCAAGAGGCTGAAAAGATTTGGTATGGGCCCTCATTTCCTCAAAAAGTTCTACAGCTGCACCATTGAGGGCATCTTGACTGGCTGCATCACCACTTGGTACGGCAACTGCAAGGCAGATGAAGGCCCCAAAAAATTGTCAAAGACTCCAGCCACCCTAGCCAGACTGTTCTCTCTGCTACCGTACGACATGCGGTACCAGTGAACCAAGTCTGGAACCAAACAGGACCCTGAACAGCTTCTACCCCCAAGCCATAAGACTGCTAAACAAGAATGCTAAATAGCTCATCAAATGGCTACCCGGACTACCTGCATAGACCCTTTTTTGCATCTCTCTTGTACTGACTCTATGCACACACACTGGACACTACCCACACACTCATACATACTTACACTAACACCCCAACCCATACATACACACACACACTACATACGCCCATACACACACATAACACACACACACACACACACATGCATACAGATTCCAAACACACACACACAAACAAACATATACACATACACACACACAGTCTTGTACAGCTAACCGTGTGGGACACACACAATTCAGTTCCATTCAAAATCCTATTTTCCCTAACCACTAAACCTAAACCTAACCCTAACCTGTACTCTTACCCTAACCCTAACCTTAACCCTAACCCTAACCCTAACCCTAACCCTAACCCTAACCCTAACACTAACCCTAATCTTAACCCAAAAACCTAACCTTAACCCTAACCCTAGCTCCTAACCCTAACCCTAAATCTAACAGAGGCTCATAAGCCTAACCCTTAACCTAATTCTAACCCTAAGACTAATTCTAACCATAACCCTAAACCCCCTAGAAATAGCATTTGACCTTGTGGGGACCAACAAAATGTCCCCGGTTGGTCAGAATTTTGTTTGTTTACTATTCTTGTGAGGACTTCCGATCCCCACAAGAACAGTTAAACACGTCCACACACACACACACACACACACACACACACACACACACACACACACACACACACACACAGAGTCTCTTTGCACACTCACAGGGCCCTACGCTACACCCACTCCCATGCAATCATCCTGATGCCTAGTCACCTTAACCATATACATATCTACCTCTATCGAGCCAGTATCCCTGCACATTGTAAATATGGTATTGGAACTAACCCCGTATGTAGTATGTTTACTTTATTTATTTTTAATTTTTTATAGGGGGTAGATCAGCTATAAAAAGATTGTAACTTTCCCCCATATGTTTTTCTTTCTCGCAAATATATATATATATATATATATATATATATATATATATATATATATATATATATATATATATATATATATATATATACATACATACACATACATACATATAAATACATATAAATACATATATATATATATACATATCCTTTAAAAAACCCTTCCCTAATTGGAGTAAACTAGTGAACAACAATGCTTAGGCCTCTACTTCCAGCTTATACAGTGAGGGAAAAAGGTATTTGATCCCCTGCTGATTTTGTACGTTTGCCCACTGACAAAGAAATGATCAGTCTATAATTTTAATGGTAGATTTATTTGAACAGTGAGAGACAGAATAACAACAAAAAAATCCAGAAAAACACATGTCAAAAATGTTATAAATTGATTTGCATTTTAATGAGGGAAATAAGTATTTGACCCCCTCTCAATCAGAAAAATTTCTGGCTCCCAGGTGTCTTTTATACAGGTAACGAGCTGAGATTAGGAGCACAATCTTAAAGGGAGTGCTCCTAATCTCAGTTTGTTACCTGTATAAAAGACACCTGTCCACAGAAGCAATCAATCAATCAGATTCCAAACTCTCCACCATGGCCAAGACCAAAGAGCTCTCCAAGGATGTCAGTGACAAGATTGTAGACCTACATAAGGCTGGAATGGGCTACAAGACCATCGCCAAGCAGCTTGGTGAGAAGGTGACAACAGTTGGTCCGATTATTCGCAAATGGAAGAAACACAAAATAACTGTCAATCTCCCTCGGCCTGGGGCTCCATGCAAGATCTCACCTCGTGGAGTTGCAATGATCATGAGAACGGTGAGGAATCAGCCCAGATCTACACGGGAGGATCTTGTCAATGATCTCAAGGCAGCTGGGACCATAGTCACCAAGAAAACAATTGGTAACATACTACGCCGTGAAGGACTGAAATCCTACAGCGCCCGCAAGGTCCCCCTGCTCAAGAAAGCACCTATACAGGCCCGTCTGAAGTTTACCAATGAACATCTGAATGATTCAGAGGAGAACTGGGTGAAAGTGTTGTGGTCAGATGAGACCAAAATGGAGCTCTTTGGCATCAACTCAACTCGCCGTGTTTGGAGGAGGAGGAATGCTTCCTATGACCCCAAGAACACCATCCCCACCGTCAAACATGGAGGTGGAAACATTATGCTTTGGGGGTGTTTTTCTGCTAAGGGGACAGGACAACTTCACCACATCAAAGGGACGATGGACGGGGCCATGTACCGTCAAATCTTGGGTGAGAACCACCTTCCCTCAGCCAGGGCATTGAAAATGGGTCATGGATGGGTATTCCAGCATGACAATGACCCAAAACACACGGCCAAGGCAACAAAGGAGTGGCTCAAGAAGAGGCACATTAAGGTCCTGGAGTGGCCTAGCCAGTCTCCAGACCTTAATCCCATAGAAAATCTTTGGAGGGAGCTGAAGGTTCGAGTTGCTAAATGTCAGCCTCGAAACCTTAATGACTTGGAGAAGATCTGCAAAGAGGAGTGGGACAAAATCCCTCCTGAGATGTGTGCAAACCTGGTGGCCAACTACAAGAAACGTCTGACCTCTGTGATTGCCAACAAGGGTTTTGCCACCAAGTACTAATTCATGTTTTGCAGAGGTGTCAAATATTTATTTCCCTCATAAAAATGCAAATCAATTAATAACATTTTTGACATGCGTTTTTCTGGATTTTTGTTGTTTTTATTCTGTCTCTCACTGTTCAAATAAACCTACCATTAAAATTATAGACTGATCATGTCTTTGTCAGTGGGCAAACGTACAAAATCAGCAGGGGATCAAATACTTTTTTCCCTCACTGTAGCTACCTCAATTACCTCATACCCCTGCAGAACGACTCGGTACTGTTACTCCTTGTACAGTGGGGAAAAAAGTATTTAGTCAGCCACCAATTGTGCAAGTTCTCCCACTTAAAAAGATGAGAGAGGCCTGTAATTTTCATCATAGGTACACGTCAACTATGACAGACAAATTGAGAAAAAAAATCCAGAATATCACATTGTAGGATTTTTTATGAATTTATTTGCAAAATATGGTGGAAAATAAGTATTTGGTCACCTACAAACAAGCAAGATTTCTGGCTCTCACAGACCTGTAACTTCTTCTTTAAGAGGCTCCTCTGTCCTCCACTCGTTACCTGTATTAATGGCACCTGTTTGAACTTGTTATCAGTATAAAATACACCTGTCCACAACCTCAAACAGTCACACTCCAAACTCCACTATGGCCAAGACCAAAGAGCTGTCAAAGGACAACAGAAACAAAATTGTAGACCTGCACCAGGCTGGGAAGACTGAATTTGCAATAGGTAAGCAGCATGGTTTGAAGAAATCAACTGTGGGAGCAATTATTAGGAAATGGAAGACATACAAGACCACTGATAATCTCCCTCGATCTGGGGCTCCACGCAAGATCTCACCCCGTGGGGTCAAAATGATCACAAGAACAGAGAGCAAAAATCCCAGAACCACACGGGGGGACCTAGTGAATGACCTGCAGAGAGCTGGGACCAAAGTAACAAAGCCTACCATCAGTAACACACTACGCCGCCAGGGACTCAAATCCTGCAGTGCCAGACGTGTCCCCCTGCTTAAGCCAGTACATGTCCAGGCCCGTCTGAAGTTTGCTAGAGTGCATTTGGATGATCCAGAAGAGGATTGGGAGAATGTCATATGGTCAGATGAAACCAAAATAGAACTTTTTGGTAAAAACTCAACTCGTCGTGTTTGGAGGACAAAGAATGCTGAGTTGCATCCAAAGAACACCATACCTACTGTGAAGCATGGGTGTGTAAACATCATGCTTTGGGGCTGTTTTTCTGCAAAGGGACATGTATCGTGAGATTTTGAGTGAAAACCTCCTTCCATAAGCAAGGGCATTGAAGATGAAACGTGGCTGGGTCTTTCAGCATGACAATGATCCCAAACACACCGCCCGGGCAACGAAGGAGTGGGTTCGTAAGAAGCATTACAAGGTCCTGGAGTGGCCTAGCCAGACTCCAGATCTCAACCCCATAGAAAATCTTTGGAGGGAGTTGAAAGTCCGTGTTGCCCAGCGACAGCCCCAAAACATCACTGCTCTAGAGGAGATCTGCATGGAGGAATGGGCCAAAATACAAGCAACAGTGTGTGAAAACCTTGTGAAGACTTACAGAAAACGTTTGACCTGTGTCATTGCCAACAAAGGTTATATAACAAAGTATTGAGAAACTTTTGTTATTGACCAAATACTTATTTTCCACCATAATTTGCAAATAAATTCATAAAAAATCCTACAATGTGATTTTCTGCATTTTCTTTTCTCATTATGTCTGTCATAGTTGACGTGTACCTATGATGAAAATTACAGGCCTCTCTCATCTTTTTAAGTGGGAGAACTTGCACAATTGGTGGCTGACTAAATACTTTTTCCCCCCACTGTATAAAGCCATGTTATTTTTACTAATTATTGTTATTCCTTATTCACTGTATATTTATTTCTCATTTCACCATTTCAATTTTTTTCTAACTCTGCATTGTTGGAAAGGGACCTGAATGTAAGCAATTCACTGTTAGTCTGCACCTGTTGTTTACAAAGCATGTAAAAATGTATTTAATTTGGATGATGTATTAATCCACCAAGACACGTCAAAGATACAGTTGTCCTTATGAACCTGGCTGCAGGACAGGAAGGAAACTGCTCAGGGATGTCACCATGAGGCCATTGGTGATTTTAAAACAGCTACAGAGTTCAATAGCTGTGATGTGAGAAAGCTGAGGATGGATCAACCACATTGTAGTGACTCCACAATAATGACCTAATAAAAATATTCCAAAACATGCATCCTGTATGCAAGAAGGCACTAAAGTAATGCTGCAATGATTACATGTTTTGGTCTGAATGCAAAGCACATCACTGAGTAACTGCCTCCATTTTCAAGCATGGTGGTGGCTGCATCATGGTATGGTTAACATCAGCAAAGACTGGGGAGTTTTTCAGGATAAAAATAATGGGATGGAGCTAAGCACAGGCAAAATCCTAGAGGAAAACCTGCTTCAGTCTGCTTTACACCAGACACTGGGAAAGAAATTCACCTTTTAGCAGGACAATAACCTACAACATAAGGCCAAATATACACTGGTGTTCTTGAGTGGCCAAGTAACAGTTTTGACTTAAATCTGCTTGAAAATCCATTGCAACACTTGGAAATTGCTGTCTAGCCATGATCCCCAACACCTTGACAGAGCTTGAAGAATTTTGAAAAGAATAATGGGCAAATATTGCAGAGTTATTACAGGTTATTTATGTTTGGTTTTAACCCTATCCTTAACTTAATCCTAACCTTAATCATTCGGAATGAGTGCCTAAATGTAACCCTTAACTTCAAAATGTGACGTTTGGAGAAACAGTCCGCCACAGTAGACACATCATAATACCCACAATCCACCATTCATTTTTCACATTCATTGTGTGTTTGGTGTAGGCTTACCTTGTCTTGACGTTTTGATAACCGTGTAATTCTCTCTCAAACAAGGTGAGTTTTATCAATATATTCACCTCAATTGACTCTCAAAAATTCGCAATGCTAATTATTGATAAAAGTGACCTTGTCCGAGAGAGATTTACAAAGTTATTAAAACGTCATGCCAGGGTAAGCCTACACGAAACACAGATCTTATATGAAATCCAAGATGTAAATATTAATGGCGAAAAAAACGTTTGAACCATTTCTGGGTATTATGACTGTGGTACTCAATGGAATGATACAGAGCAGCAGGAGCAACAGAAACACTTCTACATTTGACGTTTGGAGCAAATTCAAAATTTGACTTTTGGAGAACGTGGATGAACGTCTAATTCCGCAATGAGACTGTGAAAGCTTGTTGGGTCAAGAGCATACATACTATACAAACACAACCATACAAGGGGCAAAGAGATGATATGGCCTTAAACCTTCTGTAACATTCAGGCCGGAATTTACTATGAAAAATTAATAAATTGAATGAGCATCATTGCATCACATTTGGATTATGAGAAACAAACTGCAACAAAACTGTGCTGTCCCTTTTGCATTTCAAATGAGACGATAGATGAGCTTACACAGTCTGAAATGAGACTTGACTGAGTGGGATGTTTCACTAAGCTCCACTTCTCCATAATATGAAATATTCTCATCACTGGCAACTATTTTACCAAAGGTCATCTGTGACTCCTCGAGACATAAATTAGTTTTTGTTCCTTTATTTCCCCCTCTTTTCTTTTCATAGCTTTTCACCAAGAGATGATTTAAATGACAAAGCTAAAAAAAAAGATATTTTGATTCCTTTAATGGACCAATCTTTCAGCCAGTGCTTTAGGGTTGCTTGAAGGCATCAGACAGAGAACAAAGACAGCCCGTCCATTCCAATCCAGACCTGATCAAATTGACTGTTATTTCAGACCATTAACACTCAGCTTTGACTATAAGAGCTGTCTTATAGGGACTATACACTCAATACAGTCAGACACACTGAGACACTAGTGTCATTATAGAGAGCAAATGCAGTCAAAAGATGGCAAAACACCAATTAGTGTTATAAGTCTGTACATCAAAGACACCTCAGGGGCTTTACATTTCCTTTCAGGACAAACAGACAGGAAATGCTATTGGGAAGTGAAAAAAAAAGAGAAGAATTTCATGAGAGTTGTTGAATGAAATAGAAACAAAGGAGAAGTTCAGAAGGGAAGTCAAAAACGATTTACTCTAGTCTGTTTGCTCTTTTAAATGGAATTTGATATTAATTTGCATATCAAAGTGAATAAATACATAGTCGTGAATCACCAGACACCTATGGTATAATTATGTTGATATGTGTTTATAACAGGAGTTGACAGAGGAATGAAGGAAGATTAGCTTCTGTTAAACTGCAATGACAGACCTGAGAGTCAGATGTGAACAAAGGCTTTGAAGCAGAAGACATTACCTTTTGTTTTATTTCAAAACGCCCCTACTCTCTACTGCCTGTGGGGGTTTTCAAGATCTCCATTGTGTATGAAAAGCATATTGTATTCTGCCAGCTCCAATATGCTGGAGTCAGAGGAGTGACTTGTATTGTACCTGGTGGCCGGCTTGCTTGTTGGCTTAAGACCATGTTAGCCCATTGAGCTAAAGCCCACTGCATTAGCCTTCTGAGATTAAATGAAAGATTCACCCATTTTGAATGTTATATGGTTTTGGGGCATCTCTGAGCAATGTTCTATCGATTCCCGGGGTCATTTAATGTTTTCATGTGTATCATTAGCTCTTGCCGTTCACACAGGCAGAAATACAGCCAGTATGACTTAGCATTGTGATAAAGGCGCTCTCGCTACTCTGGAAGTTAATAGGAAGATGACTTTTAGATTCCAAAAACGTCTATATACATGTCAGAGTTCAATACTGGTCAATGTCATAACACTGGAGGTTGTGTTCTCTCGAATGAGCCATTGATCATATTTTTGCGATATTCCTTCCTTGAGAAATGTGTAATTTAACAGAGGGTCCACCACAATTTTCCTATTTTTCTGACTCTTCAGTCCAGGGTGCATTGCATGCTGCTGCCAAGTGGCTCCACCCTTGCCAGGGTGGGATATGCAAATTACTTTGGCTGTATCCCAATCCAAAGGCAGCTGCCTGCAGTTTCACATGATAACACATTCCCCTGAGTGAGTGACGTTTGTTTGTTTACATTGTACCCACTGTAGCAGAGTGAGCAACTAGTGCTAGCAATTCAGTGAACAGCTATCACAAATTGGAAATATCTGACATGAATAACAAGTAAACAAGTAACATAATCTACTTCATCCTAATGTAAGATAAATGCATTGCATACAAAACAAACACTGGCATGTGATGAAGGATAACATGTCCAATATAATATTATATAAATGCATATCAGACTCAATAAAATGAATATAGCATTGTATCTATCTCCTTGTAAGGGATTAGACAGAACTGTAGTCATTAGATGCCCAAGCCTCAATACCAGAAACATGTGGAGACATCAACACTTGTCATTTCAGAATAAATGTGAACATTTTTATTGGTTTTCCTGTATCTGTGCATGAGTCCTTGTTAAAACACAGTCGATTGTACAAAACAAGGCATTCCCAAGTAAGGGACATCTCAATTAGATCAACCTCCAACATTCATAAGATTGTTCAGTACATGAGGGAAAATTGAGTCATGATACGCAATGGTTTTTCTATACACAGGACTGGAGTTTGCAGGTTTTTGTTCCAGCCCTCCACTAACACCTCATTAAACTAATTGTGCTCTAAATAAGTCTTGCAATCCCCTGGGAGAGAAATCACATCTGTATTTTAGAATGAGCTTCAAAAAATACAATGACCTGACAAATCTGCACGATAAACATTGGTGAAACTATTTCTATCTCAAAACAAATCAAAGTTTATTGGTCAGGTGCACAGATTAGCAGATGTTATAGCAGGTGCAGCGAAATGCCTATGTTTCTAGCTTCAACAGTGCAGTATGTGTCTAACATTGTGATGCTGCACACTCCTAAATAAAATCCTGGGATATGGTGATTATCCTGGTGGCTGGGAGGTTCCCAAGTTCTTTACATCTGTCTGGGTGTCTGTTTGGAATGTCCTTCAACCTGGAACAAGCACAGACAAGGGGGAAGAAATTAACCTCACTGCTCAAATTTCAGTGCTGGTTCAAGTTGCTGAAGCCTCAACTACCTATTAATGTGCAATCGTTTTGTTAACAGTTTTGCATATTTCTAGGCTTGATCAAGTTGTTTACAGTAAGAGTAGAATAACTTATCCTCTAATTTTAACTAGGAACACCAAACCCAATGGTGCAACACAATAGGGGAAGGGAAAGTAACAACAAGAGATAGTTAGCTAACGTAAGGGAATGAACGTTATTTATAATGGAGAAAATCTGAGAATATTTGACCTCTCTGAAATGAAAATGGATGGCCCTCCCATCAGCAAAATATATTTGGCCAAAACCCTCCCTGAACACTTGAAAATAAAAAAGTGACCCTCCCCTATACCCAAAATAATAATTAAAACATAGAGTGGATAGCAGAGAACATGTCTACCATTTACCCTCACTTCTTGGACAGACCAGAGCCTTAAATATGCAGTTTTACAAACTGTTCTTCGTCCTGTAAGCATTACATGGCAACACAGGACTTTTGTTAGCGCACTGGGCTGCTGGTCAGAAGGTTGTGGGTTTGCAGACCACCGTGGACAAGAGTAGGGGTGGAAAGTTCTCCTTTATGGTAAAAGCATTGCATGAATCTATCATTGTATTTGCAGGTTCGAGATTTTTTATCTTTTTATAAACATTTTATGCAATTCTAAATAATTTTACATATTAGCAGAATCTTTTTGAATACCACACAAATTACCAAAATTACAGGCTAAGAATGGACAGAGAGATAGGCCTATGTGTTCATTTTATCATATTTCTCCAATGCCAAATCAGTGTGTCCTGTCTGCAATGAAACTGTCCCTGTTTGCAAATAATTAAATCTGAGATGTCATTAGGAAGCTGAGCATGGTACTTTCAAAAGTTAGGCCGACCTTTCCACCCCAGACGCAGAAAAATTTAAGCTTTAACTGCTGGCTACTCTTCTTCCATGGCTTAACCCAACGAGAGAAGTGTTTCCCTAAAAGCTGTCTGGGTTTAAACATCTTCTATTGTACAGAAAGTGAAAAGCTTAATCAATTGATAGTGACAGGCAAAGCAAAAAATAATGTCTCCTCGGCTATAGAAGGTTGTAGCTCAGCCTCTGAATGTCAAAGAAACAAAACAATGATATCCCCATTTGCATTGGAGTTCACGTCTTTCCTGGGTATTTTACAGCTTGTTTTTAGCAGAAAGCATTGTGGACCAAAGAGCTGCTATATATCATTTTATATAATCGAATCCATTTTATTTTCTTCAAAATCTTAAGCTAACAATGTGCTTTTTGCCATTTTCTTTAATAAAAAGTAGGCCTATGGCATAGCCTACCCTCTCATACCCTCTCATACCCCCTCAATTTGAGTTTTGGTTTTAACCTAACAGCCCTTCACTGACACAGAGGTAGGCTATTTAAAGTGTGCATGGATGGATACAGCAGCCTATAGCCTAATTTCATCTGTCAAAAAGGTAGGCATACCTCTTATTTCTTAAATAGGAAGAAATAAGCTCCAACACAAAGCCCTCTTGTTGTTAGTAAAGTCTAATTAAAATGAAGAAGTTTAAATTAATTATACCTACTCTAATCTGCCTGCTTTTAGCACCATGAGCTGTCCATTTCAGATTCATTGTGCCGCGGCTGCTGCTTCAAGTTTCAGCACCACAATGTCAGTTACTCGAATCTGGCTTACTGTGAGCTTAATAACTCTGATAAATAGGCCTACATCATGGGCAAGAACCATACTGTTTTGAATCTAAATCTATTATAGTATTAGCATGCTGTCAATGTTGACCTCTGGTTCTCCTTCTCATCTTCTCGCTCTCCTTCTCAAACTGAACAGAACATAGACTATAGGCTAGTCCACGCGCAAGATGGACAAGGCCTAATCAACAACAAAAAAATCAGAAGAAGTCTTCAAATCTCCTCCTGAACTGCCACCGTAGACCTACACAGCACAGCCATTGGATAGGCAGCAGACAAAAAAGCTTTTGATCAGCAAGAGCAGAGCAGGCCGGGGCTCAGGGTTGGAATATCCATTGCAGTGTGTAATGCAGCCTCGTTTTACTTACACCATCCCAGCAGCTATCTTAAAAAGATATACTGAACAAAATTATAATCGCAATATGTGAAGTGTTGGTCCTATGTTTCATGAGCTGAAATAAAATATCCCAGAAAATGTCCATGCGCACAAAAAGTATATTTCTCTCAAATGTTGTGCACAAATTTGTTTACATCCCTGTTAGTGAGCATTTCTCATTTGCCAAGATAATCCATCCACCTGACAGGTGTGGCATACCAAGAAGCTGATTAAACAGCACGATCATTACACAGGTGCACCTTGTGTTGGGGACAATAAAAGGCCACTCTAAAATGTACAGTTTTGTCACACAACACAATGCCACAGATGTTTCAAGTTTTGAGGGAGTGTGCAATTGGCATGCTGACTGCAGGAATGTCCACCAGAGCTGTTGCCAGATAATTGAATGTTCATTGCTCTACCATAAGCCGCCTCCAACTTCATTTTAGAGAATTTGGCAGTACGTCCAACCGGCCTCACAACTGCACACCACGTGTTACTACGCCAGCCCAGGACCTCCACATCCGGATCTTCATCTGCGAGATCGTCTGAGATCAGCCACCCGGACAGCTGATGAAACTGTGGGTTTGCAAAACCGTAAAATGTCTGTACAAACTGTCAGAAACCGTCTCAGGGAAGCTCATCTGCGTGCTCTTCATCCTCACCAGGGTCTTGACCTGACTGCAGTTCGGTGTCGTAACTGCCTCCATGGGCAAATGCTCACCTTCGATGGCCACTGGTATGCTGTTCACGGATGAATGCCGGTTTCAACAGTACCGGGCAAATGGCAGACAGCGGTTATGGCGTCTTGTGGGCGAGCGGTTTGCTGATGTCAACGTTGTGAACAGAGTGCCCCATGGTGGCGGTGGGATTATGGTATAGCCAGGCATAAGCTACTGACAACGAACACAATTGCATTTTATCGATGGCAAATTGAATGCACAGAGATACTGTGACAAGATCCTGAGGCCCATTGACGTGCCATTCATCTGCCGCCATCATGATAATGCACGGCCCCATGTCACAAGGATCTGTACACAATTCCTTGAAGCTGAAAATGGAAGTTTCATACCCCCTGTGGGAATCGAACCCACAACCCTGGCGTTGCAAACGCCATGCTCTATCAACTGAGCTACATCCCTGCTGGCCATTCCCTCCCCTACCCTGGACGATGCTGGGCCAATTGCGCGCCGCCCCCATGGGTCTCCCGGTCGCGGCCGGCTACGACAGAGCCTGGATTCGAACCAGGATCTCTAGTGGCACAGCTAGCACTGCGATGCAGTGCCTTAGACCACTGTGCCACTCGGGAGGCCTTCCATGGCCTGCATACTCACCGGACATGTCACCCATTGAGCATGTTTGGGATGCTCTGGATCGACGTGTACAATAGCGTGTTCCAGTTCCCGCCAATATCCAGCAACTTCGCACTGCCATTGAAGAGGAGTGGGACAACATTCTACAGGCCACAATCAACAGCCTGATCAAATCTATGCGAAGGAGATGTGTCGCGCTGCGTGAGGCAAATGGTGGTCACAGAGGACACTGGTTTTCTGATCTTCTCCCCTTTTTTAAGGTATCTCTCACCAACAGATGCATATTTCTATTCCCAATCATGGGAAATTCATAGATTAGGGCCTAATTCTTTTTTTAAACTGATTTCCTTATATGAACTGTAACTCAATATAATATTTGAAATTGTTGCATGTTGCATTTATATTTTTTTCAGTGTATTTTTTGCATGGGCTGCATCTCAATCTACCACATCCGCTGATGTTGGCCTTCCGCTTCTGCGGCTGAAGGTGGATGAGCTACAGCAGTGTTTGTCAGACCAGTAGACATCCTGGAAATCGGTCTTCTCACGGAAACATCTGTACCATTTGGGCTACAAACTAAAATGACCCCACTATCGAAAGCAGATTCTCTCAAGAACATGTACATGTTTTGCTCTATGACGCCCACAAGCCTCACAAGACTCGTCTGAAGGTAACCCGGTACCAGTTTTGAAAATGAATGGAAGTATGGAAGTACTTTAGTGCCTTCAGACAAGGGGTAATATATATATATATATATTTAAATAATTTCCTGAGCTTTCTAAGAGTGCCTTCAGAAAGTATTCATACCCCTTTTTGTTGTGTTACAGCTTGAATTCAAAATTGATTAAATTGATGTTTTTTCTCACCCATTTACCTCACAATTACACAGTGAAAACATGTTTTTAGAAATGTTAGCAAATGTATTGAAAATTAAATAAAGAAATATCTCATTTACATAAGTATTCACACCCGAGTCAATACTTTGTAGAAGCACCTTTGGCAGCAATTAGAGCTGTGAGTCTTTCTGGATAAGTCTCTAAGAGCTTTCCACACCTGGATTGTGCAACATTTGCCCCTTGTTATTTTCTAAATTCTTCAAGCTCTGTCAAATAGGTTGTTGATCATTGCTAAATAGCCATTTTCAGGTCTTGCCATAGATTTTCAAGTAGATTTAAGTCAAAACTGTAACTCGGCCACTCAGGAACATTCACTCTCTTATTGGTAAGCAACTCCAGTGTAGGTTTGGCCTTGTGTTTAGGATATTGTCCTGCTAAAAGGTTAATTAATCTCCCAGTATGTGGTGGAAAGCAGACTGAATCAAGTTTTCCTCTAGGATCTTGCCTGTGCTTAACTCCATTCCGTTTCGTTTTCATCCTGAAAAACTCCCCAGTCCTTAACGATTACAAGCATACCCATAACATTATGCAGCCACCACTATGCTTGAACATATGGAGAGAGATACTGAGTAATGTGTTTTACTGGATTTGCCTCAAACATAACACTTTGTATTCTGGACAAAAAGTGAATTACTTTGCCACATTTTTTGCAGTATTACTTTAGTGCCTTGTTCTGTACAGGCTTCCTTCTTTTCCATCTGTCAATTAGGTTAGTATTGTGGAGTAACTACAATGTTGTTGATCCATCCTCAGTTTTCTCCTACCACAGCCAGTAACTGTTTAAAGTGACCATTGGCCTCATGGTGAAATCCCTGAGTGGTTTCCTTCCTATCCGGCAACTGAGTTAGGAAGGAAGACTGTTTCTTTGTATTGACTGGGTGTATTGATACACCATCCAATGTGTAATTAATGCTCAAAGGAATATTCAATGTCTGCTTTTTTTTACCCATCTACTAGGCCAGTAACTGCTTGTGATGCATTGAAAAACCTCCCTGGTCTTTGTGTTTGAATCTGTGTTTGAAATTCACTGCTCGACTGAGGAACCTTCCAAATAATTTTATATGTGGGGTACAGAGATGAGATAGTCATTCAAATATCACGTTAAACACTAATATTGCACGCAGCGTCCATGCAACTTATTATGTGACTTGTTAAGCAAATGTTAACTCCTGAACATATTTGTGCTTGAATATTTATTGACTCAAGATATTTCAGCTTTTAATTTTTAATTAATTTGCAAATGAAATTGAAAAACATATTTCTACTTTGACATTATGGGGTATTTTGTGTAGGCCAGTGACAAAAAATTATGTCTGTAACATAACAAAATGTGGAAAAAGTCAGGGGGTGTGAATACTTTGTGAAGGCACTGTATAGCTCTCAGATATAGGACAGACACTTCCTTTTGATTATTGCTTTTTTTTTTGCCATGTATGAATGTTATTCAATGCATTTATATCGACTAATATCAATAAGGTCAAATTCAATGTTTTAACAAATATTTTCTTTATATACAGTGGGGAGAACAAGTATTTGATAAACTGCCGATTTTGCAGGTTTTCCTACTTACAAAGCATGTAGAGGTCTGTAATTTTTATCATAGGTACACTTCAACTGAAAATCCTGAAAATCACATTGTATGATTTTTAAGTAATTAATTTGCATTTTATTGCATGACATAAGTATTTGATACATCAGAAAAGGATAACTTAATATTTGGTACAGAAACCTTTGTTTGCAATTACAGAGATCATACGTTTCCTGTAGGTCTTGACCAGGTTTGCACACACTGCAGCAGGGATTTTGGCCCACTCCTCCATACAGACCTTCTCCAGATCCTTTTGGTTTCGGGGCTGTCGCTGGGCAATACAGACTTTCAGCTCCCTCCAAAGACTTTCTATTGGGTTCAGGTCTGGAGACTGGCTAGGATACTCCAGGACCTTGAGATGCTTCTTACGGAGCCACTCCTTAGTTGCCCTGGCTGTGTGTTTCGGGTCGTTGTCATGCTGGAAGACCCAGCCACGACCCATCTTCAATGCTCTTACTGAGGGAAGGAGGTTGTTGGCCAAGATCTTGCAATACATGGCCCCCTCCATCCTCCCCTCAATACAGTGCAGTCGTCCTGTCCCCTTTGCATAAAAGCATCCCCAAAGAATGATGTTTCCACCTCCATGCTTCACGGATGGTGTTCTTGGGGTTGTACTCATCCTTCTACTTCCTCCAAACACGGCGAGTGGAGTTTAGACCAAAAAGCTCTATTTTTGTCTCATCAGACCACATGACCTTCTCCCATTCCTCCTCTGGATCATCCAGATGGTCATTGGCAAACTTCAGACAGGCCTGGACATGCGCTGGCTTGAGCAGGGGGACCTTGCGTGCGCTGCAGGATTTTAATCCATGACGGCATAGTGTGTTACTAATGGTTTTCTTTGAGACTGTGGTCCCAGCTCTCTTCAGGTCATTGACCAGGTCCTGCCGTGTAGTTCTGGGCTGATCCCTCACCTTCCTCATGATCATTGATGCCCCACGAGGTGAGATCTTGCATGGAGCCCCAGACCGAGGTTGATTGACCGTCATCTTGAACTTCTTCCATTTTCTAATAGTTGTTGCCTTCTCACCAAGCTGCTTGCCTATTGTCCTATAGCCCATCCCAGCCTTGTGCAGGTCTACAATTTTATCCCTGATGTCCTTACACAGCTCTCTGGTCTTGGCCATTGTGGAGAGGTTGGAGTCTGTTTGATTGAGTGTGTGGACAGGTGTCTTTTATACAGGTAACGAGTTCAAACAGGTGCAGTTAATACAGGTAATGAGTGGAGAACAGGAGGGCTTCTTGAAGAAAAACTAACAGGTCTGTGAGAGCCGGAATTCTTACTGGTTGGTAGGTGATCAAATACTTATGTCATGCAATAAAATGCAAATTAATTACTTAAAAATCATACAATGTGATTTTCTGGATTTTTGTTTTAGATTCCATCTCTCACAGTTGAAGTGTACCTATGATACAAATTACAGACCTCTACATGCTTTGTTCTCCCCACTGTATATATATTTTTATACCTAGAAGGGTCCTACAATTCTAAATCAAATAGCTAAATGATCCTTGATATGACCATCTTAAAACACTTCCATGTTAGCTAAGTAGAATCCCAGCCCCGGGCCCTTAGACTCTAATTAAATTTCACAAAAATATGTTATGGAAAACACTGACATTATGACCAAAGTTATCCTACTTATACTTTTCAGTACATTTTGAAAATGTACTGCTCCTCTTTAATGGATCATCTTCATCCTGCTGTAAACGTCATTCAGCTGATTCACTGTAAAAGGGACCTCACAATGCGTGTGTGTGTATGTGTGTTTGTGTGCGTGTTTGCGTATGTGTGGTCAGGTGGGAGAAAGGGTGACAGAATTCTGTCTAAGTCATCATCCCTTTTTTCCTGTACTCCAATTTTCCACAGAGGTCTGCACTAATAGGAGACAATGACTGGATTGGATGAGCTTAGGGGACTTCATGGCTGTGTTCTATTCAGTTCCACAATGCGTAATACATTAGGCTTGCCAACGCCAGATTGAGAAAGTGTCATTTGGTGCTTGGGAAATATTAAACATAACGCCAGTATTTCTGTCGAAAAACTTGGATAACGTTCATTTAAATTATCCAACATTAATTACGGTTTTCAAATTACTTTCTTTGTTGCCAACATAATGCTTTATATTGGATTTTGTCATGTGGCAGAAACTTAACTAATCTATTAGAAAAAAGTGTTCCAAAAGGGTTTTTCGGTTGTCCCCATAGCATAACCAATTTTGGTCCCAGGTAGAAACCTTTTTGGTTCCATGTAGTACCATCTGTTGAAAGGGTCCTAGACGGAACCCTAAAGGGTTCTACCTGGAACCAAAAGGCTTCTATCTGGAACCATAAAGAGTTCTGCAAAAGCTTATCCTATGGGGACAGCCGAATAACCTCTTTAGGTCCCAGATAGCACCTTTTGTTTTTCTAAGAGTGTAGTATGGCTGTGGTTTTGAAAGAGAATGCAAACTCTGCATTTTTACAGACAGAAAATAAAATATGTTATATAGACTTGACATTTGTCCCATAACATTTAGCACTTTCCATTCCAGCCCAAATCCCTTTATGGTGCATGCTGTATGAGAGAATGGAAACACACAAAGGGATTAAATACAAATGTGCAATATTGTCCCAATTACATTGTTTGCAATAGTCTGGTTTATTTCAAATGTATGTTCATACACTTGACTGAAAACTACACTTTGGTAGGTTAGGACATTGATGACAAATGAAAAACTCACTGCTTTAGCAATACCACTAAGTGTATTACCCATAATGCAGCTTACCTTTTCTACAGTCATTTGCAACCTGTAAGTAAGTGTGGGGGTACGTGATATTTCCTCTGGGAGACTTTTGAACAAGTGCGCTAACAACTGTAATTTAGCTAGCAGAGTATTGCCACTCTCTCCAAGTGTAGACATTAAATTGCCTCACAAACACTGAGGTGATGACTTGTTAGCTCAATATGAGAAAGAGTCAAGGCCTCTGCAGTAGCAGCGAAAGGGAGCTTTTTAAAGACATTTAAAAAGTGACTGGGTTTGGGCTTTTGTAAGCTTTAGAGATTTTATGCAAGTTTTCTTAACTAGCTCTATACAACAAATTGTGAATACCTATACAAATATGTCTCTTATGTTATAAAACAGTAATAACATACTTAACATATAACATACTTAACATAGCTGTGATTCAAACATTCATACACAGCATGGTAAACCATGCTACTTACCATTTCTTATCAATGGTAAGTGCAGAGATTTAGTGTATCTACAAAAACAACACCTGTGAATAAGGCCTTTTTGGTTTTAGGCTGGATGCGTTTTCAGGTCAAGCTCAGACTTAACCAGTACTGTGTGTACTCTATGTCCCTCCCTTATAGCAGCCTCCCCTATCCCCTTAGTCATTTGATGAAATGAGAACAGGATGGTTTTTGGAATGAGGTGAGATGAGAGCGGCCTCCTGAGAGAGTGTCTTGGGCCACACACGTACAGCCGCACGTTCGCACACACACACACACACACACACACACACACACACACACACACACACACACACACACACACACACACACACACACACACACACACACATACACATACACACACACACCTTTCACTCTGTGGACCAGGGCAAGGCCAGTAGAGGATAAGGGTTATCTCCCCTCTTTTCAACTCTATCTCTGGGGTAACTGTGGCTGGAATTCAACCCTCACCTCTCCTTTCAGGTCTGGCCTCAGTGTTAAATGACAGATTGAAAGAAGATGTTACACCCTGTAGATGAAATCGAGTTTATGCGCCCAAGTCTTGCTGCAGCCCTGTCTGCAATCATTTATTCTCTATCCGGGCAGATTACCGTCTGCAAAACTCTGTTTTGGGGCGTAATTCTGCTTCTGAATATAGGACAAAATGGCTTAAGTGTGGGATCTAACACTATTTCCGAGTTTAATCATTGCTTTAAGATGTAATATATTACAAGGGAGGAACATAAACATAATGAAAACATTTTAAGCGCACATGTTTGAAAAAAACTGTAGTGGAGTTGTGCTGCTGCAATGGCTGAAACCTTGGGTCCAGCACCATCTATTGCTGCACTCCAGCAATCATCAATACCTAAGCAATCTTGAATCAAGCCCAAATGTACAATTTTACACACAAAACATGTCCTATATAATTAAAGCACATTTAAAGGGAGTGTTGTCTGAGAGTCCATCCCAGAGAGAGAGAGGAGGGAGAGAGAGAGAGAGATGGGATGAGACAGAGAGGGAGGGGGATAAAGAGACAGAGGTAGAGAAAGAGAGAGAGAGAGAGAGAGAGAGAGAGAGAGAGAGGGAGAGAGAGAGAGAGAGAGAGAGAGAGAGAGAGAGAGAGAGAGAGAGAGAGAGAGAGAGAGAGAGAGAAGAAGAAAGAGAACGAAAAGAGGAAGGAAGTCAGAGAGAGATAGGAGAGAAAACCGTGACTGCTTTCAAAGGAAAGAAAAAAGAGGAAGAAAGCAAGACTGTTAATAATTATTGAGGAGGAGCTTGGTCCTGGGAGGCCGTGGGAAATATATATATGTTGGGAGAATGCTAATTAAAGAAAGGAGAGGCCCTTTTGCTTTTGGTTTAGAAGCCATCCTTCAGTCTTACCCAAGCAGGCAGTCTGAATTCACAGTGCTGCCTGGGCTAATGGTGCTAGTGGTGCCGCTCGGGAAAGACGGCATGAAACAGTACAGGCAGAGCTAATGAGACTAGCGGACCTCTCCAACCGCAGGAGGAACGAGAGAGAGGGAGGAGAGGAAGAGAAGAGGAGAGAGGACAGGAAGGAAAGGCCTCAATCAGTGGGAGAGGATATATTTGTGTTTCGCACGCGTTTCATTCACTGTAAAGGGAGGAAAGAATAAAAGGCCATTCATAGATTGAATGGTCCCATGCCACTCCACTCTGCAGCCACAGTGTCACACTCCAAATTGGATAAACACACAATGCAGAGTCCACATGGCAGGCACAGAACTGACAATTAGGAACGTTACACACTACATCAGACAGGAAAGACAATGGGTCAACAATTAAAACAGAATGCACACGAAAGCACCCACACATACACACACCATCACGCTTGTTGCTAAGCTATCCCTCCTCCCTTTAAACAGGGTTCTTCAAGTTGTATCGTGATTTGTGGTTTCACTCTCACCACAAATACCCATAGCTATTAACCCAGAGACCGGAGGGAATGCTAATACTTCCATGCTCATTAAGTATTAATTTAGCATTTTTTCATTCTGATTCCTTCAACTTTTACTTAGAGTCAAGAAGGTGCAGTCAGTAAATATAAATTATTGGGGATTCTTAGGTTCTATGTTTGGTTTCATGTGTAATGCACAGGTGCTTACGTGCTCAAATATACAATTATTAGGTGTTGTTTACATTCTATACTCCAAGGAAAGTCTTCAAAGACTTTCCATGCATAGGCTTATTTGTTTGAAGTTTGATTCCAGAATGGTTCTCAGTTATATTTACTTGAAACAATTGTGTTGCGTTAGCATCACCCACATATTTGGCAAATGGACAATTTTTCTTGTTTTATGTAATGAAACAAATTCTCTATGGAGACTTAAAGTTGGTCTTTCATATTTAATATATATGTTGCACTACATGCAAAAGGGATTTTTTTTTTTTTACACACGCTCCTCATTGTCTATATTAAAACCTTATGCATAGTTTAAGTTTACACTTTTGTTAACAGGATTAACTTTTTGTTAAAATTAACCAATAGAAAAGCCGAGCCTGAATTAAAATGTTATTAAACTGAGTTTGTGTCACTGATCTACACACAATACCCCATAATATCTAAGTGGGATTTTTTGGGTAGAAATTCTAAGAAATTATAAAAAAATGTAAAGATGAAATGTCTTGAGCCAATAAGTATCAACCCCTTTGTTATGGCAAGCCTAAATAAGTTCAGGAGTAAAAATATGCTTAACAAATTGCATAATAAGTTGCATGGACTCATTCCGTGTTCAATATTAGTGGTTAACATGATTTTTGAATAACTACCCCATCTCTGTACCCCACACATACAATTATTTGTAACGTCCCTCAATCGAGTAGTGAATTTCAAGCACAAAGACCAGGGAGGTTTTTTAATGCCTCGCAAAGAATGGCACCGATTGATAGATGTGTGTAAAAAAACAAAAGAAAACAGACGCTGAGTATTTTGAGCATGGTGAAGTTATTAGTTAGGCTTTGGATGGTGTATTGACACACCCAGTCACTACAAAGATACAGGCATCCTTTCTAACTCAGTTGCCGGAGAGGAAGGAAACGGCTCAGGGATTTCACCATGAGACCAATGGTGATTTTAAAGCAGTTATAGAGTTTAATGTTTGTGATATAAGAAAACTGAGGATGGATCAACAACATTGTAGGTACTCTAAAATACTAACCTAAATGACAGAGTGAAAAGAAGGAAGGCTGTACAGAATAACATATTCTAAAACTAGCATCCTGTTTGTGACAAGGCACTTAAGTAATACTGCAAAAAATGTGGCAAAGAAAAAACTTTTTGTCCTGAATACAAAGCGTTATGTTTGAGGCAAATCCAACACAACACATCACTGTGTACCACTCTTCATATTTTTCAGCATGGTGATGGTTGTATCATGTTATGGATATGCTTGACATCGGCAAGGACTATAAGCACAAGCAAAATCCTAGAGGAAAACCTGGTTCAGTCTGCTTTTCAACAGAGACTGGGAGACAAATTCACCTTTCAGCAAGACAATAACCTAAAACATAAGGCCAAATCTACACTGGAGTTGCTTACCAAAATGACATTGAATGTTCCTGAGTGGCCTAGTTACATTTTTGACTTAGAATCGGCTTGACAATCTATGGCTTGACTTGAAAATGACTGTCTAGCAATGATCAACAATCAGCTTGACAGAGCTTGAATAACTTTTTTAAAGAATAATGGGCAAATCTTTTACAATCCATGTGTGCAAAGCTCTTAGAGACAGCTGTAATTGCCGCAAAAGGTGCTTCTACAAAGCATTTACTCAGGTGTTTGAATACTTAAGTAAATGAGATATTTCTGTATTTCATTTTTTATATATTTGCTAAAATGTCTAAAGTCATGTTTTCACTTTGTCATTATGTGGTATTGTGTGTAGATGGGTGAGAAAGAAAATCTGTTTAATCCATTTTGAATTCTGGCTGTAAGACAACAAAATGTGGAATAAATCAAGGAGTATGAATAATTTCTGAAGGCACTGTATGTGTGTTAAATAGACTTATTAAGGAAAAGTCAAAGATGGAGGAGGGCATAACTTTAAAAATGGCAGAGATACTTGAATTATAAATTAATATTGAGTCAAATTGACTCACTTGGCTCTTACATTTTAGTCATTTAGTAGATGCTCTTATCCAGAGTGACTTACAGTTAGTGAGTGCATACATTATTTTTTCATACTGGCCCACCGTGGGAATCGAACCCACAACCCTGGCGTTGCAAGCGCCATGCTCTACCAACTGAGCTACACGGGACTATTCTAGTATTAATGTACTTTATGCTAATATCACACTTAAGTGTTACAGTGTGACACTTGAATGCACCTTCATTAAGTAGCATACTCCTTGTCTTGATAAGACTGTGGAGCTGTTATCTTGTATTCTATTTCCAGCCCATTTGTGATACTGATCAGGGACAGTAGTGAGATAACGCCGCACTGGTGGCAGATCATCAGATAGAGGATTCAATCTGCCTCTCGAGGAGCTCAGGAACGATAGTGATGATGATACTATATCTTATGTTCGGGCCCTTGGCGAACTCAGCTTTTCTTCAGAAATCTGATGCATTAAGTTGATAAGTTGAATGCAAAGTATCTGAGGATATAAGTTATACGGAGGAAGATAATTTATGAAGCTGCTGGGTTGGTTGAAAGAGATTGATTTACTGATTTCTCCTGCAGTTTTATCAGATCTGTTCAAACTGCCACATAAACATTTTGGGCAATCGCACGCTGTCATAAAAATCATACATGCGAATCACATGCTACTAGCACATGCCACAGTCCATTAAGTCACAAAGAGACTCAGAGAGAAAACCCCAAAGAGCATTTCATCTCATCTCGTCCCTGTTACAATTTACGAGGGAGGGTGAATGGTTAATGTTCTTGGAGGCGCTTGCCTAATGATCGACAGCGGTGTCATTAACATGCATGGCTATGCAGGCACTGCTAGTTCCCCTAGCTGCCACGGGGTCCCACTTTACCAGCTAAACACCCAGCCATCCAGTCATCTAACCCCGGCTTTGTCTGCTGCTGCTGCTGCTGTGAACGAGGAGCGTCCCGTTACTTGATAAGGGCCTCTCTGATATGGTCACCTCATTAATCACTGTACTACTGGTGGAGGACGAAGACACACACACACACACACACACACACACACACACACACAAACACACACACACAGACACACACCCAGCAGTCACTCCTCCCACTGGAGCCCTTACAACACAGCTTAATCTGAATGAATGGGTTAGCCCTCTCCCCTACAGACTATAGATATACATCAAGAGGCTGTAAGAAAAGTAAATAATGGTGGTTGGTTCAGGGAGGCTGGCTGAGGTTATACCCCCTCCTGTGTGAGAGATGGGGGAGTAGGAGCGACAGGAGTGGGAGTGCCCGATAGGTGCTACCTGCTGTGAATGCTGATGTGGTTTGATGACATCATCACTTCTTGTTGTTGGTGTTGATCATCACCACCTGTGATCAGATGATCATTCCCAGAGGACGTTAAAGCCGTTAACAGGGGCGGGATCAGACATGGTGCCTGCCGACTCTGTAAAATAGCTATGATTTTAATGTGGACCATTTGCAGGCAAGTTTATTGGGTCCTATAGATGATTGACGACTATGTGTGTTACAAAACCTAGAGAACTTCGGGGTAGAGATGCATCCATCCCCTGTCTTCCCATTAAATATTTTTACAGAGCCCTGTTATGGTGTAGGAAGTCTTCTATCAAACTCAGAGGCAAGTAGGCAACCCGACTGGTAGGTTTGTGATTCAGCAAGCAGTTAGCAACCTCTCCAAGAGTACCCCCAGCCAGTTCCACTTGTTTGATCCACTCCACTACGAGCACACTGTTGTCAGTGGCCCATGCTCCAGGATAAAGCTCATCACTAGTTGAATCAGGTGTGCTAGTGTTGGTATTGAACAGATGCAGTGAGATATGTACACTAATATACCGTGCCTAAAAGTGAAAAGGGGTGTAAACTGTTAATTAGGCGAGGTGGACCGGGTGCTGATGAAACTCTGACTTCCTGTTGCTAAGCGTGCCGGGAGAAAACAGCAAGCGTTCCGTCTTAAACCCCCAAACCGCTGCATTGTGCGGGTTAGCAACCACAGGAGGCCCCCCATGTGGGGCACCTCAACTAGGGCGTGTGTAATAACACGTTTTAGTGCTGCTCGCTCTACGCCTGTTAGACACCTATCTCTTAATGATCCCCACAAACACAGTCCAGGCACATACTTCCACAGATCCAACATTCCAGACCTGGGTTCAAATATTATTCAACATTTTTTAAACGTGCTTTTCCTTTAGTTAAATCTGCTTGAGTCTGCATGGAGTGCCAGATGGGATGAGTTCTTTGTGGTGTAATGCTTCTCGTGATTACGCTGTGTGTTCATGGCTGTGTTATCAATGTGGTGTGTTTCCAACCTGTCCCACATGTAATCTTAATTTAGAATATCTCCCATCCTGTTGTTATCGAGTTGCTGACATCTGAGGATAGGGGATATGGTGCCAATGAACTCTTTTACATATTGGACAATCGGATTTGCAGTAACATAATTAATCTGATGGCACAGCCTTGACTATTCATTTACAGTTGAACATCGCCACAATGAAATGTATAAATTACAGTTAAACAATTGGAGCTTCACTCTCCACTAATCCATATTGCAATTTCTAGCGGTTTTACAATTGATACTGTATGATGAACTTTAAATAGTCTGAGACCCGCCATTTGAAAAGGGAGACCAAATCAGCAGTTTTATTCAGATTACAAGAGAGAGAGGGAGGGAGAGGGAATAGAAAAAACCCTCCTTCTGCAGAGCGAGGGAAAATTGTATCGACCCTCATGCATTGTCTCATTAATTTTGCCTTGAGGTGTGGATTCCTGCTGATCAATATCCTGCGACTGCATCTTTATTCTTCTGTGTAACCTATTACTGTCTGAGAAATGCAAATCCATGCCGCAATTAGAGCTCTGAAGCACTGGGGCCGATCAATACCACAGATGTATGATCCGTTTGGGTGGGAAGCAATAAGTAGTCAAAGTCACAGTGCATCGTCTCCCAAGGCTAAAGGGTAATCTGGCTGAAAGCATGCCTCAGTTTCAGTCAATCACCTCTGTCGACCGTGGCTCTCTCTCGTCCGTGGTGGTTAATAAGGAAAGTTAATAAGGAAAGAGCCTCTGTAGGACCAGGGGCACTAGGGGCACTGGGGTCTTTATTTGAGTGATGATTGCCTCCTCTGTCTCTGTGGGATTGGATCACATGCTTGCTTTGCATGTGTGAATCAGTTGGTTCAATAGATCAGTTGGTTGGTTGGTTGGTTCATCCCAATGACGACATTGTGCTCGTTAAAAAAGAGATATGGGTTTGATTCCCACATGTACCACATATTGTGTGTGGAAATTGCTGTAAGTTGCTTTGGCTAAAACAAGGTTATACTCAGCGTCGGCTAAATTACCTCATTTTTATTTTCATTTAATTCGATTGAATGTCACCCACTCTATTTCTGTCTACACAAACTTGCGCCTGGTGTCTGAGATGTCTGTTGATATTTTTACTGTTGGTTAAAGAGTTTATATATCTTCCACAATGTTTTATTATCATTTACGACAACAGTTGACACATTTCACTGTCCTTTTCTGTTTGTCCTTTGCTTTCAATGGTTTACAAGCAAATAGAATGTCTATAAATCACTTGGAAAGTCCTGCAGCAGAGCTGAGATTATGTTTAGCATAATGCCAGAGTAATAAATCATGGGGCACTAACTGGATGAGACAACAAAAGTTGTTTCTGGGTTCGTAATGATTTCTGGGTTCATTCAGATTAGTTGACATTGATGGATTACATCATTTTTGGGGAAATGCAAACTGATGTTTTTCTGACGCAATGACAGTTGTGTGTCTTTTATAGCATGGACCGACTTGTCAAGTTAATATTGGAAATTGAAATTCATTCTAATGGATTATTTGCAAAGTTTCATAGAAAGTCTTCGAAAAGCAGATCAACTTGTTGCAGGGCCGTGCACAGACCTTTGTGGGGGCAGGTGAACAAAATTAAGAAATCTAGTTTGATGGGCAAATCGTAGCATTTAAAACGAAAAACGAGAAAAGAGACTAAAGTAATTCTGTTTTTTTCAACACAGAGCTTCGACGGCACTTTCTCATTGCAGGGGCAAAGGGGCAGGTGCTCGGGCCCCTATCTGTGCACATGCCTAACATGTTGCCATTGGCTGTAGTCTACTCTGTTATCACTCATGTTGGTGTATCTGTCACATTGTCATTGTCATCATATCCCAAAGGCCAATAAACTAACATCACAATACTAAATAGACCTACAGTACATCAGCATATTGTTTGCCAAGTTGGTTGTATAATAGCATTCATTCACCACTCTCTTTAGAGTGACTCTTTGAAAAACCGTGGTGTCCGACGGTCATTTGTCTATGGATTTCACTGTCACGTTTGAAAAGTTACACCTCTCAGGTATTCACTGCAGCATGAAAAGCAATAAACAGGAGAGCTATCACACTGTTAAAGTCCACTTACCTTTAAGGCTGGGTGCTCTATATGTAAATGAGAGTGCCGGGTAACAAGCACAGCACACAGCAGCAGCTGATTCGGCAGTACTGGCACTTTAGCTAGATGGAAACAAAATACTAAATGAAGTTTCTTCTTCTGCTGTGTTCCTTTGTAGGACGCCAGTTGACTGCGTGCGTTTAAGTACGTCATTCAGACTATCGTATCTTGTTGTTTTCCTTCCTGTCCTCCTTCCTTTCGTTACTGTTCTTGGGGAATTCAGTCGAAACAAATGGCTTGTGCTAAGTTCGTAATGTCCTGAAAATCATTATGCAGGCTGTGGGAGCCGCAGAGGAGGACGTTGTGAGGATTGGAGCTGTTATTCAAAGCAGGCTTGTGTTCTGCTCAACCTATCATCCCTGACAGAGAGAAATGTTATACCTGTCAACCTTTCACTTGTCTTAATAGCCTCGTATGGGGGAAATAGACCAACTTCATTGTACCGAGACCAAAGACATTGTACCAATAGACCAAAGACAACATACCTTGTTTGACATCAACAGGGAGACAGAGAGAGACTGATTCAAGATCGTCTATTCCATTCCCATGGTTTTTATTGAAAAGGTCAAACAAGAGAGCACTCAAGAAAACAAAAACAGTTTAATTGAATTTAATATTTAATTAACCATGACAACATGGCTTGGGCTAATGAGCATTTCTGCCAGGCTTAAACCTGCCTGTCTGCCAGTCTTCAGTCTCTGTGGCTTCTCACTGTTGCTCGGGGCAACTAAATATCTTCATCAGTCAGCCACAAAATTTTAAGTGAGGTTACAGCGGTTGCCAGAGCCCAGTAAACGAACGTACATAAAAATGAAGTCACTCCTTTGCCAACAGACCTCCTGGTGTACAGCAAGGGTTTAATAAAGAATATTCCATGCAAACTATAATTTTTTATACAACTGGCCTCCATGTGCATCTCCCTGTTTAATTCTCTCTCTCTCTCTCTCTCTCTCTCTCTCTCTCTCTCTCTCTCTCTCTCTCTCTCTCTCTCTCTCTCTCTCTCTCTCTCTCTCTCTCTCTCTCTCTCTCTCTCTCTCTCTCTCTCTCTCTCTCTCTCTCTCTCTCTCTCTCTCTCTCTCTCTCTCTCTATGTACAAACTGAAGTGCAGAACTATGAAGTTACAGATTTGTGAGATGGTCGCTTGTCAACAACAATTTCGCCCTGAGATGGGGTGGGATTTTGTGGTAAAAAACATTTTGGATAAAGGGTTAACTAAAAAACCCTGTGGCAGTTAATTTGAAAGTGAGCACCAGTCTGGTTTAGGAGTGAGTCCAAAGACTTTAAACCAGCAGGGAATAAATAGGTGGAGACATTTGTACAAAGAATGATTTCAGCCCTGAAATATGTACAGGGCTGTTTCTTGGACAGAAACTGTAGGACAGACAACATGCTCCGGGGTTTATACATGAGTGCTGACAGCAAATCAGATGGAAAGGAATTTTCTTCAAGGATAGATACCATTTAAAAGATACAGTAAAAAAACAAAAAAATAACAAAACAATAACGCACTTGAGATATTAAGCTGCAGGTGAGTGGGGATTATGAGATTACTTTAAAGAAAAGAGAAAAGCTCTGACGAAAGCCAAGAGGCCGACCCGTAAGCTTAAATAAAAAAGATACAGCTTTCAAAAAAACGATTTTAAAGTCTTTTTCTCCACTTTCCTGAAGTATAAATAATCTCAACGTCCTAAAGTACTTTAAATGTCTTGAAGCAATAAAGCAGACTTTCTACCAGACTTTGCCTGATTTTACCTTTCAGTTTGATGAGGTTTTCATGTTAGAGTTGTTTACCAACTGAGAGCATTTGGTTGAAGGGTGCCTTGAAAGTCTGGTGCATATGGAGAGATTTTCTGCAGGCTAGCAGGGATCTAAAGGGAAAAGTCTTAAACTTCAGAACATGAAACAGCAATCTCGCAATTTAAAGCGATGTGCAAACTGAAGCTTTTCAGGGAAATGAGGAAAACAAAATATGTCTATATAATGGAGGGGATATAGTAGGTGTTCGTGTAGGTGGGTGCTTCTAAAGCAAGCTGGTCTAGCAGTGTCAGTCTCCCATAGAACCATTATGTTCCATCATAAACTAAAGTGACTTTGAGAGCAAACACACTTGCACGCACACACACACACACAAACACATACACTCACACACTTATAAACTGAATCAGTAAAGGAGAAAGGCTGCATGGTGGCAGCCGGTGATGGATTGCAGTGGTTAGGAGCCATGACTTTTAGGTAAGTGACAATGACGCACATAAAGGCCACCATTACCCATTTTAAGATGCGGTTAAAATCCTTATCGACCTGCCACCGCAGATGCCAATATGCCAAGGCATCACAGTGACTGGAGCGATAGCAGGCAAAGAGTGATAGGCATTTACTGTTCACTAGACAGGCCCAGTTTGAGTATAACACATACACACACACACACACACACACACACACACACACACACACACACACACACACACACACACACACACAGACACACAGACACACAGACACACAGACACACAGACACACAGACACACAGACAGACACACAGACACACAGACACACACACACACACACACACACACACACACACACACACACACACACACACACACACACACACACACACACACACACACACACACACACACACACACACAGGTGAACATTTATGTACAGCTGTGTTAGCCAGGCATAAGAAAAACACAGTAAAGCACTAAGAAGCAACTCTCAACCCCACACAAGGAAGCAATGCCACAATTTGTCTGATACCATTTAGGCGAGATAGCTGATGCCCAGCAGCTCAGAGTCACTGTCAGAGGAAGGTATGATTGCATGAAATTACAGCCCTACAGTAGATGCACCTGTGGGTAATGAGCGCTCTTTATCTACTCATGTGTCCATGAACCATGAACCATTAGCATCAGCAGGTTCTTGTGATCGATTCAGATGAGCATCATCCACAGAAATGATGCTTATTATGTGTTCTTAGAACTGCGTGGACTTAGAACAACCCATCTATTATGATTGAGATGAGCAGCATTTATTCAGTACCTGAGGCTGAACTCTGTAACTCAAATTGTTACCCAGACTATTTGCATTGTCGCCTGACCCCCCACCCACCCCCTCTTTTATGCTGCTGCCACTCTCTGTTTATTATCAATGCATAGTCACTTTAACTCCACCTATATGTACATAATACCTCAATAACCTTGACTAACCCGTTCCCCCGCACACTGACTCTGTACCGGTACCCCCTGTATTTAGCCTCGCTACTGTTATTGTACTGCTGCTCTTTAATTATTTGTTTTTTACTTATCTTTTTTTGACTGAACAGTTATTTTTCTTAAAACTGCATTGTTGGTTAAGGGCTTGTAAGTAAACATTTCACTGTAAGGTCTACACCTGTCAAATACAATTTGATTTGATTTGATGCTATGGCTTTATCCCAAATGGCACCCTATTCCCTATAGTGTGCTATGTAGGGAATAGGGTGCCATTTGGGATGTAACCTATGTCTCAGCCTCATGTATTGGTCGGTTCTTACTGTAGAGTCATCATCATCAGGCCTTTGGCTAGAGCATCATTAGAGGTGTGATCATTGTTTTCATTAGTTTTTTTGCTGTGAAGCACAATGTGTTGCATTCCATGTCTGAAATGTGCTGTATAAATAAAGCTTGATTTTAATTGATTTGATGGTGTCGCCATCCTTAGAACCTTTTACTGTAATGGTAATTATACTATAGTTCTCCATTCTCCATCTCTACTTGCCTGTTGCCTGTCTGCCTATCTCCATGGCCCCTGTCCTCCAACCCACCCCAGCTACCAGAAAATATCCTGAACATGTACTATAGTATACTATGTTATACTATGCTACACTATAATAGATGTATCTCCTCCATCTCCCTATTTAGCTGCTGCCTGCCTGCCTGCCTGCCTGCCTGCCTGCCTGCCCCCTCCCTCCCTCCCTCCCTCCCTCCCTCCCTCCCTCCCTCCCTCCCTCCCTCCCCAACCTGCCTGCCTCCTTGCTTGCTTGTCTGCTCCCTCCCTCCCTCCCTCCCTCCCTCCCTCCCTCCCTCCCTCCCTCCCTCCCTCCCTCCCTCCCTCCCTCCCTCCCTCCCTCCATGCCTCCCCAACCTGCCTGCCTCCTTGCTTGCCTGCTTGCCTGACTCCCTGCCTGCTGCCTCCATACCTGTCTGCCTACATTCTTAGAAAAAATAGTTCCAAAAGGGTTATTCGGCTGTCCCTGTAGGAGAACCCTTTTTGGTTCCAGGTTGAACCCGTTTTGGTTCCAGGTAGAAACGTTTTGTGTTCCATGTAGAACCCTGGGTTCTACATGGAACTCAAAAGGGTTCGACCTGGAACCCAAAAGGGTTTGACCTGGAACCAAAAAGGGTTCTTCAAAGGATTCTGCCATGGGGACAGCTGAAGAACACTTTTAGGTTCCAGATAGCACCATTTTTTCTAAGAGTGTACCTGACTATGCCACCCTTCCTCCCTCCCTGCCTGTCTGATTGTAAATCGCTCTGGATAAGAGGGTATGCTAAATGACTAAAATGTGCCTGTCTGTCTCCATCCCTCCCTGCCTCCCTGCCTCCTTAACTCCCTCTCTACTTGCCTGTCTGCATGGCCCCTCTGCCCCCGATGACAACCCACCCAGCTTCCAGGAAGTCTTTGGAACATGAGAAGGGATCAGGGATCTGTCGGCTTCTTTCTCAAAATCATCCGATCTTACCATGGATGGGAGGGACTATGAATAGCAAGAAAGCAATTTCCCCAGGAACATGCTCAGATACACAAGCCAGAAATCCATAAATGCAAATTATGTTTTGGATGCGTTTTTATCAGAGACAGGGGAACTAGCCGAGCTCATCGCTTAATGCACGGTTGGTTGGTCGAAGGGGCTGTACATTGATTTCCTGCAGATGGGGATGTCTTTATATTGTTTTGCTTGTTCCAGTACAGGGGCTTCATTGCTTGTCATGTTTCACTGGTGATGTGTGCAGTATCAATGTCATTTTTCCTCCTCCTACCAGCCAGTTGAAGTACAATTCATAACGGAACGAGGTTGAAATTGAAAGAGCAGTCATCAAGCTCTCGATGAAATCCCCAATAGAAAATACCTTTTACAAAAGGGATGCAGCATTAGATAATGGAATCAATAGCTTATAATAAGAGTTGGATTTGAAGGATTTTAGGTATTCCATTTGCTATGAAATAGTTAACAGACACAAATGCTGGAATTAGTTTTTTGTAGCAAGGATATTGACCATTAGATCAAGACCAGACTATCTTGACTGTGTGACAATGTGATTTGGGTTAGAATTCAAACTCTTGCCTCGTTTACAATACAGCAATGACTGTTAGGCACTTAAAGAGGCAATCTGCAGTTGAAACAATAAAAAAGCGACTCCCAACCACTGTTTTGGTAAAAAACGGAGGGATGGGGCTGGAGAAATGTAACCACTCTGAAATTCAAAGACAGAGCTATGGATGCAAGGCTTGACCATCCATAATATCAAATGTATAGTTTTAACAATGATTTGAGACTATGCAGTGTTTGTTTACATTTACATTGTTTACAAACATTAGAGTAAAACAAGCTTATATTTTTGGTTCTGATGAGGTACGGAAGTTCAACTAAGCTGACGAGGCATTTATATGTTATATTCTTCATGAATCAATGGGTATATTATCATTAATTTGCAGATTGCCCCAGGCAGTGATAGAAGTCTGAAATCTCCGTGCTCCTCTCTCTCTTTGAGACACCTTGGTCCTCCACTCTAATGGCTTGTTATGTAAAAAAGAACAACATGGTTGAGTATAGCTGCTGATAGGATACCTCTGTGAAGCTGCAGCATCTCATTTAGATTTATCAGGGATTTTCACAAGGTTAAAAAGTTATGCTACAGTTACCTCTTGTCTTCCATATCAATTACCAAGATGCATCACAAGAGAGAGCCAGACACGCCACTGATATTCCCCAAAGTTGAGGGGATCAATCACTATTGATCACCGCTACATTGATGTATAGCAGAATCTATGCCTGAGACCTTGTCATGAGCGATGGTGACGCATAGAACTGACTGCTGTCTCAAACACAATCCACCCTCCGACAAAGAAAGAGGTGGGTATGCACATTCCCACACACACAGGTATGCATGTGCGCAAACATTACAGACAGACACACAGACAACAGACTTACACACAGACACAGGCACTGTGGATAAAAAAGAAAATCCATACAAGTCTGTCAATAGCACAGCTGTCATAACAGCTCTGCAGCCATTAGAAAAGAAAGCTACACCTCTGAGCTAAATGCAATAAAATGAATAACCCAAGCAACCTAAACCATGGATACATTACTTCATAGCCTCATGAATGAATGAACATGAATTAGAATATACACTATATGCATAAATAAATGTTAGTGTATAAAACTATCCTGACAAGTCAGGATGGAAGGACAACGTTGAAGGAGAGAAACAGCCAGGAAGGCAAACACATCTATCTATCTATCTATCTATCTATCTATCTATCTATCTATCTATCTATCTATCTATCTATCTATCTATCTATCTATCTATCTATCTATCTATCTATCTATCTATCTATCTATCTATCTATCTATCTATCTATCTATCTATCTATCTATCTATCTATCTATCTATCTATCTATCTATCTATCTATCTATCTATCTATCTATCTATCTATCTATCTATCTATCTATCTATCTATCTATCTATCTATCTATCTATCTATCTATCTATCTATCTATCTATCTATCTATCTATCTATCTATCTATCTATCTATCTATCTATCTATCTATCTATCTATCTATCTATCTATCTATCTATCTATCTATCTATCTACATTGGGGAAAAAAAGTATTTAGTCAGCCACCAATTGTGCAAGTTCTCCCACAAAATTCCAGAAAATCACATTGTAGGATTTTTAATGAATTAATTTGCAAATTGTGGTGGAAAATAAGAATTTTGGTCATATACCCTTTGTTGGCAATGACACAGGTCAAACGTTTTCTGTAAGTCTTCACAAGGTTTTCACACACTTTTGCTGGAATTTTGGCCCATTCCTCCATGCAGATCTCCTCTAGAGCAGTGATGTTTTGGGGCTGTCGCTGGGCAACACAGACTTTCAACTCCCTCCAAAGATTTTCTATGGGGTTGAGATCTGGAGACTGGCTAGGCCACTCCAGGACCTTGAAATGCTTCTTACGAAGCCACTCCTTCGTTCCCCGGGCGGTGTGTTTGGGATCATTGTCATGCTGAAAGACCCAGCCACGTTTAATCTTCAATGCCCTTGCTGATGGAAGGAGGTTTTCACTCAAAATCTCACGATACATGGCCCCATTCATTCTTTCCTTTACACGGATCAGTCGTCCTGGTCCCTTTGCAGAAAAACAGCCCCAAAGCATGATGTTTCCACCCTCATGCTTCACAGTAGGTATGGTGTTCTTTGGATGCAACTCAGCATTATTTGTCCTCCAAACACGACGAGTTGAGTTTTTACCAAAAAGTTATATTTTCCCAATCCTCTTCTGGATCATCCAAATGCACTCTAGCAAACTTCAGATGGGCCTGGACATGTACTGGCTTAAGCAGGGGGACACGTCTGGCACTGCATGATTTGAGTCCCTGGCGGCGTAGTGTGTTACTGATGGTAGGCTTTGTTACTTTGGTCCCAGCTCTCTGCAGGTCATTCACTAGGTCCCCCCGTGTGGTTCTGGGATTTTTGCTCACCGTTCTTGTGATCATTTTGACCCCACGGGGTGAGATCTTGAGAGAAACAGCCAGGAAGGCAAACACATCTATCTATCTATCTATCTATCTATCTATCTATCTATCTATCTATCTATCTATCTATCTATCTATCTATCTATCTATCTATCTATCTATCTATCTATCTATCTATCTATCTATCTATCTATCTATCTATCTATCTATCTATCTATCTATCTATCTATCTATCTATCTATCTATCTATCTATCTATCTATCTATATATCTATCTATCTATCTATCTATCTATCTATCTATCTATCTATCTATCTATCTATCTATCTATCTATCTATCTATCTATCTATCTATCTATCTATCTATCTATCTATCTATCTATCTATCTATCTATCTATCTATCTATCTATCTATCTATCTATCTATCTATCTATCTATCTATCTATCTATCTATCTATCTATCTATCTATCTATCTATCTATCTATCTATCTATCTATCTATCTATCTATCTATCTATCTATCTATCTATCTATCTATCTATCTATCTATCTATCTATCTATCTATCTATCTATCTATCTATCTATCTATCTATCTATCTATCTATCTATCTATCTATCTATCTATCTATCTATCTATCTATCTATCTATCTATCTATCTATCTATCTATCTATCTATCTATCTATCTATCTATCTATCTATCTATCTATCTATCTATCTATCTATCTATCTATCTATCTATCTATCTATCTATCTATCTATCTATCTATCTATCTATCTATCTATCTATCTATCTATCTATCTATCTATCTATCTATCTATCTATCTATCTCTCTCTCTCTGTCTCTAGCCAGTCAACAGTAGTCACCCATAGTTTACGACACAATAGCTCTGGCTGTGAAGGTGGATGTAGTACAATAACCTATGGCTTGACACAGCAGTGCACCTGTTCAAATGCTTTTAGAGTGGAAGGAAGGAGAGGACACACAGCCAGATATGTCCTTGAAACAATCCCACTGGGCCTCAGAAAGCATCACCGCCGTGGGGCTCTCTTTTCTTCTCTCCGCTCCATCCCACTCCTCCCCAGCTCACTCCACCAGGCTGTGACTCAGTCCACCAGGCAGAGGGGTAGGGTGGGCAACACGTTAGGCTACAGCCTTGGCATGCCAGTCAGCTGTTCTAAACAACAGACCTGGGTTCAAATACTGCAGTAACTGCTTTCTTCTAAAAACTTTAGCTGTGCTTTGATTGAGCTAGCCTGGCACAATAAAACCAATGGAATAGTCCCAAAAGTGCAACCCACGCCTGTATCTGGCACTTCAGGCCAGGCTCAATCAAATCCTGAAAAGTATTTGAAAGAAAACCAGGACTACTTAAACCCGGGTCTGCTACACAGCCATCCTCTTCATCTCCCTATAGACCCTGTGGTAGTCTGACCAGAACAGGATGGTATTGATCACCAGCTAAGAGGAAAACAGAGACACTCCAAGAGCCTCGCCCTGGGAGAGGAGAGTAGGAGAGGGGGATTGGCAGTTTTTTCCCTCAGAGTGTGTGGTGCTCTGGATGGGTCTTTTTTCTGTTTGACAGCCAGGACCCCTTAGTTCCTCGTTAGAAGTGACTCATACAGTACCGCTTTGTGTGCTTTTTCTAAGCTGCACTTGTACTATAACAGTTTTATTCTGCCCATTAAGTTGGCCAGATTTGTCTGGTTTTCACATCTGGTTGCAATTGAGACTTTTTACAATTTAATTTCAGAAATTCAATCAATCTGTCTTTATTTATCGGTATTCATGTCCAGGGTAAAACGTGAACAAAGAAATTCACGTGCAACGTCTTTGAAATATAATGTTGGCCGTAATAAATGCTTCTATGTGCAATTCCGTAATGATCATTAACCGTAAAAGCTCATTTCATTCTATTTTCAAAGCCAGGGCTCTCTCTCTCAACAGTACCTGCCTCGGTAATTATTACCCTCTGAGAAAGCCGTTGGTTTGATCGTTCTCCAGCTTGGCTGTGTGGTGTTTGTCTCTCACACAGGCCCACCTTGTACCAGTAGCAGGCCAGCCACTGTTGGCACTCAACCCTGCCATCTGTCTGCCTCAAACACACCTACACACACACTCGGACAGATACACATACACATATACACACACAAATACACATCTAGGAGGTGAGCAGGGAGCAAGGCCTCACGTTCCTCACCCAGCCCAATCACACGTCACCCTCTCCCTCTATGATGTCACTCTCCAAGGAACAGTCAGATTTTTATCGTGGCTTTCTTGTTGTTGTTGTTTACGTCTTTGGTGAATGTCCTGAAAACAGATTGTTGTGATAACGCGTGGATTGTGAATTATACGTGTTGTGTGTGATAAAACAAGTTAACTTCAAGCCAATAACGAACCTTGGACTTAGAATGTGCCCTGTTTCTTTATGTCTTTGGTGAAAGTCCTGCAAACAGATTGTTGTGATAGCACCTGGGTTGGGAATTTGATGTGGTTGCTAATTCTATGTATTGTGATTAAACAAGTTAAAAGCAAGCCAGTAATGAGCCAACAAATGAGAACATTTCGTTTTTAGAATATCTGAATCCTTTAAACATACTAGGTGGCATCAAATAATATAATAATAATTTGCCATTTAGCAGACGGTTTTATCCAAAGTGACTTACAGTCATGTGTTCATACATTTTTTTTACGTATGGGTGGTCCCGGGGATCGAATGCACTACCCTGGCGTTACAAGCGCCATGCTCTACCAATTGAGCTACAGAGGACCTGTCATGCCCTGACCTTTAATGCCTATTGTTTCTTGTTAGTTTGGTCAGGGTGTGAATGTTGATCTTTTCTAGAATGTGTTTTTCTATATTGGCCGGGTGTGGTTCCCAATCAGAGGCAGCTGTCGATTGTTCTCTCTGATTGGGGATCATACTTAGGTAGCCATGTTGCCTACCTGTTTTGTGGGATCTTGTTTCTGTGTGTTTGGCTTGTTTGATGTTAGCCTTTAGAACTTCACGTTACGTTGCTTTTGTTGTTTTGTTTGGTGTTTATTCAATAAACAAACATGTACGCATACCACGCTGCACCTTGGTCCAATCCTGTACTCAACGAACGTGACAGAAGATCCCACCACCAACGGACCAAGCAACGTGCCCAGGAGGAGCAAACACCCTGGACACAGGTGGGGAAGATGTGGTCTTGGGAGGAGATATTTGCTGGTAAAGGACCCTGGGTGAAGGTAGAAGCCCAGGTAGGAGAGGATCAACGGCAACGCCAATGGTGCCGACCGCTACGGAAGCCCGAGAGGCAACCCCAAGGGGGGGGCACACGGGGTGGTTGGCTAAGCAGCAGGAGGCTCGGAGAGACCTGCAGATTAGCACTCTGATAGAAGAGGCAACCACCTTACGGGAGCTGATCGCGAAGATAGAGCAGGAGAGCTCCCTTCAAGAGGAGGCGCTGAAGGAGGCCTTTAGGGAGAAGGAGTCAATTGGTGCACGGAGAGAGGAGCTGGTCAGGCAACAAGAGAAGCTGAGAGAGGAATTAACCCTCCAGCAGCAGAGAGCTCAGTCTTTAGAGCAGAGGTTAGCAGAGCCAGCTACCCGCACTCGCTGTAAGGAGCGTGTGTTCATTGTGGAACCAAGTTATGCGGAGATGCGCATTGTGTCGCCAGTGCGCCTTCACAGCCCAGTGCGTCCTGTGCCAGCGCCCCGCACGTGCCGTGCGAAAGTGGGCATCCAGCCAGGACGGGTTGTGCCAGCTTTACACTCCAGACCTCCAGTGCGCCTCCCCAGCCCGGTACGCCCCGTACCTGCTCCCCGCACCAAATTAGTGGTGCATGTATCCAGTCCTGTACGGCCCGTACCTGCTCCCCGCACTAAACTTGTGGTACATGTCCCCAGCCCGGTACGCCCCGTACCTGCTCCCCGCACCAAACCAGTGGTGCCTGTCGCCAGCCCGGTACATCCCGTGCCTGCTCCTAGCACCAAACCAGTGGTGCGTGTCTCCAGTCCGGTACGGCCCGTTCCTGCTCCTCGTACCAAACCAGTGGTGCGTGTCTCCAGTCCAGCGCGGCCCATGCCTGCTCCTCGCACCAAACCAGTGGTGCGTGTCTCCAGTCCGGCACGGCCTGTGCCTGCTCCTCGCACCAAACCAGTGGTGCGTGTCTCCAGTCCGGCACGGCCCGTGCCTGCTCCTCGCACCAAACCAGTGGTGCGTGTCTCCAGTCCGGCGCGGCCCGTGCCTGCTCCTCGCACCAAACCAGTGGTGCGTGTCTCCAGTCCGGTACGGCCTGTGCCTGCTCCTCGCACCAGACCAGTGGTGCGTGTCCCCAGCCCGGTACGGCTGGTGCCAGAGCAGTCCGCTCCACCGGTGCCTAGTCCAGCTCTGGTCAGCTGCTCCAGTCCAGAGCCAGAGCAGTCCGCTCCACCGGGGTCCAGTTCAGCTCCTGTAAGCGGCTCCACTCCAGAACCAGAAGTCAACCCCTCTCCAGGGTCGGGGCCTCCCACACCAGGGTCCAGACAGGGCTTGGTGCATCGCGGGGGGATTGCCGGTCCAGGCCCAGACGTCAGCCCCTCTCCAGGGTCGGGGAGAGGACTGAGAGGGGAAGCATCGCGCCGAGGTCCAGACCGGACCAGGGGTGCAACGGGGAGGCTGTAAGGGAGAGGACGTCACAACCGGAGCCGCCACCGAGGCTAGATGCCCACCCGGACCCTCCCCTGTTAAGTTAAGTTTGCGGCCGGAGTCCGCACCTTTGGGGGGGTGGGTACTGTCACGCCCTGACCTTTAATGCCTGTTGTTTCTTGTTAGTTTGGTCAGGGTGTGAATGCTGATAGTTTCTAGAATGTGTATTTCTATGTTGGCCGGGTGTGGTTCCCAATCAGAGGCAGCTGTCGATCGTTGTCTCTGATTGGGGATCATACTTAGGTAGCCATGTTGCCTACCTGTTTTGTGGGATCTTGTTTCTGTGTGTTTGGCTTGTTTGATGTTAGCCTTTAGAACTTCACGTTACGTTGCTTTTGTTCTTTTGTTCGGTGTTTATTCAATAAACGAACATGTACGCATACCACGCTGCACTTTGGTCCAATCCTGTACTCAACGAACGTGACAGGACCAAATGAAACAAAGTATATACTTTTTCATACTAGCGAGTGTATGAATCATTTTTGCATGTGACATTGAATGAAACATCTCACCTCATGACTGAGTGGCTAACCTTGTCACTTTTAAACGGATCTATTTTTGATGCTGATATTAGTAAATTAGCCTTTATTTTGATAGCACTGAAAAAGGCATCATGTGGGATGTAGCTTGTCACAACCAATCAGGCGATCTTAGAAAAGGTCAAATAGCATGACCTTATCCAGCTTGCGGTCAACAGACTGCTAGCTAACATGTCTGAGCAGCTGGACTCACAGTCTGGGCTCACATATTAGAACCCCTGGCGAGAAGAACATGTAGCGATAATATCTCTCCCTGTCTTCCCTCATGCATGCTCACACACATACACACACGTCAGGTCTACCATACCGGCCTGTCAGAGCTGTCAGTACAACACCTGACCAGTGATGCAGATGGACGGTCACCAGAAGAAGGGCGACACAGGGAAGGGAGGGGACAGCGATGAGCAAAAAGTGTCACTCTGATTTTCTCAGTGCAGCTCATATTTCCTCTCAGAGGGAGGCAAGAGACTTCAGTTTAGACTTTAAGAAACCAACACGAAATGTGGCCTCGGTACTTGAGTGGTATGTCACTCTCGACCACTCTTGCTTCCCACAGACCAACCCCAGAACACTGTTAAGCTCCTCAGAGTTGTAGAACTACAACATCCTCTAGCTTCTCCCTGTAGACTGCTTGTCTTGAGTGTGAACCATACTAACCCATACTCTTTCCCAGTACTGTGCAGTCTCTCCCTCTCCCCTGGTCCACTCCTAAGTGCTTGTAAGGAGACTATGAGGGCCTGTGGAAAAGAAAGCAGGTGCATGGCACGATGTGTGTGCGCGTGTGTACATGTGTGTGTGCATGTTCGTGTGCATGTTTGTGTGTGTCTCTGTGTGTGTCTGTGTATGTGTGTGAGACCCTGATGGGGTGAACGTAGACATGGTGTCTCCAACCCAAGCTCTTTTAACACCCTTCTCCTCCAGTCCTCATCCAGTCCCTTCTGGTGGCTAATTATAAAGGCAGAAGATGCAGAAGAATGGCAAGCCAGTCGCTAGCTGACCTTAGGCGATGTTTGACTGCCTGGAATGAGAACAACCAGCATTTAGCTGTGGCCTAAGGAAGTTAGAGTTAGGATGTGTCCCATTGGCACCCTATTTCCTACATAGTGCACTTATTTTCATCAAAGCCCTACGGGCCCTGGTCAAAAGTAAAGGGAATGGGATGTCAGTTGAGACATGTCCCTGTGGAAGCCTCCTGTTCAATGTGCTGATCTTAATACAGTCATGAGACACATTTGTTAATCTTTGTATTACTGTTTGAGTGATAGTGTGTCTCCCAAATAGAGCACAATATATTGGAAAAAGGGTGCCATTTGGGATGTAGGGGTTTTATCTCTCAGGGGTGAAAAGTATATTTTAAAACTACTTTTCATGAGAAATGTATGATCGTAAATGTACAGAATGAAATGTGTACAGCAAAAATCTGTTTCCTACAGTTAATATTTGTTAATCAATAGTTGTTGTTTTTTCTTGTCATTGGGAGTACCCAATCATGTTGCTTTGGTTTGGTTGCATCTCTGTGCTTTGATTGCCCCATTGACTTGTGGTTGTTTTCTTTATTATCTACAGTATATTGACTTCCCTGCTTGTTTAATTGAGCAGAAAGAAAAGATAGCTCCTTGCATTTCCCATTGCTAGTTCCATTAGTATGAGTGTGTATTTGTGTGTGAGTGAGAGTGAGTATTTGCTTTCACCTTTTACCGCCGTACATAAAGGTTTAGTAGGCACCCTCCCTTCTGCTTTCATCAGCATATCACTTTGAGCTGCCATTATGCAAATGCCTTCACGGCTCTATAAACCATATGTAAATGAAAAACACAAGAATGTCCTGACAAAATTACAGTCGTAAATCTGATCAACGCTGGTCCTAATAATCTGAATAGTAAGTGAAGTATTTCCTATTGTCCCTCAGATCCCATTCATTTATCAAGATGATGTGCTGTGCAGACAAGGGGACGTGTCAAATTGCCTGAGTTTGAACACTGATTGTGAAGGAAATTGCCAGCAGCACCTACCTTCCATAATGCATGCAGAATTCAAAATAGCTCACTGTCAGTATATTGTCACAGTACTCTTAAAGGGATAGTTCACCCAAATTACAAAATGACATATTAGTTTCCTTAAAGGACAAGTGCAGTCAAAAACGTGATTTTCTAGTTTTATATATATTTCCACACTATTAGGTTGGAATAATACTCTGAAATTGTGAAAATTATGATAATACCCTTTTAGTCTAAGTGCTGTTTGAAAAGACCACTGAAAAATTATTCCTGTTTTGGTGGGATGGAGCCTTTCCATGGTGACATCATCATGCGGTAAATTAGTTAATCCCCTAGAGTCGATTGACGCACCGGTGCGTCAATCTAAGTTACATAACAAAAAATGCCCCATCAAAATCTGTCAGTTTAAGGTAGAGATATCTGTTTTTTTGCATTGGATGCATCTCAATCCACCGCATCCGCATATGTCGCACTTCCGCATCTGCTGTGAAAGATGGCAGAGCTAGACCGGTGTTTGTCAGACCATGAGACATCCCAAAAATCGGTCTTCTCAAGAAAACGTAAGTAGCGTTCCGAACAGTTTGAAGGACTACAAACTATTACAACTCTATGGAAAGAGGAGACGGTGGTCTCCGTTTTGCTCTACGACCCCCACAAGTGTCAGGACACTCATCTGAAGTCGGTACCGTCGATGGGCCAACTTGGCATCCGAACCGTTTGGGCTACCAACTAATGGGACCCCAATGTGGAAAGGGGACATTCTCACGAACACGATGGTGTTCTCTGTTTTGTTCTACGACCCCCCCACAAGTGTCAGGGGACTCGTCTGAAGGTAACCAGTACAGGATTTAAAAAACGAGTGGAGGTATGAAGGTCGTTTTGTGACTTCGCAAAAGAAAGGGGTTAAATGTGTAAAATATATACATTGCCTTCGGAAAGTATTCAGACCCCTTGACTTTTTCCACATTTTGTTACCTTACAGCCTTATTCTAAAATTGATTAAATTGTTTTTTTCCTTCATTAATCTTCACACAATACCCCATAATAATAAAGAAAAATTCGTTTTTTTTAAATTTCTTAAAAACCGGAAATATGACATTTACATAAGTATTCAGACCCTTTACTCAGTACTTTGTTGATGCACCTTTGGCAGCGATTACAGCATTGAGTCTTCTTGGGTATGATACTACAAGCTTGGCACACCTGTATTTGGGGAGTTTCTCCCATTATTCTCTGCAGATCCTCTCAAGCTCTGTCAGGTTGGATGGGGAGCGTTGCTGCACAGCTACTTTCAGGTCTCTCCAGAGATGATCGATCGGGTTCAAGTCCAGGTTCTGGCTGGGCCACTCAAGGACATTCAGAGACTTGTCCCAAAGCCACTCCTGCGTTGTCTTGGCTGTGTGCTTAGGGTCGTTGTCCTGTTGGAAGGTGAACCTTTGCCCCAGTCTGAGGTTCTGGAGCAGGGTTTCATCAAGGATATCTCTGTACTTTGCTCCGTTCATCTTTCCCTCAATCCTGACTAGTCTCCCAGCCCCTGCCGCTGAAAAGCATGCTCACAGTATGATGCTGCCACCACCATGCTTCACCGTAGGCATGGTGCCAGGTTTCCTCCAGACGTGACGCTTGGCATTCATGCCAAAGAGTTCAATCTTGGTTTCATCAGACCAGAGAATCTTGTTTCTCATGGTCTGAGAGCATTTAAGTGCCTTTTGGCTAACTCCAAGCAGGCTGTCATGTGCCTTTTACTGAGGAGTGGCTTCCTTCTGGCCACTCTACCATAAAGGCCTGATTTGTGGAGTGCTGCAGAGATGTTTGTGATCTGGAAGGTTCTCCCATCTCCACAGAGGAACTCTAGAGCTCTCTCAGAATGACCATCAGGTTCTTGGTCACCTCACTGAACAATGACCTTCTCCACCGATTGCTCAGTTTGGCCGGGCGGCCAGATCTAGGAAGAGTCTTGGTGGTTCCAAACTTCTTCCATTTAAGAATGATGGAGGCCACTGTGTTCTTGGGGACCTTCAATGCTGCATAAATGTTTTGGTACCCTTCCCCAGATCTGTGACTCGACACAATCCTGTCTCTGAGCTCTACGGACAATTCTTTCGACCTCATGGCTTGGTTTTTGCTCTAACATGCACTATCTACTGTGGGACCTTATATAGACAGTTGTGTGCCTTTCCAAATCATGTCCAATCAATTGAATTTACAACTGGTGGACTCCAAAGTTGTAGAAACATCTCAAGGATGATCAATGGAAACAGGATGCACCTGAGCTCAATTACGAGTCTGATAGCAAATGGTCTGAATACTTATGTAAATACATTCTGTTTTTTATCTTGAATACTTTTGCAAACATTTCTAAAAACCTGTTTTCGCTTCGTCATTATGGGGTATTGTGTGTAAATTGCTGAGGATTATTATTTTTTAAATCCATTTTAGAATAAGGCTATAACATAACAAAATGTGGAAAAAGTCAAGGGGTCTGAATACTTTCCGAAGGCACTACAGTACCAGTCAAATGTTTGGACACACCTACTCATTCAAGGTTTTATCTTGTACAAGAGAGAGCAACTTCCTGTAAAAAGTTACCGACAAATATATTACTTTAACGTAGAAGGTAATTTCTGATGTTCTGCATCATAAGATAAAGATAACCTCCTGACTTATAGACCATTGATGTCTAAGACAGTTATAACACTTGCTTTGCAATTGTGTGCTTGTCTTTCAGCTGCGTGCTAAATACTGGACTTAAATGGTGGCACTGGCAATTGTAAAAGGACCTTACTCTGTACCTCCTTAATAGTGACCAACATGGAACAGGCTCTGGCCCTCTGTCTCTGATACTATGATGTGACACTAGTCTGTATCCATGATAACAGAAAGCCCACCCACCGACACAGCCAACACAGCAGGTTCTGGTGCCTGCCTCTCTCTCAGACCTGACCTCTCTCACCTCATACCAGCTTAACAAGGGCTTGGCACGGGAGAAGAGTGGTACACCCCCTCCACAGCATGACTGACTGGCTGGTCTGAGGCCCAAACAACACAATAGAGGAGATGACACTTTGGCCAAGATAATAGGAATCACATCTGTCAGAAGTCTCTCTCTCACACACGCCCTCTCCCCCCTGGCTGAAAGATGGAACGATAATTACTGCCAAATGGGGATTATGTATCACAGATCACAATATAGAAATTACTAGCAGGGCATTATCAGTTATTGGCATCCTCTGTAAGGTCCTCTCCTTTTCTTTTCCCTACCTGTCTATGTTGGAAGGATATAACCATGGAATACAGTAGCATGGACGTATTGTACTGTACAAACACACAGCAGAGAAGAGAAAACATAGACCTAATATAAGATGTTACTCAAAATGTTAATAGTAGATTATTTTAGTCACATATTGAGCAGGATGAAGCTGTAAAAACCCAATCCCTGAAAAATACATATTGTCCAAAAACAAGGCAAGAGGAATAGATTATTTTTAATTAAGTGTTTTTGCCTGACATTAAAAGCTGAACAACACAATGGCTCTGACTCATCATCTTTACGTTTAATTCTTTACTTCTGCAATTTTTATTTTGTGAAATGTCACAGCACATGTGACGGCATATCACTGAAAGATAAGAAGTTGTTTAATAGAAATGCAATTACTTTTGAACTGGAGGGAACTTAATTAATATCTGCATTATGTAACGTACGGTACACACGTTAAGGGCACAAAGTGGTAAGAGATAAGAGGTTTGCCCTTTTTTCCAGCTATATTTTTCATAGTAATCTCATGACTAACTTTCTGTCACATGCCAACACATCACTTTTGACCTAATTAGCTGATCGTGCTTTGATGCCTACAAACACACACACCACACGCACACAAACATCAACCTTCTTCAACTTCTTCTAAAATAAAATAAGCAGAGGTGTCCCCAAAATTGGATTTTCTTTCATTCCTGGCAGCAAACTATGAATTTTACAGTAAGCATGCCTTAAAGAAATTGTAAAAATAGCTGGAGCTCCTTCACGCTAAACTCCCAAAACGTCAGTCACAGTTAAAACCAACAAAGCAGATGCCTAAATATGTTTATGCTCATTGCAGTTAATTAACAGTGTTGTGACAGCACTTTGAGAGATAATCAAAGTCCATAAGGCTGAGATAAGGCAATAGTAATGTAGCATTTCTTCATCGCTGTTACTGTCTAATGTGGTGGAAGTGGTGGAAGCGTGGACTATGATAATGAACGACTGAGAAGGATTGCTGTGGGGTATGTAGGACAGTGTAAACATTATCCCAGGACTGAATTCATTGTGAACTAGCAGACAATAATGTACTACATTCAAATAGTTGATTACCCTGCTTTGTTGTTCAACCTTACAAAGTTTTGATAATATTAATATTCAACAATTTACTCAGCAATTAAATTATTGTGGTATTGCTACATCAGCCGCATTTTGCTTTGGTTCAATTAGCCCCACAAAAATCCAATACTGTTAATTGTAGCCAGCTGAGTAAATTGATCAATTGATTGATTTTCTTTATCAATACTTTTCTTCCTTCGTCCCCTGGTTGGCCTGTTGTATTGGAGTGCTTGCTCATGCTTGCCTTGCAAATTGCACTTTTTACTTAACACAGCACAGCTTAATTGAGGGCACACGCTTGAGTAGTCACAGGGCCTTCTGAATCACAAAGCAGTGAATCGTGACCCTCGGAATTTCAAAGGAGCGAATCACATGGCAGCCCGTTGCAGATTGTTCTAGAATGAGCCAGGGTGCCAGTCTACCATTCACTACCCTGCGGCCATAAACTACAGCTCTGTCCATCTCCTGGGCACTGGAAGCAGATGGTAGTGCCAGTCACACGTACAGAAAAACAAAGGAGGAGAGAGGGGGGTCGAGAGAGCGGCAGGGAGGGAGACAGGGAATGAGAGGAAGAGAGAGGGAGAGATAGAAAGAAAGGAAGAAAGAAAGAAAGAAAGAAAGAAAGAAAGAAAGAAAGAAAGAAAGAAAGAAAGAAAGAAAGAAAGAAAGAAAGAAAGAAAGAAAGAAAGAAAGAAAGAAAGAAAGAAAGAAAGAAAGAAAGAAAGAAAGAAAGAAAGAAAGAGGAATGAAGCGTTTCAGTTCAGTCAGATCATTAGATTTCTTAACTCGGCGGCGGAAGATGGATTTGCATAGCCTATGGTTGGCAGTCTCTCTCTCTCTCTCTCTGCTTTTTTGAAAGGCAGCCAACGAATTCCATTATTTGTGTCAAGGCGGTTTCAGCGATGAAGAAAATAACAGCACTGGCGAACAGTCAAAGTCTCCCCCTCCCTTCCCTCCTCTCTTATTCACAGTCTAGTTCCTGAAGGAAGCCCACATCTCTGGTGAGAAGGGATGGAGGACACAGGGCACCTCGACAGAGAGAGAGGGGGGACACAAGGAGCTCCACAGGCCCCGGGTCCGCAAACTAAAACAGCCTGGCCAGTGATGGCCCCCACAGTTATAATGCATCAGAGAGAGAATATTACTGGCTGTCTGGGTCACTCTACTGAGGGAGAATGCAAGGACGCACGTTAAGGTGGAAACGCCTGGTTAAACTGTGTTTGTGTGTGTGTGTGTATTGTTGTGTTGCTTATATTCCCATTGTTTTTTCAATTACACATAACACCTGCTTATTTCACTTGCGCAGTGGGCCTATGTTTCATATTTTCTACTACTATAAACTGTACTCAAGCATTACTACATAATTTTTGGAGAATTTTGTAATGCATGGGGTGGTATTCATTTTCACTGTCACTGCATATTTGGATGGATTAGAATAATTATACCGCAGTGAGTTTAGAATGTGCTGACCTAACGAACAACACTAATTGATAGAGGAACCACTGGACCTAGCCATCCATCATTACGTTAAATACATATTTTCATTGGACGTTTTCTTAGTTAACTCTAAAAGCGCCAACAAGTCTAAGTCTTGACCCTAAGGGTTAAAAAACGTCATCATTTCGGAACTTTCATAATTACCAGGACATTTTAGCCAAAAACCTGGGTGCCTCTGCCAGGAGGCTCACACTTGGCCGCAAGTGAATCTTCCACCAAGACAATAACCCCAAGCACAAGTTCAAATCCTCCCAAAAAACGTTAATTTACCACAAAATCAAGTCTCAGTCTCTGGACTTGAACCCCTCTGAAAACCTGGGGTTTGAATTGAAGAGCGCAGTCCATAAGCGCAGACGAAGGATATCAAGGATCTAGAAAGATTATGTATGGAGGAACGGTCGAAGATTCCTTCCAATGTGTTCTACAATCTCATTAAACATTTAGAAAATGGCTCAGGCCTCGATTCAAACAGATTGCGTTGGCAGTGTAGATAAAGATTTAAAGCAATATATCCTTAATCATTATAATCCAATAAATATCCATATAAAGATCTCAAGTACTGTGTGTGCCAGATACTGTGTATGTTTTAACACTTCACTTGTGGTCAGATGTCTGTGCTAGAAAGGGCCACTCCCCTGAGGAATTCTTCTGGAAGAGAGCTCTGCCTATTCTGGACAGTAAGGTTGCTGACCAAGGCACATTCACCTGGAGGGGAAACCTGAGTTGTTGACCAGTTTGAAACATTTATTTGCAAGTACCATGTCAGTCAGCTCTCTGTTAACCTCATGTTAATGCCATATTTGAAGTATGGGTAGTTCTGTACCGACCAATCAGAAGTGCATTATGTGACGGTATATACTGTAAGCCATGTAAAATCCTCAAGCTTGCAAGGTGTTTGTTGAAGCGCAACCCTTCCATCGCAATAAGTTACAAAATGTAACCTGGACAAACTGTCTGAGATTCCTTGAGTTGACGCCTTACTCCTCCGAATTCAATATTTAATCTTTAGCAGACATACGGATGTTTTTTTGGCGGTGTTGGAGGTGAAACTGCGGTATGAGCTGACAAATAGGCGAGCGGATGCTGTTGTGTATCACAAACTACTCGCTTCCTTATTATCCCTACCGTGTTAGTTCAAAAGGGCGATGGAAAGTGTAGGCTAATGCATGTTCTCATGTTAATTTGAATGGGGGGATTTATAGTTTATCAGTCTAATCAAGGTGTAAACAATAGAACACTACCTATTCCAGTGTTTTAAATTGTAACACAGCTGCATGAACTTCTAACGCGGCTGTAGTGCGTAAAAATCGACTGTCCTCGGTTGCAACACTCACTACCGAGTTCCAAACTGCCTCTGGAAGCAACGTCAGCACAAGAACTGTTCGTTGGGAGCTTCATGAAATGGGTTTCCATGTCCGAGCAGCCTAAGATCACCATGCGCAATGCCAAGTGTCGGCTGGAGTGGTGTAAAGCTCGACGGACGAATCTGGGTTTGGCATATGCCAGGGGAACGCTACCTGCCTGAATGCATGGTGCCAACTGTAAAGTTTGGTGGAGGAATAATGATGGTCTGGGGCTGTTTTTCATGGTTCGGGCTAGGCCCCTTAGTTCCAGTGAAGGGAAATCTTAACGCTACAGCATACAATGACATTCTAGACGATTCTGTGCTCCCAACTTTGTGACATCAGTTGGGGAAGGCCCTTTCCTGTTTCAGCATGACAATGCCCCCGTGCACAAAGTGAGATCCATACAGAAATGGTTTGTCGAGATCAGTGTGGAAGAACTTGACTGGCCTGCACAGAGCCCTGACTTCAACCCCATTGAACACCTTTGGGATGAATTGGAACGCTGACTGTGAGTCAGGCCTAATCGGAAACAAGTCCCCGCAGCAGTGTTCCAACATCTAGTGGAAAGCCTTCCCAGAAGAGTGGAGGCTGTTATAGCAGCGAAGGGGGGTACCAACTCCATATTAATGCCCATGATTTGGGAATGAGATGTTCGATGAGCAGGTGTCCACATACCTTTGGTCATGTAGTGTAGATATGGAGCCACCACAGATTTGGCCCCTGGGGGGCGTGGCAGCCACTATAAAAAAAAAAAAAAAAAAGGAAATATATATTTAGATTCCATTCAATGTCTCCATACCAAGTTGAGAGTACCAAGTCAAGAGAGAGATACAATTGGAACTGAGTTGATAGTCTGCTAAAAGTCTGATGGCACCGGCGCCCATGTTGCCTACTGTATAACGCCTATATCGGTGGCTATCTTCGGTCATACCCGTACGTCAGATTAGCTCAATAGCCAATTTCTCAGCCTCTGAGTATTACAGAAACACAGCACTTTGAACAAATAACTAAAACATTTTAATGAGTTGCAATTGATTACAATTATTTAAATAACTGTTAAAAACATGGAAAACATACAAAAACATATATTTTTTAACATCAAATTTGACTGTAAATATTGAATAATAATAATAATAATTTTGGGAATTAAAACCTATAACTTGTGTTTCAAAAAGTTAATAAAGAAAATGTTTTACTCCTATGTTGGTGCTTTGCAATCATATTACCAATTTTGGGAAAAAAATTACCCCCGTTGGTGTTGCCGCTTTTAAGATCAAAATATGTTGGTGCTTTTAGGGTTGATATACACATTTTATAGCACAATTTAAACCTGCAGTTAAGTCAATTGTGTTTTGGTTGCTCTGTCTGGGACAATACATAATGTATTTTATTTGGTAGACATTCACTGGTGTTATAATATTTGGTGAGGGTGGATGATTCATTTGAATATGAAGATTATTGTTCCCAGAGCAACTTAAAAAGAAACCACTTTACCATAAAACCACTGTTGCCAAGATACATTGTAATATATGAATCATAATGTACTTTCTTAGAAATACAAAATAAACGTTAAAATATAAAGCTTTTGAGAGGGAATGATTAAGTGACATGCATCATTGGGCATAATGGTGAAACGGAGAATGGAGGTTGGTTGGTTTCTCCAAGTACTCCGATTTATTAACCATTATACATCGGGTGGGTCTAATCCTGAATGCTAATAGGTTAAAACTGCATTCCAACCGGTGTCAATTCCACAAGTTACCACCGGTTAAATCTATGACGTTAAAATGCCTATTTACTCTGTTCCATCTGACTGCGCAATCCACTGTCTCATCAGCCCAGCCAGGCAATTTATAAACTTGATCTCCACTATAAATAGCATCTAGAGATTATCTCACATTTCTTTTAGACTAACATTTAGTTTTCAACAGCGGAGATTTGTATAAACCTTGCTGTCTGTCTCTCCAACATTTGCAACATTGTTTCAATATTCAAATTCAATCTCCAGCTGGTGTCAGAAGAAGGCCCTAAAAATTGTCAAAGACTCCAGCCACCCTCGTCATAGACTGTTCTCTCTGCTACTGCATGGCAAGCGGTCCGGGAGCGCCAAGTCTAGGTCCAAGAGACTTCTAAACAGCTTCTACCCCCAAGCCATAAGACTCCTGAACATCTAATCTAATGGCTCCCCCCCCCCCCCCCACCCACCCTCTCTGCACATTGACTCGGTACTGCATGTATATAGCCTTGCTATTGCTATTCTACTGCTGCTCTTTAATTATTTGTTACTTTTATTTCGTATTGCTTTATATTGTATTTTTTTGTGTGATTGTTTTTGGTATTCTTTCTTAAAACTGCATTGTTGGTTAAGGGCTTGTAAATAAGCATTTCACTGTAAGGTCTACACCTGTTGTAGACAGGCAGGCAGCTTTTCTCAGCCAGTTGAAATCAAAAATCAGCATAATTTTTATGGATATATACAAATAAATATCAATAGAGAACAGGTCAAACGAAACAAAGTGCAGCTAGCTTGCAGTTTTTCCAGCTTCAGTTTGAAGTGATTGTGTTAGCTGTGTTGTTGGCTAGCTAACAGTGTCCTGACGAGAGAGCACATTTTCTATGCCAGGTGAAATCACACCTCATTAGCTCATTGTTATGGATGTATCCAAATAAATGTCACTAGAAAACAGCTTAAACAAATGCAAATGCCCTACTTTGTTGTTATTCTGGCTGCACAGTTTGACTTGACTGTAAGTAAGCCATAGTTGGCTAGCTAGCAAGCAAGGGATAAGAATGTTGCCAGCCAGTATGGCAATAGAACATTTAGAATGAACGACTGGGTCGCGTCCATATATACAGAACAAAGACACTTAACGACTGGGTCGCGTCTCTGACAAACAAACCGATAAAAAGAACGACCCGCCAGCTTGGGTAGCAACCCTAGACTTGTGTCAGGACTATATCTTGTGGAAGGATGAAATAGTATGAATAAATTCACCAAAATAAAGTTTTTAATGAAAATATGTAAATCATTATTTGAATATGTTGGTAACCCGTTGTATAAAAGTGGTAATGCCCTCGAAGCCGGTGTGCCGTGCCAATATACAACACCCATGCCAATATATCCTCCAAACACCGGCCTCGAGGGCATTATCACTTAAATAACCAACAGATATTCAAATGTGTACCAGCTGTCAGTTGTCAAGACAACTCATTGGCAGCATAGAATTAACCATATTTCTATGGTTAGCAGTCATATTTCGCTCTGGCAATGACGTGGATTGTCACCTTGGCATTGGCTTCTGGTAATCCAATGGATTTACTGTATAAAGCCCTTCATATGAGATATGGAATGAATCAGTTGTCAAGACCTCTAATTAAAATGAGAATTTGAATAGCTTTAGCCTTCATTAAGACATAATGGGGTGACTAATTTATACATTTCAATGCAATAGATTACAAAGGTAAAAGAACGCTTGACCCCTTTCAGAATTTAGTGAATGAGAGAAAGCACAACACGTTCCATGACTATTATCCTTCCAGGTAGGAAGGTGAATAAAGATTGCAAGGTTAATATGTCTGCTGCCTTCAACACAAACATTGCCCTAAGTTGTTCTTAAGAGTTTTTTGTCTCTCTCTGCCCTTAAAATAAGTTGAATTCTTAAGTAGGTCAGAAATGAGAAAAGAGAAGAGAAAAACACTGGTCGATGTGATTATTCACAGGAGATAAAGACCACCAGATAGGGCAAAGTATGCAACAGCTTCCTATAGAGATGAACAAATGTATTTTATTACTCAACCATCCCGGGGGTGATACACAATGTGTTCATTAGACAGTACAGACAGAGCACTGTGGGGCTGTGCAGTGTGCTGTACACTCCCACTCATCTACACACATCTAAATGCGCTTCCTCATTTACCCACTAAACAACTCTGTGAAAATATGTCCTTTTTCATTTGCCATTGTGTTGTAGGAGAGAGATGGAGAAAGAGAGGGAGAGAGAGTTAGAGAGAGAAAAGAGAGGTGTTGCATGTACAGAGTTGAACAGTCAACTCTAAAGGGCCAGCATATGAAATTGTGTTAGTCCCATTTCTATTCTGAACCCTTCAAGCTGCTGATGAGCAGGCCTGGTTGGTCAGGCCCAGAGATAATGCAATCCAACACACAGTACATTAGAGCTAACCAAGCATTGGACAGAGCATTAGAAGCAAGCCTCTCCATTTTATTTCAACAGTCCACTTCAACCCTTTAAAACGACTGCTCTATTCCCATATCCTGGTTTGATTCGAGAGCTATTCAAACGATTAGGGCCTCAACCAAAAGTAATGTTCAAAGAGAGAGAGAGGGAGTTCTTTGTGAATTAGCCAGCAAGACTCCTTTCACCCGGAAGCAGTCTTTATTGTCACGGGTGACTTTAAAAAAGCCTGTCTAAAACACATCTTCCCAAAATATCACCAACATGTGTCCTGCCCCACAAAAGGATCCAATGTGCTTGACGAAGTATACACAAACATCCGAGACACGTACAAAGCCACCCCCACCCCCACTTCGGCCAATCAGATCACGTCTCTCAGTTCCTACTCCCCTCCTACAAGCAGCAACTCAAGAGGAAACCACCAACACAGAGAATAGTGAGGCGCAGGACAGAGGAGGCAGACTCAATGCTGCAGGATTGTTTTGAGAATACTGATTAGAATATGTTCAAAGAATCATCCCCCCAGGACTCCTCCATCAACATTGACGAATATACATCATCAGTCACAGGCTTCATGAGGAAATGTTTTGATGATGGTGTACCCACAATAACAATCCGGACATTTTACGTACATACCAGTTACGTACATACCCCAACCAGAAGCCATGGATTACAGGCAACATCCGCACTGAGCTAAAGGGTAGAGCTGACTCTCAAGGAGCAGGACACTAACCCGGACGCTTATAAAAAATCCCGCTGTGCCCTCTGACGAACCATCAAACAGGCAAAGAGTCAATACAGGACTAAGATGGATTCGTACTACGCCGGATCTGACGCTTGTCGGATGTGGCAGGGCTTGAAAACTATTACAGACTACAAAGGGAAGCACAGCCGCGAGCTGCCCAGTGACACAAGCCTACCAGACGAGCTAAATCCCTTCTATGCTCGCTTCGAGGCAAGCAACACTGAAGCATGCATGAGAGCATCAGCTGTTCTGGATGACTATGTGATCAAGCTCTCCGTAGCCGATGTGAGTAATACTTTTAAGCAGGTCAACATTCACAAGGCCGCAGGGCCAGACGGATTACTAGGAGGTGTACTCCGAGCATGCGTTGACCAACTGGCAAGTGTCTTCAATTACAATTTCAACATGTCCCTGACTGAGTCTGTAATACCAACATGTTTCAAGCAGACCACCATAGTCCCTGTGCCCAAGAACACTAAGTCAGCCACCAATTGTGCAAGTTCTCCCACTTAAAAAGATGAGAGAGGCCTGTAATTTTCATCATAGGTACACGTCAACTATGACAGACAAATTGAGAAATGTTTTTCCAGAAAATCACATTGTAGGATTTTTAATGAATTTATTTGCAAATTATGGTGGAAAATAAGTATTTGGTCACCTACAAACAAGCAAGATTTCTGGCTCTCACAGACCTGTAACTTCTTCTTTAAGAGGCTCCTCTGTCATCCACTCGTTACCTGTATTAATGGCACCTGTTTGAACATGTTATCAGTAGAAAAGACACCTGTCCACAACCTCAAACAGTCACACTCCAAACTCCACTATGGCCAAGACCAAAGAGCTGTAAAAGGACACCAGAAACAAAATTGTAGACCTGCACCAGGCTGGGAAGACTGAATCTGCAATAGGTAAGCAGCTTGGTTTGAAGAAATCAACTGTGGGAGTAATTATTAGGAAATGGAAGACATACAAAACCACTGATAATCTCCCTCGATCTGGGGCTCCACGCAAGATCTCACCCCGTGGGGTCAAAATGATCACAAGAACGGTGAGCAAAAATCCCAGAACCACACGGGGGGACCTAGTGAATGACCTGCAGAGAGCTGGGACCAAAGTAACAAAGCCTACCATCAGTAACACACTACGCCGCCAGGGACTCAAATCCTGCAGTGCCAGACGTGTCCCCCTGCTTAAGCCAGTACGTGTCCAGGCCCGTCTGAAGTTTGCTAGAGTGCATTTGGATGATCCAGAAGAGGATTGGGAGAATGTCATATGGTCAGATGAAACCAAAATATAACTTTTGTCGTGTTTGGAGGACAAAGAATGCTGAGTTGCATCAAAAGAACACCATACCTACTGTGAAGCATGGGGGTGGAAACATGCTTTGGGGCTGTTTTTCTGCAAAGGGACCAGGACGACTGATCCGTGTAAAGGAAAGAATGAATGGGGCCATGTATCGTGAGATATTGAGTGAAAACCTCCTTCCATCAGCAAGGGCATTGAAGATTAAACGTGGCTGGGTCTTTCAGCATGACAATGATCCCAAACACACCGCCCGGGCAACGAAGGAGTGGCTTCGTAAGAAGCATTTCAAGGTCATGGAGTGGCCTAGCCAGTCTCCAGATCTCAACCCCACAGAAAATCTTTGGAGGGAGTTGAAAGTCTGTGTTGCCCAGCGACAGCCCCAAAACATCATTGCTCTAGAGGAGATCTGCATGGAGGAATGGGCCAAAATACAAGCAACAGTGTGTGAAAACCTTGTGAAGACTTACAGAAAATGTTTGACCTGTGTCATTGCCAACAAAGGGTATATAACAAAGTATTGAGAAACTTTTGTTATTGACCAAATAATTTTTTTCCACCACAATTTGCAAATAAATTAATAAAAAATCCTACAATGTGATTTTCTGGAAAGAAAATTCTCATTTTGTCTGTCATAGTTGACGTGTACCTATGATGAAAATTACAGGCCTCTCTCATCTTTTTAAGTGGGAGAACTTGCACAATTGGTGGCTGACTAAATACTTTTTTTCCCCACTGTATAACCTGCCTAAATGATTACTGACCTGTAACATTCAAGTCTGTAGCCATGAAGTTCTTTGAAAGGCTGGTCATGGCTCAAATCAACACCATTATCCCAGAAATCCTAGACCCACTCCAATTTACATACCGCCCCAACAGATCCACAGATGATGCAATCTCTATTGCACTCCACACTGCCCTTTCCCACCTGGACAAGAGGAACACCTACGTGAGGATGCTATTCATTGACTACAGCTCAGCATTCAACATCATAGTGCCCTCAAAGCTCATCACTAAGGTAAGGACCCTGGGACTAAACACCTCCCTCTGCAACTGGATCCTGGACTTCCTGACGGGCCGCCCCCAGGTGGTAAGGGTAGGTAACAACACATCTGCCACGCTGATCCTCAACCCAGGGGCCCCTGAGGGGTGCCTGCTCAGTCCCCTCCTGTACTCCTTGTTCCCCCATGACTGCATGGCCAGGCACGACTCCAACAACATCATTAAGTTTGCCAATGACACAACAGTGAAAGGCCTGATCACCGACAACGATGAGACAGCCTATAGGGAGGAGGTCAGAGACCTGGCTGTGTGGTGCCAGGATAACAACCTCTCCCTCAACGTGATCAAGACAAAGGAGATGATTGTGGACTACAGGAAAAAAAAAGAGGACTGAGCACGCCCCCATTCTCATCGATGGGGCTGTAGTGGAACAGGTTGAGAGCTTAAAGTTCCTTGGTGTTCACATCACCAACAAACTATCATGGTCCAAACACACCAAGACAGTCGTGAAGAGGGCACGACAATGCCTATTCCCCCTCAGGAGACTGAAAAGATTTGGCATGGGTCCTCAGATCCTCAAAAAGTTTTACAGCTGCACCATCGAGAGCATCCTGACTGGTTGCATCACTGCCTGGTATGGCAACTGCTCGGCCTCTGACCGCAAGGCACTACAGAGGGTAGTGCATACGGCCCAGTACATCACCTGGGCCAAGCTTCCTGCCATCCAGGACCTCTATACCAGGTAGTGTCAGAGGAAGGCCCTAAAAATTATCAAAGATTCCAGCCACTCTAGTCATAGACTGTTCTCTCTGCTACCTCACGGCAAGCGGTACCGGAGCGCCAAGTCTTGGTCCAAAAGGCTTCTTAACAGATTCTACCCCCAAGTCATAGGACTCCTGAACAGCTAATCATGGCTACCATGGACTATTTGCATTGCCGCCCCACCCCACCCCATCCGCCTCCTTTACGCTGCTGCTACTCTGTTTATTATTTATGCATAGTCACTTTAACTCTTCCCACATGTACATATTACCTCAATTACCTCGACTAACCTGTGCCCCCGCACATATACTCTGTACCGGTACCCACTGTATATAGCCTCCCTATTGTTATCTTATTTTACTGCTTCTCTTTAATTATTTGCTATTTTTTATTTTTGACTTATCTTTTTTTGACTTAACACTTTTTTCAATTAGGGATGCAAAAAGACAATACAGACTCAACTTGAATTGATGTTCGATAATTCATTCGTCGCATGTGTTAAGGACTACAGCCTATCATAGACTACAAAGGCAAATCCAGCTGTGCAGTGCCCACCGAAGCCTCCCTCCCAGACGAGCTTAACATATTTTATGCTTGGTTCGGGCAGACAATAACGAGCCATCCAGGAAGACTGTCGCTGCTCTGGACAACCAGGCGCTTTCTCTCTCTGAGGCTGACGAGAGGAAATCTCTCAAAAGAGTGAATACTCACAAATCCGCCGGCCCAAGAAAAGCAAGGTGACATGCCCAAATGACTATCGCCCCGTCGCTCTCACCTCTGTCATCATGAAGTGCTTTAAGAGGCTGGTCATGGCCCACATCAATGCCAGCATTCCAGGCACACTGGAGCCACTCCAATTTGCCTACCGCTCCAACAGATCCATGGAAGATGACGTTTCCATCTTCATTCACATGGCCGTAACACATCTGGACAAGGGGAACACCTACAGTGCCTTGCAAAAGTATTCATACCCCTTGGCGTTTTTCTTATTTTGTTGAATTACAACCTGTAATTTAAATTGATTTTTATTTGGATTTATTGTAATGGACATACACAAAATAGTCCAAATTGGTGAAGTGAAATGCTAAAAAATAACTTTTTCAAAAAAATTCAAAAAAATAAATAACGGAAAAGTGGTGCGTGCAAATGTATTCACCCCCTTTGTTATGAAACCCCTAAATAAGATCTGGTGCAACCAATTACCTTCAGAAGTCACATAATTATTTAAATAAAGTCCACCTGTGTGCAATCTAAGTGTCACATGATCTGTCACATGATCTCAGTATATATACACCTGTTCTGAAAGGCCCTAGAGTCTGCACCACCAAGCATGCGGCACCATGAAGACCAAGGAGCTCTCCAAACAAGTCAGGGACAAAGTTGTGGAGAAATACAGATCAGGGATGGGTTATAAAAAAATATCAGAAACTTTGAACATCCCACAGAGCACCATTAAATCCATTATTAAAAAAAGGAAAGGATATGGCACCACAACAATCCTACCAAGAGAGGGCCGCCCACCAAAACTCACAGACCAGGCAAGGAGGGCATTAATCAGAGAGGCAACAAAGAGATCAAAGATAACCCTGAAGGAGCTGCAAAGCTCCACAGCGGAGATTGGAGCATCTGTCCATAGGACCACTTTAAGCCGTACACACCACAGAACTGGGCTTTATGGAAGAGTGGCCAGAAAAAAGCTACTGCTTAAAGATAAAAATAAGCAAACACGTTTGGTGTTCGCCAAAAGGCATGTGGGAGACACCCCAAACATATGGAAGAAGGTACTCTGGTCAGATGAGACTAAAATTGAGCTTTTTGCCCATCAAGGAAAACGCTATTTCTGGCGCAACCCAACACATATTTTTCATCGGCAGGGACTGGGAAACTGGTCGGGGGGGGGGGGGGGGGGGGCTGAATAGTTATGCATGCTCAAGTTTTCTGTTTTTTTGTCATATTTCTTGTTTGTTTCATAATAAAAAATGTTTTGCATCTTCAAAGTGGTAGGCATGTTGTGTAAATCAAATGATACAAACCCCCCAAAAATCAATTTTAATTCCAGGTTGTAAGGCAATAAAATAGGAAAAATGCCAAGGGGGGTGAATACTTTTGCAAGCCACTGTATGTGAGAATGCTGTTCATTGATTACAGTTCAGCATTCAACACTATTGTTCCCTCCAAGCTCAACACCAAGCTCAGCCTATAGGGCGGAGGTAAGTGAAATGGCATTGTGGTGTCATGGCAACAACATCTCCTTCAACATTAGCAAAACAAAGGAGTTGATTGTTGACTTCAGGAAGCAGAGGAGGGAACATGCCCCGCTCCACGTCAACAGGACTGCAGTAGAGAGAGTCACAAGTTTTATGTTCTTTGGCATCCATATCACCGAGGACTTGTCATGGACCAACAACACCACCACTCTTGTCAAGAGGGTGAGACAGCAGTTTATTTCCTAAGGCGGCCCCGGGTCCTCTCCAAATACTACCACTGCACCATCGAGAGCGTCCTGACTGGTGGCATCATGGCCTGGTACAGGAATTGCTACGTCCACGACCGCTAAGGCCCTCTAGCAGGTGGTGAAGACTGCCCAGTACATCACTGGGACCGTGCTCCCACCCATCCAGGACATATACTCAAAACGGTGCCTGAGGAAGGCACGCAGCATAATCAAGCGGCCCACATACCCCAGCCACGAGCTGTTCTCTCCCTTATATCGGAGCATGAGAACGGATACCTCCAGGCTCAGAGACAGTTTCTATCTACAAGCCATCAGACTGACCACCTGCTCTGATTCTCTGCACCTTAGCACACATGCACTCACGCTTGCACACACCCACACAGACACACACACACACACACATGCATGCTACACACATCACAACTGCTGCTACCAGACTCTTATTACTGCTCAGTTTATACACTGCCCCAATCCCCCCCTTCCCCAATACGTGTAAATATTGGACTATAAATTGTGCCTTCTTGTATTATACTAATGCAAAAATGTTTATTCTATTTTATTGAGCCAGCATGCTTTATGTTCATATGCTTATCTTTTATTACTTTTTATTGTTGTTGCATTGTCGAGAAGGAACCTGCAAGTAAGCATTCCGTTGGACGATGTACTGTATACTATGTGTATCCCATACATACGACTAATACAACTTGAAACTTGAGAGAGTTCAGATTGAAGATGTTTGAGATGAACTCATAGAACATAGCCATTTGGTCAATTACGAACACATCAAAGCAGCTCATGTGAAGTAATTGGTAAATGTGATCTATATTTAGAGTCATTTGAAAAAGTAGTATGATCTGTACTTCCACTCACTACTTATCTCAATCCTGGAGGGCATTACTGGAGAATGTGTAACAACGGTCTCCAACCTCATCCCAGCCCCTAGGCAGACCTGCTAAACACTGGTTAAATAAGAGTTACCCCCAATACCCCTTAGGGAATGACCCCATCACATATAACAACTGAAATGATGATTGATGAGAAAAGCCCTCCTTCCTCCTTCCCACCACTTTGGAAAAAATATTTTAGGCCTGGAAGCTGAGAGTCATGGCCCCTCGTATTGTCAGGTCTCTAATAGTCTCTCTGTAGGAGAATGGGAGTCATTAACCAAGTAAGTGACACCAGGGAGCTAGAGAGCTTCCAAGGGCAAGTGAACATGTTGTTGAAGTGAAAAGGGCTCAATCTAGCCTGAGGGCCTGTGTATGTTTGGATGTTTACCATGTGTTTGCTGTAGTCCTGGGTGGGACCTCATACAAACGCCTCTGTGCCCCTATCTAGGGTTGCAACATTCTGGTAAATTTTCCCAAGTTCCCAGGTTTTCCAAAAATGTTGGTTGGAGGATTCTGTATTTCCTGCTTATTCCCTACTGATTCCGGGAATCTTCCATTCACGGTTTCTGGAAAACCTGGGAATTTTAGGAACGTTTCCGGGATTTTGTAATCCTAATTACAATGGTACAAAACGAATTATTTCAGAAATACTACAGTTCAATCAATTGTAGATAAAGGGTAATGTCATCATGGGTTCATTCATAATGTTTATTATGTTCCAAGGGTGTTAACGGCATTTGAACTGACACTATTTATCTGATATTGATTGAATTGGGGGAATGTGACGGGAGCAGAGAAGCATGTGCCTGTGTGAAAGTTTGATTTGACTGACTAGAATGAGTACAGTCCTCGCCTAATTGGCTGAGCACATGCTGAATTGTATGCCAATTCTAGACACGACATCACAAAGATGTTTATCCTTCTATTCAACCCAGCTATCCTTATAACTATTGCAGTATAGCCCTACAGTGTGGTGAATTTACACTCTAAATGTAACATTTCGCTGAACACAAAACAAAAAGTCCCTGGCTGTTATGTCCAAGCCTGTAGCCTATATGTTGTTGTGGTGGTTAGGTACCGTAGCTCACAGACAGCAATTGATCAACACACTGAGTTGAAGTTGAAAAGCCATATATCGGCTGAAGGCTTATGATGAATAGAGGGTGTCAGTGTGCTTTCAAAACAGCAGCCATACTCTCTCTCTCTCTCTCTCTCTCTCTCTCTCTCTCTCTCTCTCTCTCTCTCTCTCTCTCTCTCTCTCTCTCTCTCTCTCTCTCTCTCTATCTCTCTCTATCTCTTTTATCATCTTTCTCAAGGTATTGGACAAATTTGTTGCCTGACCTCTTCAGGACCCTTAAGAGTCAGTAAAGACTCAGTAAAGATCTGATACGAACAAAAACCTTAGTACATGAAAACAAGAAGAAGAAAGGAGGGCCTTCGATGAATGGAGCTGTAGTGCATCCTGGGTAAATGAAGCGGTTAGTTATTACTGACTTGGTACTGCAGTGATAGCTACAGTGGCTTGCGAAAGTATTCACCCCCCTTGGAATTTTCCCTATTTTGTTACCTTACAACCTGGAATTAAAATGAATTTTTTGGGGGTTTGTATCATTTGATTTACACAACATGCCTACCACTTTGAAGATGCAAAATATTTGTTATTGTGAAACAAAGAAGAAATATGACAAAAAAACAGAAAACTTGAGCGTGCATAACTATTCACCCCACCAAAGTCAATACTTTGTAGAGCCACCTTTTGCAGCAATTAAAGCTGCAAGTCTCTTGGGGTATGTCTCTATAATCTTGGCACATCTAGCCACTGGGATTTTTGCCCATTCTTCAAGGCAAAACTGCTCCAGCTAGTTCAAGTTGAATGGGTTCCGCTGGTTTACAGCAATCTGTAAGTCATACCACAGATCCTCAACTGGATTGATGTCTGGGCTTTGAGTACGCCATTCCAAGACATTGAAATGTTTCCCCTTAAACCACTCGAGTGTTGCTTTAGCAGCATGCTTAGGGTCATTGTCCTACTGGAAGGTGAACCTCCGTCCCAGTCTCAAACTCTGGAAGACTGAAACAGGTTTCCCTCAAGAATTTCCCTGTATTTAGCGCCATCCATCATTCCTTCAATTCTGACCAGTTTCCCAGTCCCTGCCGATGAAAGATATCCCCACAGCATGATGCTGCCACCACCATGCTTCACTGTGGGGATGGTGTTCTTGGGGTGATGAGAGGTGTTGGGTTTGTGCCAGACATAGCGTTTTCCTTGATGGGCAAAAAGCTCAATTTTAGTCTCATCTGACCAGAGTACCTTCTTCCATATGTTTGGGGAGTCTCCCAAATGCCTTTTGGCGAACACCAAACGTGTTTGCTTATTTTGTTCTTTAAGCAATGGCTTTTTTCTGGCCCCTCTTCCGTAAAGCCCAGCTCTGTTGAGTGTACGGCTTAAAGTGGTCCTATGGACAGATACTCCAATCTCCGCTGTGGAGCTTTGCAGCTCCTTCAGGGTTATCTTTGATCTCTTTGTTGCCTCGCTGATTAATGCCTTCCTTGCCTGGTCCGTGAGTTTTCGACGGCGGCCCTCTCTTGGCAGGTTTGTGGTGGTGCCATATCCTTTCCTTTTTTAAATAATGGATTTAATGGTGCTCCGTGGGATGTTCAAAGTTTCTGATATTTTTTTATAACCCAACTCTGATAAGTACTTCTCCACAACTTTTTCCCTGACCTGTTTGGAGAGATCCTTGGTCTTCATGGTGCCGCATGCTTGGTGGTGCCCCTTGCTTAGTGGTGTTGCAGACTCTGGGGCCTTTCAGAACAGGTGTATATATACTGAGATCATGTGACAGATCATGTGACACTTAGATTACACACAGGTGGACTTTATTTAACTAATTATGTGACTTCTGAAGGTAATTGGTTGCACCAGATCTTATTTAGGGGCTTCATAGCAAAGGGGGTGAATACATATGCATGCACCACTTTTCCGTAATATTTTTTTCTTCACCAATTTGGACTAATTTGTGTATGTCCATTACATGAAATCCAAATAAAAATAAATGTAAATTACAGGTTGTAATGCAACAAAAAAGGAAGAACACCAAGGAGGATGAATACTTTTGCAAGGCACTGTACCCGTAAACATGGATGAACGCTTCACGGCAGACTGGAACCATTTTACTCCGCTTTGTTTGTAGCTACATCTTGTTTGGCCAGCGTTGTGTCAAGTCACTCCGGTTCACACTGACCGTGGTGTGTGCAGAAAGTAGCCCATCACTTTTTCCGACTGATCTGTCGATAGCGCCTGCTAAATTCAGGGCATCAATGTTGTTGAGAAAAGTATCAAAACTTTTGTAGTTCTCGATGGCTAACGTTATGTCTTTCAAAAACGGTGCAGTAGAAAGGACTGTCAACACATACTGAACAGCTCACATTTTAGACAGAAGCATGCTACATGGCAGACCAATCAAAACTCATCTCCCGGCATGTCCAGCCCATCCATTATCTCAGCCAATCATGGATAGCGCGAAGGTTCCTGTCTTTTTCCATGGCTAAACCAACTAGGCTCATAATTGTATTTATTTATTCGTATTAATGGATGGAATACAAGTTTGTTATTAAGGCACATGAAAGTTCACGTTCCAGAAGGCATTTCGCCAAAAAAATTCATTTTTATCAAAATAAAAATGAATACGTTCAAATGCCTCTCCTGTGAAGTAGAGTCGTGTGACATACGCCTAGGTTTCCTGAAACGAGTTACCTATAGAGAGCTTACAACAGAGGTTTGGACTCCCTCTCGCCTCCCCTCCTATCCTCTCCCTCCTCACATCTCCTCTCCTAACCCCACTCTGCCCTGAGAGGCAGCAAGGTGTGTCGTGGTGGCATAGGCCGGGCTAGGGGAGGAGGGGGTGTCGACAGTCCCCTGGCACTCCCTTTCATTGATTGAGACAGATGCTGGGCTTGGCGTTGAAGGACGCGCCCACAAGCAGAAGCTGAAATGAAGACTCTAGAAAAATTGCGTTGGCGAGACAATCTCACAGCGAATTGATTGTCAGCTTTGCATTTAGATTCCCCACTTGTCGTAATATTTTTTTTTTGCTGTGGATGGGTATTGATACCCTTCAGCAAAAGCAGGCGAAAGAGAGTGAGAGAGATAGCGAGAGAGAGAGATAGAGAGACAGATAGATAGAGAGAGAAAGAGAGAGAGAGAAAGAGAGAGAGAGAGAGAGAGATAGAGAGAGAGAGAGATAGAGAGAGAGAAAGAGAGAGAGAGAAAGAGAGAGAGAGAGAGAGAGAGAGAGAGAGAGAGAGAGAGAGAGAGAGAGAGAGAGAGAGAGAGAGAGAGAAAAAGAATGATGGAAAGAAAGAGAGAATGAGAGGGAGGGAGAGGGAGTGAGAAAGAGAGAGGGAGCGATATAGAGGGAAGGTAAAAAAAAGATTCAGCATGTGCCCCCACTGGAAAGGTGCTATTGACTTTTTACCAATGCAACAAACACACAATAGCCGATTTATCTGACAAGGCCCCATTGAGCCCTCTGGCCTCTGACTACAGGCTTCCTGTTGGGAGAGAAAATGGAAAACTCATCCCTTTGTTTCTCTCTGTCCTCTCAAGCCTTCTAGGGACTACCGGATGTGTGTTAAAATGGGATGACATTGGTAGTAACTCTTCATGAAAATATATTTACTGTACACACACACGGACATAGATGTACAAACGCACACATCCAATCCATAGTACAGGAAGGTGAAATCTGTATTTTGTGTGCATCATATTCACATAGAACAATGTCCTGTAATGTACTCACCATTTAATGTTGTGATGTCCAGCCGTCTGTCCGTCTGTCAGACAGACAGTGTAAGACAGCGTTGAGATTTCTGTCTGTCTGTCTGTCTGTCTGTCGGTCGGTCGGTCGGTCGGTCGGTCGGTCTGTCTGTCTGTCTGTCTGTCTGTCTGTCTGTCTGTCTGTCTGTCTGTCTGTCTGTCTGTCTGTCTGTCTGTCTGTCTGTCTGTCTGTCTGTCTGTCTGTCTGTCTGTCTGTCTGTCTGTCTGTCTGTCTGTCTGTCTGTCTGTCTGTCTGTCTGTCTGTCTGTCTGTCTGTCTGTCTGTCTGTCTGTCTGTCTGTCTGTCTGTCTGTCTGTCTGTCCGTCCGTCCGTCCGTCCGTCCGTCAGACAGACAGTGTTCCATCCCGTTCCAACCCCTGATCTGGTGCTGCTCTGTCGCTCCTGGCAACAGTGTGTGCTGCTAGACCGCTGCTGCCTCTCCCTCCAACATAGGAGCTGTAGGGCTGTGGATGTACACATGTGAAGTATGATCTATTCTTTAGAAGGATATGTTTGTCATTTTCCATATATATCTCCAAAGTGGTCAAAAGTCTGAATAACAGCTGGATATCTGAATATCTGGACATATCTCATTAGATATTTGTCAGAATGTTAAACATCAATTACACCAATCCCTCATAACCAGAGCCATATACACTGAGTGGACACAGAATTAGAAACACCTTCTTAATATTGCCCTCAGAACAGCCTCAATTCGTCAGTGCATGGACTCTCCAAGGTGTCAAAAGCGTTCCACAGGGATGCTGGCCCGTGTTGACTCCAATGCTCCAATGATACAGTTGTATCAAGTTGGCTGGACGTCATTTGGGTGGTGGACCATTCTTGATACACACAGGAAACTGTTGAGCGTAAAAACCCAGCAGCGTTGGAGTTCTTGACACACTCTTGCCTGGCACCTATTACCATACCCTGTTCAAAGGCACTTAAATATTTTGTCTTGCCCGTTCACCCTCTGAATGGCACACATACACAATCCATGTCTCAAGGCTTAAAATCCTTCTTTAAACTGTCTCCTCCCCTTCATCTACACTTCTTAAAAGTCTAAGATGACATGGAATTGTTTTAAGATGGTCATACTATGTATCATTTAGCTATTTAATTTTGAATTTTAGGACCCATTTGGATATCAACATAAATGTATAAAAACATAATTTTTTTAAATATTGAATTTGGCTTTTACTACTATAGCCCAGAGAAACGCATTGAATAACACATTCATAAATGGCAAAAAAGACAGTCAACAAATGTATCATAAGAAACAAGGTTTTGAAGTGTTTGTCCTAAATCTAGGAGAATGTATGAAAATGTATGCACTCACTAACTGTAAGTCGCTCTGGATAAGAGCGTCTGCTAAATTACTAACATGTAAAAATGTAATATAAGAATGCTCAGAAGAAAAAAAAAAATTATATATATTTTTGTACACATATTTAACACCATTTTTGGATAAACTACCGTCACACTTCCATTAATTTTTTAAAACTGGTTAACTTCAAACGAGTCCCATGAGACTTTTGGGGGTCAAAGAGCAAAACGGAGAACACCATCGTGTTCGTGAGAATCTCCTTTTTCTACAGTAGGGTCACATTAGTTTGTAGCCCAAACAGTCTGAGCGCTATAAACAGATGTTGGCACATCGACGGTACCGACTTCAAACGAGTCCCCTTGACACTTGTGGGAGTCGTAGAGCAAAACGGAGACCACCATCGTGTTTGTGAGTCTCTCCTTTCCATAATAGTTTGTATGTCAAACCGTTAGGACGCTACAGATGTCTTTGTGAAAATACAGATTTTCGGGATGTCTCATGGTCTGACAAACATCGCTCTAGCTCTGCCACCTTTCACCGCAGATGCAGAAGTGTGACAGGCAGATGCGGTGGATTGAGATGCATCTAGCGCAAAAAAAAACAGATATCTCTAGCTTAAACTGACGGATTGTGTGGGGACCTTTTTATTATGTTACTTAGATTGACGCACTGGTGTGTCAATCGACTTTAGGGGGTTAACAAGTGACATCAGTTAGGGATCATAGCTTTCACCTGGATTCACCTGGTCTATGTCATGGAAAGAACAGGTGTTGCTAATGTTTTGGTCACTCAGTGTATGTGTATGTATTCACACTCCCCTACTTATGTATTTGGAAAGTGATGCTAAACATTTCATTTAGTCTCTATACTCCACTATTTAAAATTTGAGATCAAGCATTTCATTTGAGGTGACAGTACAGCATACCACCTTTTATTTTAGGGTATTTTCATACATATCTGATTTACGTTTGGAAATGAAAGCACGTTATATATCTAGTCCCCCCATTTGAAGATGTCATACTGTATGTATTTGGACAAATTTCCCTTGGGAAGGTTTTGAGGTATAGTTCGTATCAGAGTTCGACTAATTGTTACTTTGTATTTTTTTTCATTTGGTCCAGTTGGTTTCACATTGCCAAATGTCAAGCAAACAAAAATTCCTAAACAAAACCACGTGTCCTTGCAAGTTATTTGTTTATTGGACAAAATGCTCACATTAAATCCATTTATGATTATCATGAAGCATCAGTTCAGTGTCCCAATCTTCATATTGCTTTTGCTTTGGTCTTCCAACAACATGCGGGAGGAAACAGCACCATAGCAGCTCTAACTGTCCCAGCAGGTATATCTCACTGGTCATCCCCAAAGCCAACACCTCCTTTGGCAGCCATTCCTTCCAGTTCTCTGCTGCCAATGACTGGAACGAACTGCAAAAATCACTGAAGCTGGAGACTCTTATCTCCCTCACTAACTTTAAGCATCAGTTGTCAGAGCACCTTACCGATCACTGCACCTGTAAACAGCCCTTCTGAAATTAGCCCACCCAACTACCTCATCCCCATATTGTTATTAATTTTGCTCATTTGCACCCCAATATCTCTATTTGCACATAATCTCTTGCACATCTATCATTCCAGTGTTAATACCAATTGTAATTATTTTGCACTATGGCCTATTTATTGCCTTACCTCCATAACTTGCTACATTTGCACACACTGTATATATATTTTTTCTGTGGTATTTTTGACTTTATGTTTTGTTTTACCCCATATGTAACTCTGTGTTGTTGTTGTTTTTATTGCACTGCTTTGATTTATCTTGGCCAGGTCGCAGTTGTAAATGAGAACTTGTTCTCAACTGGCTTACCTGGTTAAATAAAGGTGAAATAAAAAATAAAATGAAATAAAATAAACTGCAACTTGAATAGGCTATATTCAGTAGCCTAAAATATATCCCCGGTATAAACTCAGTCTCCCCTAATCTGTATTGGATGCGGTCATAAATACGCTGCTACTCACATAATGTTTCAGAAATCTCAAGTTAGGATGCCGCGTGGATTTCATCAAATGCTTACAGTCAAACAAACAATAATAACGCACAACTTTGGTTATTTTCCTGTGTTTGGTCTGGAATGCGTTCTGACCTGCAGGGAACCGCACCATGGTACGAATTCAATCGGACTGAGACGACCCTTTTTGAGCAATCCACAGTTTGTTGTTTATTGTGCTCCCTGAGTGCAGATAGAGTGTTCACACCAGTCCAAACAAACCGAAGTAAGGGGGAAAACCAGAGTTCAGAAAAAAATGCAACAAACTAATTTTGTGTGAAAGCCCCCTTATAGTGTATTAAAGTAGTCAAACGTTAAGTATTTGGTCCCATATTTGGTCCCATATTCCCACAATTACTACTTGTGACTATAAACTTGTTGGATACATTTACAGCTTGTTCTGGTTGTGTTTCGGCTGATCTTTTGTCTAATAGGAAGTGAATAATGTATGTGTCATTTTGGAGTCACTTTTATTGCAAGTAAGAATAGAACATGTTTGTGAACACTACTGCATGAATGTGGATGCTACCATGATTATGGGTAATCATTAATGAATTGTGAATGATGATGAGTGAGAAAGTTACAGAGGGACAAAGATCATACCACCCCCAAAATGCTAATCTCCACATTATTGGTAATGGTGAGTTGTTAGCATGATTTGTTGTAGCCCCTGTAACTTTCTCACTCATCACTATTCATGATTCGTTCATTCTTTTTCTTAATCATGACATTATCAAGATTGATTTAGACGTGTTCAGAAACATCTTATCTACTCCAATTTCACTCCAACACTAATTCACCATTGAGTTCCTATGGGTTAAAACATAACCCAAAACACAACCAAACGAAATTGCAAAAGCATCCAACAGGTTTGTAGAGTCTCAAGCTTGATGTAGTCATTGCGTGCTAGGAATATGGGACCAAATACTAAACTTTTGACAACTTTGGTAATCTTCAAAAGGGGGGGACTAGATCTACAGTGAGGGAAAAAAGTATTTGATCCCCTGCTGATTTTTTACGTTTGCCCACTGACAAAGACATGATCAGTCTATAATTTTAATGGTAGGTTTATTTGAACAGTGAGAGACAGAATAACAAAACAAAAAACAGAAAATGCATGTCAAAAATTTTATGAATTGATTTGCATTTTAATAAGGGAAATAAGTATTTGACCCCTCTGCAAAACCTGACTTAGTACTTGGTGGCAAAACCCTTGTTGGCAATCACAGAGTTTAGATGTTACTTGTAGTTGGCCACAAGGTTTGTACACATCTCAGGAGGGATTTTGTCCCACTCCTCTTTGCAGATCTTCTCCAAGTCATTAAGGTTTCAAGGCTGACGTTTGGCAACTCGAACCTTCATCTCCCTCCACAGATTTTCTATGGGATTAAGGTCTGGAGACTGGCTAGGCCACTCCAGGACCTTAATGTGCTTCTTCTTGAGCCACACCTTTGTTGGCTTGGCCGTGTGTTTTGGGTCATTGTCATGCTGGAATACCTATCCACGACCCATTTTCAATGCCCTGGCTGAGGGAAGGAGGTTCTCACCCAAGATTTGACGGTACATGGCCCGTCCATCGTCCCTTTGATGCGGTGAAGTTGTCCTGTCCCCTTAGCAGAAAAACACCACCAAAGCATAATGTTTCCACCTCCATGTTTGACCGTGGGGATGGTGTTCTTGGGGTCATAGGCAGCATTCCTCCTCCTCCAAACACGCGAGTTGAGTTGATGGCAAAGAGCTCAGTTTTGGTGTCCTCTGACCACAACACTTTCACCCAGTTCTCCTCTGAATCATAAAGATGTTCATTGGCAAACTTCAGACGGGCCTGTATATGTGCTTTCTTGAGCAGGGGGACCTTGCGGGCGCTGCAGGATTTCCGTCCTTCATGGCGTAGTGTGTTACCAACTGTTTTCTTGGTGACTATGGTCCCAGCGGCCTTGAGATCATTGACAAGACCCTCCCGTGTAGTTCTGGGCTGATTCCTCACTGTTCTCATGATCATTGCAACTCCACGAGGTGAGATCTTGGATGGAGCCCCAGGCCGAGGGAGATTGACAGTTATTTTGTGTTTCTTCCATTTGCGAATAATCGCACCAACTGTTGTCACCTTCTCACCAAGCTGCTTGGCGATGGTCTTGTAGCCCATTCCAGCCTTGTGTAGGTCTACAATCTTGTCCCTGACATCCTTGGAGAGCTCTTTGATTATTCATTAAGGAATTATGAAAAATATTAATAACATTCCCCCTGTGAGGCCACTAGGTCATTTGACTGCAGGAAAGGGCTACGGACTGCTCTCTTCAATTCAAACCACAGGTTTTCAATGGGGTTTAAGTCCGGAGACTGAGATGGCCATTGCAAAATGTAGACTTTGTGGTCAATTAACCATTTCTATGTGGATTTTGATGTGAGCTTGGCGTTATTGTCTTGCCCCATTTCAGCCTGGCAGAGGAAACCTGCTTTTTGGCAAAAATATTCTGGTACTTGGTAAAGTTCATGATTCCATTGACCTTAACAAGGGCCTCAAAACCAGTGGAAGCAAAATAGCCCAATCACATAAAATATCAACCACCATATTTTACAGTATGTATGAGGTACTTTTCTGCATATGCTTCCGTTTTTCGACGAATAAAATAAAATAAAATACAAATTTATTTGTCACATACACGTGTTTAGCAGATGTTATTGCGGGTGTAGCAAAAATGCTTGTGCTTCTAGCTCAGACAGTGCAGTAATATCTAACAAGTAATATTTAACAATCCAATTGCCAATGCCGTTTAGCGGTGCTATGGAGGAATGGTCTAAGATCCCTCCCAATGTGCTCTCCAATCTCATAAAACATTTTAGAAAAAGGCTCAATGTCATTATCCTCAAAAGATGAGGGCGCTGGAGTATTGAAAACAGAGGTGGCAATAATTTTGACCTATTTTCTTTTGATTATTTTTATTACTTGTTGACAAAATCTCTTTCTCTGAGCAATTATGTTGATATAAAATAATATAATTTCCCACTTTCTTTGAGCATCATACAATATATCTCAGTATTTGAATTATTTATTTTATTAAGACTTTTTTGCTCATCTTTAACAAGGGTGCCAATAATTTTGGACCTAACTGTATATAAATGGACGCTTCACTAACGGCTGAAGTGGCATGATAAAACATGTATAGTGGGCTGACAGGCACTGGCCACTGATTGGCTGAATGTTAATTAGAACCTACAGAGCATGGGAGATGAGATGTAAAGTTCTCACCTCCGCATTCTGCTGTTCAGACCAATGAAGTCGGTCACCGCAGTGTGACATAGGTTACATTTGAGAATGACAGCGGTGGCCTTTTCGTGCCATCACTCCGGAATCAAATGTGTGCTAATGCAAAATGTGGTTGATGATGGAATGGGCTAACCTGCTGATGTTTTGAGAGCCTATCGATAAAGCTTTGGATCACATGTTTGGATGGGATGTTAGAATGGCATGGTACCTATGCAGATAATGATGGATCACATCTATTTCATTGAAATATTTTTGAAAGAGACCAAACCTTGCCAACCTGACATTTTCTTTTGAGATTTATTTAGTATTTTCAACTGCCTCCCTTCTCCCCGAAGTGCCGCCTTGTTACTAAAATATGGCATCTCCATCTACTACACTCTAAGGAACCAAAAGTCACAAATGGAGAAAATGGGACACATAACAAAATATATATTCTTTAAAGACTGGGGTATGGTGCAAAACATTCCAGTCTCTTTTGAAAGTGTCTCTTTTGAGTGTGTACCTGCATGCTTTTTCCCATGTGCATGCGTGCATCCATGTGCGTGCGTGTGTGTGTGTTTATGTGTGAGTTTGTGTATTGCTCTCAGGGGACAGCTCTTTTGAGAAATAATAGACATGCACAACCATTACAGCACTCTTCTATGTGTCCTGTCCCAGACCAATTGCAGCATTCTTTGACAGGACTACCTCTGTGCTTTGATCCGATCCATTCTGTATTCAGGGCCTTCTGTACACACATCAAGTCATTTCCCAGCGGGGCTAGACACTCACTGGAGGCATGATAAGAGTGTGAAAGAAGCAAGTGCCATCTCAGAATAACATTCTGTTTGTGCATGATCTCCATCGCAAGTTCAATGGCTCACATGTATAATGTATTCTCAATATATTTTATGTTCTTGATATAATAATAATAATAATAATATGCCATTTAGCAGACGCTTTTATCCAAAGCGACTTACAGTCATGCGTGCATACATTTTTGTGTATGGGTGGTCCCGGGGATCGAACCCACTACCTTGGCGTTACAAGCGCCGTGCTCTACCAGCTGAGCTACAGAGGACCACATATGCTAGCATAATGCAATATCATTGACCTAGTGACCTTGTCTCAGTATAATATGATATAATATTGCATATATTCCTGGATACAGACAAACTGAGATTGAGTCCAAAGTACGGTTAGTAGAGGACTAGACTTGTTTTTATCCCAGCAGTCTACTTATCCTTAGATCAGTCTCATTTAGTATTAAACTTTTAGGTTATATGGTTATTTGTGAGATAAGAGAGCCCAAACAGTCTCTAGAGGAGAAACAGAAATAATAAAAACTGCCACGGTTGAATTACTTGCCCTATCCTATATGAATATGTTTGACAGTCTCTTGGATTAGCTTACCCTCCAAGGTTCTGTGTTAAATACCATATCAAACCATACATTGTGTCATCAACCTCAACAGTGAGTCTTCTTCAGAGTAACCGAGAGCGTCCACTAGAAATGACATAGGCCATTTATTATAAGGAAGTGACTTGCGCCGAAGAGTGTGAACAGGGCGGGACTTAAGTTGACGAAGGTTCAATACTATACAAATGCTTGGCATTATCGCTGCGCAATTGACCTATCAAAGCTCACTATACATTTTAGCCCACACTGATTATCTGTTCATACCTAACACTAGCATGCTGTTGGTTTTCTAGCAACCATATGGCGAGCCACCCTGGGTTAAGCAGTGTTAATTTTGGCAGTAGTCTTAGTCATTTTCACTAAAATATCATTAAGACTTACAGTGGGGAAAAAAAGTATTTAGTCAGCCACCAATTGTGCAAGTTCTCCCACTTAAAAAGATGAGAGAGGCCTGTAATTTTCATCATAGGTACAAGTCAACTATGACAGACAAATTGAGAATTTTTTTCCCAGAAATTCAAATTGTAGGATTTTTAATGAATTTATTTGCAAATTATGGTGGAAAATAAGAATTTGGTCACCTACAAACAAGCAAGATTTCTGGCTCTCACAGACCTGTAACTTCTTCTTTAAGAGGCTCCTCTGTCCTCCACACGTTACCTGTATTAATGGCACCTGTTTGAACTTGTTATCAGTATAAAAAACACCTGTCCACAACCTCAAACAGTCACACTCCAAACTCCACTATGGCCAAGACCAAAGAGCTGTCAAAGGACACCAGAAACAAAATTGTAGACCTGCACAAGGCTGGGAAGACTTAATCTGCAATAGGTAAGCAGCTTGGTTTGAAGAAATCAACTGTGGGAGCAATTATTAGGAAATGGAAGACATACAAGACCACTGATAATCTCCCTCGATCTGGGGCTCCACGCAAGATCGCACCCCGTGGGGTCAAAATGATCACAAGAACGGTGAGCAAAAATCCCAGAATCACACGGGGGGACCTAGTGAATGACCTGCAGAGAGCTGGGACCAAAGTAACAATGCCTACCATCAGTAACATACTACGCCGCCAGGGACTCAAATCCTGCAGTGCAAGACATGTCCCCCTGCTTAAGCCAGTACATGTCCAGGCCCGTCTGAAGTTTGCTAGAGTGCATTTGGATGATCCAGAAGAGGATTGGGAGAATGTCATATGGTCAGATGAAACCAAAATATAACTTTTTGGTAAAAACTCAACTCGTCGTGTTTGGAGGACAAAGAATGCTGAGTTGCATCCAAAGAACACCATACCTACTGTGAAGTATGGGGGTGGAAACATCATGCTTTGGGGCTGTTTTTCTGCAAAGAGACCAGGACGACTGATCCGTGTAAAGGAAAGAATGAATGGGGCCATGTATCGTGAGATTTTGAGTGAAAACCTCCTTCCATCAGCAAGGGCATTGAAGATGAAACGTGGCTGGGTCTTTCAGCATGACAATGATCCCAAACACACCGCCCGGGCAACGAAGGAGTGGCTTCGTAAGAAGCATTTCAAGGTCCTGGAGTGGCCTAGCCAGTCTCCAGATCTCAATCCCATAGAAAATCTTTGGAGGGAGTTGAAAGTCCATGTTGCCCAGCAACAGCCCCAAAACATCACTGCTCTAGAGAAGATCTGCATGGAGGAATGGGCCAAAATACCAGCAACAGTGTGTGAAAACCTTGTGAAGACTTACAGAAAACGTTTGACCTGTGTCATTGCCAACAAAGGGTATATAACAAAGTATTGAGAAACTTTTATTATTGACCAAATACTTATTTTCCACAATAATTTGCAAATAAATTCATAAAAAATCCTACAATGTGATTTTCTGGATTTTTTTTCTCATTTTGTCTGTCATAGTTGACGTGTACCTATGATGAAAATTACAGGCCGCTCTCATCTTTTTAAGTGGGAGAACTTTTTTTCCCCACTGTAGTCAAATTTTTTTCATTTGAATAATGATTTAGTCTAGTTATTGTAAAAATTACGAAAACAGTGGGTCATTTTAGTCAACTAAATGCTATTTCATTTTAGTCACATCACATTTTTTATTGACTCATTAACCTATAGTAAACATAAATCACAGACTACCATTTGCATAAACATACAGTGCCTTTGGAAAATATTCAGACCCTTTGACTTTTTCCATATTTTGTTACGTTACAGCCTTATTCTAAAATGGATTCAATAAAACAATTTCCTCAGCAATCTACACACAATACCCCATCAGGACAAAGCAAAAACAGTTTATATTTTTTGCAAATGTATAAAAAATAAAATAATGAAATACCTTATTTACATAAGTATTCAGACCCTTTACTATGAGACTCGAAATTGAGCTCAGGTGCATCCTGTTTCCATTGATCATCCGTGAGATGTTTCTACAACTTGAATTGAGTCCATCTGTGGTAAATTCAATTGATTGGACATGATTTGGAAAGGCACACCCCTGTCTATATAAGGTCCAAGAGTTGACAGTGTACAGTGAGGGAAAAAAGTATTTGATCCCCTGCTGATTTTGTAAGTTTGCCCACTGACAAAGACATGATCAGTCTATAATTTTAATGGTAGGTTTATTTGAACAGTGAGAGACAGAATAACAACAAAACAATCCAGAAAAACGCATGTCAAAAATGTTATAAATTTATTTGCATTTTAATGAGGGAAATAAGTATTTGACCCCTCTGCAAAACATGACATAGTACTTGGTGGCAAAGCCTTTGTTGGCAATCACAGAGGTCAGACGTTTCTTGTAGTTGGCTACCAGGTTTGCACACATCTCAGGAGGGATTTTGTCCCACTCCTCTTTGCAGATCTTCTCCAAGTCATTAAGGTTTCGAGGCTGACGTTTGGCAACTCGAACCTTCAGCTCCCTCCACAGATTTTCTATGGGATTAAGGTCTGGAGACTGGATAGGCCACTCCAGGACCTTAATGTGCCTCTTCTTGAGCCACTCCTTTGTTGCCTTGGCCATGTGTTTTGTCATGCTGGAATACCCATCCACAACCCATTTTCAATGCCCTAGCTGAGGGAAGGAGGTTCTCACCCAAGATTTGACGGTACATGGCTCAGTCCATCGTCCCTTTGATGCGGTGAAGTTGTCCTGTCCCCTTAGCAGAAAAACACCCCAAAAGCATAATGTTTCCACCTCCATGTTTGACGGTGGGGATGTTGTTCTTGGGGTCATAGGTAGCATTCCTCCACCTCCAAACACAGCGAGTTGAGTTGATGCCAAAGACCTCCATTTTGGTCTCATCTGACCACAACATTTTCACCCAGTACTCCTCTGAATCATTCAGATATTAATTGGCAAACTTCAGATGGGCCTGTATATGTTCTTTCTTGAGCAGGGGGACCTTGCGGGCGCTGCAGGATTTCAACCCTTCACGGCGTAGTGTGTTACCAATTGATTCCTTGGTGACTAGGGTCCCAGCTGCCTTGAGATCATTGACAAGATCCTCTGGGCTGATTCCTCACCGTTCTCATGATCATTGCAACTCCACGAGGTGAGATCTTGCATGGAGCCCCAGGCCGAGGGAGATTGACAGTTTTTTTGTGTTTCTTCCATTTGCGAATAATCGTACCAACTGTTGTCAACTTTTCACCAAGCTGCTTGGCGATGGTCTTGTAGCCCATTCCAGCCTTGTGTAGGTCTACAATCTTGTCCCTGACATCCTTGGGAGCTCTTTGGTCTTGGCCATGGTGGAGAGTTTTGAATCTGATTGATTGATTGCTTCTTTGGACAGGTGTCTTTTATACAGGTAACAAGCTGAGATTAGGAGCTCTCCCTTGAAAGAGTGTGCTCATAATCTCAGCTCGTTACCTGTATAAAAGACACCTGTTAGCCAGAAATCTTTCTGATTGAGAGGGGGTCAAATACTTATTTCCCTCATTAAATTGCAAATCAATGTATAATATTTTTTATGTTATTCTGTCTCTCATTTTTGATGTTTTTTGTTATTCTGTTTCTCACTGTTCAAATAAACCTACCATTAAAATTATAGACTGATCATTTCTTTGTCAGTGGGCAAACATACAAAATCAGCAGGGGATCAAATACTTTTTTCCCTCACTGTATGTCAGAGCAAAAACCAAGCCAGGTTGAAGGAATTATCCGTAGAACTCCGAGACAGGTTTGTGTCGAGGCACAGATCTGGGCAAGGGTACCAAAACATTTCTGCAGCATTGAAGGTCCCCAAGAACACAGTGGCCTCATCATTCTTAAATGGAAGAAGTTCGGAAGCACACTCTTCCTAGAGCTGGCCGCCCAGCCAAACTGAGCAATCGGTGGAGAAGGTCATTGTTCAGGGAGGTGACCAAGAACCTGATGGTCGCTCAGATAGAGCTCTAGAGTTTCTCTGTGGAGAATGGAGAACCTTCCAGAAGGACTGAATGCAAAGCCTCACGTCTGGAGGAAACCTGGCACCATCCGTACGGTGAAGCAGGGTGGTGGCAGCATCACGCTGTGGGAATGTTTTTCAGCGGCAGGGACTGGGAGACTAGTCAGGATTGAAGCAAAGATGAATGGAGCAAAGTACAGAGAGATTGTTGATGACAACCTGCTCCCGAGCGCTAGCGACCTCAGACTGGGGCAAAGATTCACCTTCCAACAGGACAACGACCCTAAGCACACAGCCAAAACAAAGCAGGAGTGGCTTCAGGACATGTCTCTGAATGTCATTGAGTGGCCTAGCCAGAGCCCGGACTTGAACCTGATCGAACATCTCTCGAGAGACCTGAAAATAGCTGTGCAGTGACACTCCCCATCCAACTTGACTATGCTTGAGAGGATCTGCAGAGAAGAATAGGAGAAACTCCTCAAATACAGGTGTGCCAAGCTTGTAGCGTCATACCCAAGAAGACTCAAGGCAGTAATCGCTGCCAAAGGTCCTTCAACAAGGTACTAAGTAAAGGGTTGAATACTTATGTAAATATTATATTTCTAAAAAACTGTTTTTCCTTTGTCATTATGGGGTATTGTGTGTAGATTGATGAGGAAAAAAACAATTTAATCCATTTTAGAATAAGGCTGTAACCTAACAAAATGTGGAAAAAGTCAAGGGGTCTAAATGCTTTCCGAAGGCACTGTACCTTTAACTACCAACATATTTTTTGCATTTTCTCATCATATGATTCTATTCCTAACAGCCAAATTGGCAGAAGAACACGTTAATCTGCAGCAGATTTTGTTTTAAATCACATCCCTTGACATACTGTAGCTATATTGTAATCAAAGTTATGTCATAAGTAGTGGTCTGGACTTTCAGATGTCTCTTGAGGTTGGTAGTATTTTTCCCCGTCAACTTGGGTTGGATGCAAACACTGTCTTCTCCTGTGAAAATGTTGCATTCGGTCTTGTTTGAATCGACACGATAAGTAAAGTGTCTCCAAACGTCGCCCCTTTTACTACCATGCTTATTACCATGCTTGTTACAAATGGGCAAGTTTCCACTAAATTCACCAATTTAGTGTTTTGTTTCTTCTCAGCTGCATCCGATTCAGTAATAACTATCACAAGGTTGTAATCTCTTGTGGACAGATGTGCTGGGTGTCCTAAGATTACATAGGCTCTAATTACCTACCCTTGAATGCACACTTCAAACGTCCACTCAATATTGTTGCTAGCACTTGACCACAGTAAGTGTACCATTAGGGTTAACTTGGTTGAGTTTACAAAAACAGATAAGATGTAGGTCAACCTCACTGACTGGGGTCTACCATGTGGGTGTCATCCTCAAGTGGGTGTCATCCTCAAGTGGGAGGAAAAACACACAAGCACACTACAGAGTACATGTAAAATATATGCAAGTACAATGTAATTACTAGGTGTTACACATGATTTAGCTAGATAACCCCCTAAGGTTGATGTCCATGCCCCTTCGGAAATCTAATTAGCATGATACGTATGTCAATTTAAACTAGAGATATAATTTTTTTTGCATTGGATGCATCTCAATCCACCACATCCGACTATGTCACACCTCCACGTCTGCTGTAAAAGGTGGCAGAGCTAGAGCTGTGTTTGTCAGACCAAGAGACATCCCCAAAATCGGTCTTCTCACGAACAGTTTGACCGACTACAAACAGACCACTCTATGGAAAGATCTGACTCTCACGAACACAATGGTGTTCTCAGTTTTGCTCTATGACCTCCACAAGTGTCAAGAGACTTGTCTGAAGTTGGTACAGCCGATCTGCCAACTTCTGTCTGCAGCGTCCAAACCTTTTGGGCTACACACTAATATGACCCCTCAGTGCAAAGGTGCGACTCTCACGAACATGTTTTTTTGCTCTAGGACGCCCACAGGCCTCACAAGAGTTGTCTGAAGGTCCCCCGGTACCAGTTTTAAAAATGTATGGAAGTGCATTTGGTAAGTATTCTGACCCTTTCACTTTTTCCACATTTTGTAACGTCACAGCCTTGTTCTAAAATTGATTAAATGTTTTTTTCCCCCTCATCAATCTACACACAGTACCCCATAATGACAAAGCAAAAACATTATTTTTTTAAATTTTGGCAAATTTATAAAAAATGGAAAACTATATTTGATCAATTTTAGAATAAGGCTGTAACGTAAGCAAAACAAAAATGTGAATGGGGTCTGAATACTTTCCGATTGCACTTTATGTGGAGACTATACCTCACAATCAAATGCCGACCATATTATCTCCCAAGATAATTTTATTCGGTTATAGTCACGGCCGTGTATATCCCCCCTCAAGCCGATACCACGACGGCCCTCAAAGAACTTCACTGGACCTTATGCAAACTGGAAACCACATATCTTGAGGCTGCATTTATTGTAGCCGGGGATTTTAACAAAGCATATTTGAGGACTAGGCTGCCGAAGTTCTATCAACATATCGACTGTTGTACTCGCGCTGCTAAAATCCTTGACCATTGCTATTTGAACATCCGGGATGGTTATAAGGCCCTCCCCCGCCGTCCTTTCGGCAAATCTGACCACGACTCCATTTTGCTCCTCCCTTCCTATAGGCAGAAACTCAAACAGCAAGTACCCGTGCTAAGGACTATTAAACGCTGGTCTGACCAATCGGAATCTACGCTTCAAGATTGTTTTGATGACGCGGACTGGGATATGTTAAGGGTAGTTTATCAGGAAGCGTATAGGTGACGTTGTGCCCACTGTGACTATTAAAACCTACCCTAACCAGAAACCGTGAATAGATGGCAGCATTTGCTCTAAATTGAAAGCGCGAACCACCGCATTTAACCATGGCAAAGTGACTGGGAATATGGCAGAATACAAACAGAGTAGCTACTCACTCCGCAAGGCAATTAAACTGGAAAAACATCAGTATAGAGACAAAGTGGAGTCGCAATTCAACGGCTCAGACACAAGACGTATGTGGCATGGTCTACAGACAATCATGGATTACAAATGGAAAACCAGCTATGTCGCCAACACCGACGTCTAGCTTCCAGACAAGCTAAACACCTTCATCGCCTGCTTTGAGGAAAACACAGTGCCACCGACAAGGCCCACTACCAAGGACTGTGGCCTCTCCTTCTCCGTGGCCGACGTGAATAAGACATTTAAGCATGTTAACCCCCGCAAGGCTGCCGGCCCAGACGGCATCCCTAGCCGAGTCCTCAGAGCATGCGCACACCAGCTGGCTGGTGTGTTTACGGACATATTCAATCTATCCCTTTCCCAGTCTGCTGTTCCCACATGCTTCAAGATGGCCACCATTGTTCCTGTACCCAAGAAAGCAAAGGTAACTGAACTAAATGACTATCGCCCCGTAGCACTCACCTCTGTCATCCTGAATTGCTTTGAGAGACTAGTCAAGGATCATATCACCTCTACCTTACCTGTTACGCTAGACCCACTTCAATTTGCTTACCGCCCCAATAGAGCCACAGAAGATGCAATCGCCATCACACTGCACACTGACTTATCCCATCTGGACAAGAGGAATACCTATGTAAGAACGCTGTTAATTGACTATAGCTCAGCATTCAACACCATAGTACCCTCCAAGCTCATCATTAAGCTCAAGGCCCTGGGTCTGAACCCCGCCCTTTGCAACTGGGTCCTGGACTTCCTGATGGGTCGTCCCCAGGTGGTGAAGGTAGGAAACAACATCTCCCCTTCGCTGATCCTCAACACTGGGGCCCCACAAGGGTGCGTGCGTGCTCAGCCCCCTCCTGTAATCCCTGTTCACCCATGACTGCGTGGTGAAGCACGCCTCCAACTCAATCATCAAGTTTGCAGATGACACAACAGTAGTAGGCTTGATTACCAACAATAATGAGACCGCCTACAGGGAGGGGATGGCCCTGGGAGTGTGGTGCCAGCAAAATATCCTCTCACTCAATGTCAACAAAACAAAGGAGATGATCGTGGACTTCAGGAAACAGCAGAGGGTGCACCCCCCTATCCACATCGATGGGACCGCAGTGGAGAAGGTGGAAAGCTTCAAGTTCCTTGGCATACACATCACTGACGAACTGAAATGGTCCACCCACGCAGACTGTGTGGTGAAGAAGGCGCAACAGAGCCTCTTCAACCTCAGGAGGCTGAAGAAATTTGGCTTGGCACCTAAAACCCTCACAAACTTTTACAGATGCACAATTGAGAGCATCCTGTCGGGCTGTATCACCGCCTGGTACGGCAACTGCACCGCCTGCAACCGCAGAGTTCTCCAGAGGGTGGTGCGGTCTGCAGAACGCATTACCGGGGGAAAAATACCCGCCCTCCAAGACACCAACAGCACCCGATGTCACAGGAAGGCCAAAAAGATCATCAAGGACATCAACCAACCGATCCACTGCCTGTTCACCCCGCTATCATCCAGAAGGCGAGGTCAGTATGGGTGCATCAAAGCTGGGACCGAGAGAATGAAAAAAAGCTTCTATCTCAAGGCCATCAGACTGTTAAATAGCTATCACCAGCACATTAGAGGCTGCTGCTGCCTATTGAAATCACTGGCCACTTTTTAAAAAAATGAACACTAGTCACTTTAATAATGTTTACATTTCTTGCACTACTCATCTCACATGTATTCTATAATATTCTACTGTATCTTAGTCCATGCCGCTCTGTTATTCCTTGTCCATATACAGTGGGGAAAAAAAGTATTTAGTCAGTCACCAATTGTGCAAGTTCTCCCACTTAAAAAGATGAGAGAGGCCTGCAATTTTCATCATAGGTACACGTCAACTATAACAGACAAAATGAGGAAAAAAAATCCAGAAAATCACAATGTAGGATTTTTTATGAATTTATTTGCAAATTATGGTGGAAAATAAGTATTTGGTCAATAACAAAAGTTTTTCAATACTTTGTTATATACCCTTTGTTGGCAATGACACAGGTCAAACGTTTTCTGTAAGTCTTCACAAGGTTTTCACACACTGTTGCTGGTATTTTGGCCCATTCCTCCATGCAGATCTCCTCTAGAGCAGTGATGTTTTAGGGCTGTCGCTGGGCAACACGGACTTTCAACTCCCTCCAAAGATGTTCTATGGGGTTGAGATCTGGAGACTGGCTTGGCCACTCCAGGACCTTGAAATGCTTCTTACGAAGCCACTCCTTCGTTGCCCGGGCGGTGTGTTTGGGATCATTGTCATGCTGAAAGACCCAGCCACGTTTCATCTTCAATGCCCTTGCTGATGGAAGGAGGTTTTCACTCAAAATCTCACGATACATGGCCCCATTCATTCTTTCCTTTACACGGATCAGTTGTCCTGGTCCCTTTGCAGAAAAACAGCCCCAAAGCATGATGTTTCCACCCCCATGCTTCACAGTAGGTATGGTGTTCTTTGGATGCAACTCAGCATTCTTTGTCCTCCAAACACGACGAGTTGAGTTTTTACCAAAAAGTTCTATTTTGGTTTCATCTGACCATATGACATTCTCCGAATCCTCTTCTGGATCATCCAAATGCACTCTAGCAAACTTCAGACGGGCCTGGACATGTACTGGCTTAAGCAGGGGGACACGTCTTGCACTGCAGGATTTGAGTCCCTGGCGGCGTAGTGTGTTACTGATGGTAGGCTTTGTAACTTTGGTCCCAGCTCTCTGCAGGTCATTCACTAGGTCCCCCCGTGTGGTTCTGGGATTTTTGCTCACCGTTCTTGTGATCATTTTGACCCCACGGGGTGAGATCTTGCGTGGAGCCCCAGATCAAGGGAGATTATCAGTGATCTTGTATGTCTTCCATTTCCTAATAATTGCTCCCACAGTTGATTTCTTCAAACCAAGATGCTTACCTATTGCAGATTCAGTCTTCCCAGTCTGGTGCAGGTCTACAATTTTGTTTCTGGTGTCCTTTGACAGCTCTTTGGTCTTGGCCATAGTGGAGTTTGGAGTGTGACTGTTTGAGGTTGTGGACAGGTGTCTTTTATACTGATAACAAGTTCAAACAGGTGCCATTAATACAGGTAACGAGTGGAGGACAGAGGAGCCTCTTAAAGAAGAAGTTACAGGTCTGTGAGAGACAGAAATCTTGCTTGTTTGTAGGTGACCAAATACTTATTTTCCACCATAATTTGCAAATAAATTCATTAAAAATCCTACAATGTGATTTTCTGGAATTTTTTTTCTCAATTTGTCTGTCATAGTTGACGTGTACCTATGATGAAAATGACAGGCCTCTCTCATCTTTTTAAGTGGGAGAACTTGCACAATTGGTGGCTGACTAAATACTTTTTTTCCCCACTGTATGTATATATTCTTAAATTTTATTCCTTACTAGATTTGTGTGTACTGGGTATATTGTTAGATATTACTTGTTAGATATTACTGCACTGTCGGAGCTAGAAGCACAAGAATTTCGCTACACCAGCAACGACATCTGCTAAACACGTGTATGTGACAAATTTGATTTGATTGATTTGATATAATGCCAAAAATGTGGGGTTAAATACATGTAAAAAAGACATGATCTTTCTTTTATCTCTTATATGGCACGTTGTGTTTGCTAATCCAAGTTTATCATTTTAAAAGGCTAATTGATCATTAGAAAACCCTTTTGCAATTATGTTAGCACAGCTGAAAACTGTTGTGTTGATTAAAGAAGCAATAAAACTGGCCTTCTTGAGACTAGCTGAATATTTGGAGCATCAGCAATTGTGGGTTCGATTACAGAATCAAAATGGCCAGAAACAAATAACTTTCTTCTGAAACTTGTTAGTCTATTCGTGTTCTGTGAAATTAAGGCTATTCCATATGAGAAATTGCCAAGAAACTGAAGATTTCGTAGAACGCTACTATTCCCTTCACAGAACAGAGCAAACTGTCTCTAACCAGAATATAAAGAGGAGTGGGAGAAGGGTGTTGTGGGCGTACTCCGCCCTCCAGATCCTGGTTGACGCTCTCTGTCTGCCCGTTCAACTGGGGATGGAAGCCAGAAGACAAGCTGACGGAGGCGCCGAGGCAGGTGGCGAACGCCTTCCAGAACCTGGAGGCAAACTGAGGACCCTGATCTGACACCACATCTTGGGGAAGGCCGTGGACCCTGAAAACGTGCTGCAACACCAACTTAGCCGTCTCCCGGGCCGACAGGAGTTTGAGAAGGGGAATGAAGTGGGCAGCCTTTGAAAACCGGTCCACAACGAGCAGGATGACTGTGTATCCATCAGAGGGGGGTAGGGCGGAAATGAAATCCAGCGAGATGTGCGACCAGGGGCGCTTGGGGATAGGCAGGGGTCAGAGCAGCCCTGCAGCGGGCTGACGTGAGCTCTTAGTGCGTGCGCACACCGGGCAAGCAGCCACAAAGGCGCACGAATCCCTCTCAGCCGATGGACACCAGAACCTCCTACGCAGGAACTTCAACGTCCTGGCGCCCACCAGATGGCTGGTGAGGTCGGACGCGTGTGCCCACTGAAGCAGTCGCGAGCACGCAGCCTTGGGTATGTACATCCTCCCCGATGGACCTCCGCCCAGATTGGGCTCTTGCCAAAGCGCTGCTCTGACCAGCCTATCAATTCCCCACGAAACTGGGGCAGCAATCAGGACGTTGGGGACAATGGGGTCGTCCCTCTCCACCAGGTCCACAGGTCGAACTGCCGGGAGAGCGCATCAGGCTTGGTGTTCTTGGACCCCAGACGGTATGAGATCGTGAACCGGAACCTGGTGAAGAACAACGCCCACCTGGCCTGGCGCGAGTTGATCCTCTTGGCCCCCTGAATATAGGCTAAGTTCTTATGGTCAGTCCATACGACGAATGAATGGGCGGCCCCCTCTAGCCAATGCCTCCACACCACCAGGGCGAGCTTGACCGCTAGCAGCTCATGGTTCCCTACGTCGTAATTCCACTCCGTCGGGGACAGCCAACGGGAGAAAAACTTGCAGGGGTGAGTCTTACCGTCCGTGAGGAACCGCTGGAACAGGATTGCTCCCACCGCAACGTCTGAAGCATTCACCTCTACAATGAACGGCAGGGACGGATCAGGATGTCCTAGGACCGGGGCCGATGTAAAGTGCATCAAATGCATTCCCCGCTTCCGGGGTCCAGGCGAAGGAGTGCACGATCGTCTGGGTGAGGGCTGTCAGGGGAGCGGCTAGGGAGCAAAAATTTTGAATAAATTACCTATAAAAATGTGCGAACCCTAAAAACCATTGTAGTTGCTTGAGGGATGAGGGATGGGGCCAATCCAGTACCACGCTGACCTTGGCTGGGTCCATCCGTAGGTCCCTCTGAGTGACGATTAACCCCAGGAGGAGACTGTCTCTGTGTGGAACACACACTTCTCTGACTTGATGTAGAGCTGGTGACGGAGAAGGTGTTGGAGGACCTGCCAAATGTGCTGCTTGTGTTCACTCATGTCCTTTGAAAATATTTCGATGTCATCCAAATACACGAAGACGCTGTAGTCGAGGTAGTCCCGGAGCACATCATTGACCAACGCCTGAAACACCGCAGGTGCGTTGGCTAGACCGAACGGCATGACTTGGTACTCGTAATGCTCACTGGGTGTGTTAAAAGCCGTCTTCCACTCGTCCCCCTCCCGAATCCTCAACAGGTTGTAGGCATTTCGTATGTCCAGCTTGGTGAAGACCCCGGGCTCCCTGCAAAGACTTGAATGCCGTCGTCATCAGGGGGAGTTGGTAGCGGTTCTTAACCATGATGCCGTTGAGAGCCCGGTAATCAATGTATGGCCGCTGCCCACCGTCCTTTTTCCCCACAAAGAAGAAGCCTGCGCCTGCAGGTGAGGTAGAGGGCCGGATATGACCCTCGACAAGTGCCTCGTTGATATACTCCCTCATGGCCAGCGTATCCGGATGGGACAAGGAAAAAAATCGCCTTTGTGTGGGCATGGCGACCGGCAAGAGATCAATAGCGCAATTGTATGGCCTGTGAGGAGGTAGGCCATTGGCACTCCTCTTACTAAACACCTCCCCCAGATCCCAATACTCCCGGGGAACGCCTGCCAGGTCTGGGCCGGTGAATGAGTCTGTAGCTGCCGTCCTCCCGGTGGCAACAGCCGCTTGGGCGGTAGGCGGTTCGGAGTGCGGGACCTGGGGAAGAGGTGAGGACTGGTAGGTGGTCTGGGACGGTGGTTTGGGCTGATGAGTGGTCAGTGGAGACCAGAACAGGACGGAGGCGGGCCTCCCTCCAGGATTAGCCACCCCTTGGACCAGTCTATCTGGTGTTTGCGGGCGACCAGCCAGGGGTTCCCGAGGACGAGGGGACACTCCAGAGAGTCCACAATGAAAAACTGGATATCCTCCCATAGTCCCCCTGCCACCCGGACACGCACGAGGACAGTGCGCCGGATGATGAAGCCCGACCCCAACGGCTGGCCGTCCAGGCCCATGACCCGAACCGGCTCGGAGAGGGAGAGTAAGGGAACGCTCCAACCTTGGGCCAGCCACACGTCCATCAGGTTTCCCGTGGCCCCCAAATCCACCAGTGCATGCGCCCAACGCACAGCGCGGGCCCACTGAACCCTGACGGGGAGAAAAGTCCGGGAGTCTCTGGGGTTGGGGTTTCGGTAACTGCTCGCTAGCATCCCTCCCGATATTAGCGAGCCCTCCCGTTTTCCGGCTTCTCTGGGCATGCTTCGCAGTGATAACCTGCCTTGCCGCAGTTAAGGCAACGTCCCTGGCACATACGTCTCTGCTTCTCCATCCTGGACAAGCGCGCCTTGCGTCATCCCTCTCTCGTGCACCCTCTCACGACGCTGGTTGTCTACCCGCACCGAAAGGTCGACAAGGCCGTCCAGTCGCTCGGGCAGCTCCCTGAAGCAGAGTTCATCCTTCATCCCCTCCTATAGCCCCTGCGTGTAAAGGATGACCAGGGCGGCCTCCTCCCATCCTACCTCTCGAGCCCGGGTCCAGAACTCCTCGGAGTAGTTCGCCACCGAACGGTCACCCTGCCGACAGGCCGTGAACTGCCTCCTGGCCTTGTGCCCCGACACCACCCGAGAGGTGTCGAACACCTTGCGTAACTCCCGGGTGAATTGGTAGGAGTCGGAGCAATCCGGAGTTTGGCTCTCCCACTCCGCGGTAGCCCAGGAAAGGGCCCGACCCATCGACAGAGTGATAATGTAGGCCACCCGGCCCTGCTCCGTCGGGAAGGAGGAGGGTTGTAGGCTGAATACCAGGGAACACTGGGTGAGGAATTCCCTGCAGACCTCTGGACGTCTGTCGTACCTCTCCGGAGGTAGTGGGCGGGGTTCCCGTGATGTCACAGGCGAGAGATGGACATGCCGCTGCCACGGCTTCCGCTCCGCCGGTTGCCGGGGCTGGTAGGGTGTCCACCCGGCTCTGCACGGCGATCGTCAGTTGGCAGAGATTCTCTGTGATCTGCTGCAGGCTGCGGACGTGCTGGTTCAGCATAGCTCCCTGCATTGCCAATGCGCTACGATACTGTGCTGCCTCCGCTGGGTCAATATTGGCTCTGTTTTCTGTAAGGGTTGGTGTTACGTGTGACATGTTTTTCTTTCTCCCAATCATCCTTTGTAGTGTGTGTGTGGTTCAGAGTGGTTGTTCTGTTTGTGTGTTCTGGTTATTTAAGGTGTGCTGAGTTGCGGCTGACGATGGTGGGCGTGGCTTCGGTCCGGTGTCCTGGCAGCTGTGGTTGAGTGACTGATTGACTAGAGTATATAAACTGTTTGCCGTGTGAGAGAGAGAGGGCACTTTTTGTTTGGCTGTTTGTATGAGGATTTGGTTATTGGTTGTTTGGATTTATCTTTGTTTGTGGTCCAGCCTGTCCTCCTGTTGTATTCCACCCTGCCTACAGTGAGGGAAACAAATATTTGTTCCCCTGCTGATTTTGCACGTTTGCCCACTGACAAAGACATGATCAGTCTATAATTTTAATGGTAGGTTAATTTGAACAGTGAGAGACAGAATAACAACAACAAAATCCAGAAATGTAAAAAATTGATTTGCATTTTAATAAGGGAAATAAGTATTTGACCCCTCTGCGAAACATTACTTAGTACTTGGTGGAAAAACCCTTGTTGGTAATCACAGAGGTCAGACGTTTCTTGTAGTTGGCCACCAGGTTTGCACACATCTCAGGAGGGATTTTGTCCCACTCCTCTTTGCAGATCTTCTCCAAGTCATTAAGGTTTTGAGGCTGACGTTTGGCAACGCGAACCTTCAGCTCCCTCCACAGATTTTCTATGGGATTAAGGTCTGGAGACTGGCTAGGCCACTCCAGGACCTTAATGTGCTTCTTCTTGAGCCACTCCTTTGTTGCCTTGGCCGTGTGTTTTGGGTCATTGTCATGCTGGAATACCCATCCAGGACCCAATATCAATGCCCTGGCTGAGGGAAGGAGGTTCTCACCCAAGATTTGACTGTACATGGCCCCATCCATCGTCCCTTTGATGCGGTGAAGTTGTCCTGTCCCCTTAGCAGAAAACACCCCCAAAGCATAATGTTTCCACCTCAATGCTTGATGGTGGGGATGGTGTTCTTGGGGTCATTGGCAGCATTCCTCCTCCTCCAAACACGGCGAGTTGAGTTGATGCCAAAGAGCTTGATTTTGGTCTCATCTGACCACAACACTTTCACCTAGTTCTCCTTTGAATCATTCAGATGTTCTTTGGCAAATTTCAGACGGGCCTGTATATGTGCTTTCTTGAGCAGGGGGACCTTGCGGGCGCTGCAGGATTTCAGTCCTTCACGGCATAATATGTTACCATTTGTTTTCTTGGTGACTATGGTCCCAGCTGCCTTGAGATCATTGACAAGATCCTCCCGTGTAGTTCTGGGCTGATTCCTCACCGTTCTCATGATCATTGCAACTTCACGAGGTGAGATCTTGCATGGAGCCCCAGGCCGAGGGAGATTGACAGGTCTTTTGTGTTTCTTCCTTTTGCGATTAATCGCACCAACTGTTGTCACCTTCTCACCAAGCTGCTTGCCGATGGTCTTGTAGCCCATTCCAGCTTTGTGTAGGTCTACAAACTTGTCCCTGACATCCTTGGAGAGCTCTTTGGTCTTGGCCATGGTGGCGAGTTTCGAATCTGATTGATTGATTGCTTCTGTGGACAGGTGTCTTTTATGCAGGTAACAAGCTGAGATTAGGAGCACTCCCTTTAAGAGTGTGCTCCTAATCTCAGCTCGTTACCTGTATAAAAGACACCTGGGAGCCAGAAATCTTTCTAATTGAGAGGGGGTCAAATACTTACTTCCCTCATTAAAATGCAAATCAATTTATAACATTTTTGACATGCGTTTTTCTGGATTTTGTTGTTGTTATTCTGTCTCTCACTGTTCAAATAAACCTACCATTAAAATTATAGATTGATCATTTCTTTGTAAGTGGGCAAACGTACTAAATCAGCAGGGGATCAAATACTTTTTTCCCCTCACTGTAGGTCCTGGAGAAGGGAAAGGTAGATCTGCCCATGGGTGCACATTCACACGTAGGCTAGCCGGGCGGGTGTCACCCCTGTATTTGTGGTAACAGGTAGGAAAGCGGGTTAAGGCTTAGTGTGTTAGGAAGGATTAGGTGTGTAGAAGAGGAGGGACCTTTTTTTTTTTTTCATTACTTGGACCCCGTTCCCAAACATTCCCTTCTCTTACCTTCCCTGGTTTGTTTGATTAGTCTTTGTTTTATTACTGTTTCTTAATGGGTGTTGTATATTAATTTTTGTTTAATACCTTACTAAACGTCCCCGAGGGCTAACATTGAGTTCTGGTTGTTGTGTCTGGATATTTTAGTTTGTTACACCCCACATTTCTTCCCCATCCATCTAGTTTACATTGTGTGCACAGGCACGAGAATTTACATCTCCTCCTCAGACGAGCTACACCCGAGGGGAGAACGTAACAGTTGGTGTGAGGTGTGACCCAGGTGCAGTGCAGGATAGACAGTAGGCAGTAGGCAGAGATGGTGAAACCAGGATCTTTACTGGTGGACTTGTCATGATAAAATAAAGGAGGAGCAAATCGGGCTCCAAAAACAGGCTGACAGCAAACACACGAAATACTAACTACAACTGAAAACAACAATGAAATAGGGAGAACACTTCTCAAGTACCTGTACATACGTCTTGCGATCAGACACTGATTAGTATTGTTTGGCATCGAGAAACTAGCAGAGAAAACAGAGCAAGGGAACACAGGGAAGTGAAGGCATAAATACACAGGTGAACAGGTAGACACAGGTGACACCAATAGGGTAATGATTAGTCCAGACTGTGAGTGAGGAGGTGCCTAAGGTTGTCAGAGGATGACACCTAGTGGGTCACTCCGGAACTGCGACCCCCTCCTGTAACACCTGATTGGTGGAGTGCTGCAGAGATGGTTGTCCTTTTGGAAGGTTCTCCCTTCTCCACAGTGGAACTCTGGAGCTCTGTCAGAGTGACCATAGGGTTCTTGGTCACCACCCTGACCAAGGCCCTTCTCCACCGGTAACTCTGTGGTTCAGAATGAATCCTGTTATTCTGTGATATACCCTCCTGCGCCAGACTCTTTCAAAATCACCTCATCCCTACAACCCTGGCCCTTTTTTAAGGCTTCTGGAAGCACCATCCAAGTGGGAGGATAAACACACTGGTACACCACAGCGCACATGTAATATCTGCAGAAGTAGAATATAATTACTAGTTGTTACACAGGGTTTAGCTAGTTAACATTAAGTGTATCTTGAGGGGTACTTACTTGTAATTATTGTGTACCTATGTTACCCATCCTGTATGTTATGTATGTTACCCATCCTGACAATCTAAAAATTAGCTTCTGAATGCACCATCCAAATGAGAAAAGAAATACACTAAGTTAGCTAGCGAGTAGCGACCATATCATAGCTATTTGCCAGCTTTAGGTGCTAGCTAATCACGGTTAGAAAATCAGCGTGCTAGCTAGCTAATCCCCAAAAAACTCAACAGATTGCATTGACAGTCTATTCTGCAGATGGTAACTAACTAGCTAGTTAGCTAGTTGGTAGGCATTTCAAAAACGCCAGAAAAGCTAACGTTAGCTAGCTACAGTTAACTAGCTAGCCAACACTAGGCTAGCTAGCTAAATCATCCAGCAGAAATGTACATCTCAAGAGGTATGCTTAGATATGCATAAACATATTTTTTACATTGAATTAAGTATAATTATTATGGCTCTAGATTGCAGGAAAAAGCTATTTCAGATGTTTGAAAATTCTCCAACTTCCAGACAGGGGGGCCTAGCCCCCCTCCGAACCACACCCCAGCCATCCTCACAAAATGTTTTTGGGGTGCATGACAGTACTGCCTGTAAATGTGTTTTTGTAAAAGTTCCTGTGAAATTTTTTTAAATGGAATTGCCCTACTGCAGTATTAGTACAGCTGTACTAAAGTACTACACTGAGAGAAAGAGAGAGAGAGAGTTATGGCCAATATCTACTTGCAAGCGATGTTTCGCCATAGCCACACTAACTTCGCCCTAGTGCTAATTTGTGACCGACCGGCTCGATTCGGTCTTACGTAGCAACATTTGAAATTGTGTTTTTAACATTGGATAAAAGTCGAGACTCAGAGCTAGAAAATGGTGTATCATACACTACAGTTGAGGAACAATGGGAAAGTAATTCTGCTTTGAAAGTTGATAAACTTGTAAAATCACTTTCGAGAAAATGGGCCTTGAATGTTTTAGTACACATACTGGAGAGTTCTTCTTTGTCTACACCCATTCAGCATCGTTCACACCATCTTAAGCTTTAGCCCCAAACCTGCAGATTCTGCAGGTTTTCCTACTTACAAAGCATGTAGAGGTCTGTCATTTTTATCATAGGTACACTTCAACTGTGAGAGACGGAATCTAAAACAAAAATCCAGAAAATCACATTGTATGATTTTTAAGTAATTAATTTGCATTTTATTGCATGACATAAGTATTTGATCACCTACCAACCAGTAAGAATTCCGTCTCTCACAAACCTGTTAGTTTTTCTTTAAGAAGCCCTCCTGTTCTCCACTCATTACCTGTATTAACTGCACCTGTTTGAACTCATTACCTGTATATATGACACCTGTCCACACACTCAATCAAACAGACACCAACCAACACCAGAGAGCTGTGTAAGGACATCAGGGATAAAATGGTAGACCTGCACAAGGCTGGGATGGGCTAAAGGACAATAGGCAAGCAGCTTGGTGAGAAGGCAACAACTGTTGGCGCAATTATTAGAAAATGGAAGAAGTTCAAGATGACGGTCAATCACCCTCGGTCTGGGGCTCCATGCAAGATCTCACCTCATGGGGCATCAATGATCATGAGAAAGGTGAGGGATCAGCCCAGAACTACACGGCAGGACCTGGTCAATGACTTAAAGAGAGCTGGGACCACAGTCTCAAAGAAAACCATTAGTAACACACCACGCCGTCATGGATTAAATCCTGCAGCGCACGCAAGGTCCCCCTGCTCAAGCTAGCGCATGTCCAGGCCCGTCTGAAGTTTGCCAATGACCATCTGGATGATCCAGAGGAGGAATGGGAGAAGGTCATGTGGTCTAATGAGACAAAAATATAGCTTTTTGGTCTAAACACCACTCGCCGTGTTTGGAGGAAGAAGAAGAATGAGTACAACCCCAAGAACACCATCCCAACCGTGTAGGATGGAGGTGGAAACATCATTCTTTGGGGATGCGTTTCTGCAAAGGGGACAGGACGACTGCACCGTATTGGGGGGAGGATGATGAGGCCATGTATCGCAAGATCTTGGCCAACAACCTCCTTCCCTCAGTAAGAGCATTGAAGATGTGGTCCTCTGTAACTCAGCTGGTAGAGCACGGTGCTTGTAACGCCAAGGTAGTGGGTTCGATCCCCGGGACCACCCATACACAAAAAAATGTATGCACGTATGACTGTACGTCGCTTTGGATAAAAGCGTCTGCTAAATGGCATATTATATTATTATATTATAAGATGGGTCGTGGCTGGGTCTTCCTGAAACACCCAGCCAGGGCAACTAAGGAGTGGCTCCGTAAGAAGCATCTCAAGGTCCGGGAGTGGCCTAGCCAGTCTCCAGACCTGAACCCAATAGAACATCTTTGGAGGGAGCTGAATGTCCGTATTGCCCAGCGACAGCCCCAAAACCTGAAGGATCTGGAGAAGGTCTGTATGGAGGAGTGGGCCAAAATCCCTGATGCAGTGTGTGCAAACCTGATCAAGACCTACAGGAAACGTATGATCTCTGTAATTGCAAACAAAGGTTTCTGTACCAAATAATAAGTTCTACTTTTCTGATGTATCAAATACTTATGTCATGTAATAAAATGCAAATTAATTACTTAAATTTTTTAGAATTTTTGTTTTAGATTCCGTCTCTCACAGTTGAAGTGTACCTATGATAAAAATTACAGACCTCTACATGCTTTGTAAGTAGGAAAACCTGCAAAATCGGCATTGTATCAAATACTTGTTCTCCCCAATTTACTAAACAACCAAAGATTTCAAGACTAAAGGCTAGTTTATACTACGGGTGTGTTCATTAATTTAATCTGGAGTGCCAGAGTGTTTTCTGGGCATTCGTAAACTCAGAGCGTTTCGCTCTCAGAGCGTTCAGAGCTCACACTGGACACTCTGACCGAGGAGTAGGGTTGATTCGAGCGTTCTGAGTCTAACCGCAGCAGTCAAGCACCCAAGCTAGCTGGCTAACGTTGGCTAGCTTGCTAGCTACTTCCAGTCACAAATGACAGAACAGCTCACTCACTGGTCCAATCAAAAGCATGCATAGCATTAGCAGCATTGTAAGACTTTCTCATTACATAGTTACACTGTAATATATTTCAAACAGGACAAATCTGAGGAGTGCACCTGTCCCTATGGGCATTATGCCTCGGTTTACATGAAGAACTGCACAGATTCAAAGTCTGGTAACAGAATAAAATTGAGGGAGATTTTACCGTATTTCTGTTACCAAACTTTGCATCTGCACAGTTTTTCCAGTAAATTATATATATTTTCTAATGTCCTGTGCAAATTGGTCAAAGTAGTCATTGTGCATAGAGTTGTATGGTTTGTTAAACTTTGAAATCAATGTTTTTGTTTGGCATATATTTTAAAGTGAAAAATCTGAGTTTTAGCGTAATTCTGTTACCGTGGAATTGCTCATCAGCAGCTTACTTGAACGCTACTGCAATGTAAAAATCACACCCATGTACTCGTGGTAAGATGAGTTGTCAGTGATGTAGCTGAAGTGTTGACTTCTGCCTTTCCCCCTGAGTCCCCCACACCTCCTTCCCTCTCTGTGCGATTCCCTCTTTATTGTCTAATCCAACCACTCTCCCCCTGTTCAAGTTACAACACTCCCTCACCCTTCCCCTCCCTCCCCTCCCCTCAACTCACCTTCCCTTACCCCTCCTGTCTCAATCACAGCTCTCAGTTCTACAGAGACACCTCTGTCGAGCTCCAAATGAAGGGGACTACCTGTGGAAACTGACTTGTTAAAATCTCAGCTCTCATCACAGACTTTGAAAGTGCAGCCCTTTTAAAAATACATCACAAGGGGCTGTGTCAGCCTGGTAAGTGTAATTTGAGAGGAATATGGGTTTTGAAGAAGAGGTGGGATGAAGGTATTAAGGATGATATTCTGCCTCTCTACATTGCCTAACTTGTCAGTATAAGATTACAACTTTTCTCATTTTGAAAAGCCAACCATTTTGACTGAGTGTGTCCTACTGGCTGCTTGCTTGGGTTGTCTGAGGAAACTCAGTTTATTTATTTATTTTATCTACAGGAGTAGTTAGATAGCGAAGAGAAGATATATAGATTTGATTAAATTCAACGATTTTTTGTCGAGGTTCAGAGGCTTGTTTGACGTTTTTTATTAATATTAAATTAAATATAGGTGCGTTGACTGTACAAAGGTCGGCTCCTGGGTTGCTGAGAAGGTTAGAAGAAGAAAAATAAAAATTAATCAATTTTATTTGCGTGGAACGCAAATGTATATTTTTTGCTTTGAACCCAATGCCCAGGGTCACCGTCACCGTCACTGGTTAGTCCATCTTCTATAAGGAACAGTTAACGCCACACCTCTGAAAGGAGTTGTAAATGGTTAAATCCTATTGAGGAGAAAGGTACTGTTCACCCAACTTTTACCTAAATCCAATGACATGGTGAAATGTTTTGTTGATTTCACGTTGAATTCACATTAGTTGACAACTCAACCAAATGTAAATCAAAACTAGACGTTGAAATGACATCTGTACCCAGTGGGAGGCAGTGAGGACTAATATCTCCCTCTAGTCTAAACTTTTTCCTTAAACTGAAATAAAGAGAGCAAGGTTCAGGGGTTATTTTTTCTCAGCAGTGGCTCAGCCACAGCGTCCTTTGAAGTAGGAGAGAAAAATAGAAAAAAACATATATTTTTGACATTTCTCACATTTTTCTCACTGATATATACTCTTACAGTAGAAAACTGAACATTACACATTTTTCATTCCATCAATGTTTTATTAATCAAGTCGCTCCTGTCATGCAGTATTGATCAAAACATCCCCCACTCTGACAATAGACACACACATTTGATCTTTTCCTCTGTATATAAGGTAGGAAAAGGTCAAATCTTACTTTGACTCAGAGTAAGCAAGCTATTAGGAGCCTGGAGGCATCAATTGGATCTAAGGTTCTGATCCAGCGTAACTCATGCTCTAAGCTATAGACAGAGCTTGATATAGGTGTGGAATTGGGTTTTATAGGTTCACCTTTGTTTATATTCTCTGACTAAATCAAAAGGTTAGAAAATGCAAGGTCTAGGGCCTGACTTACAAAATAGATGTTTATATTCCAGTAAGAACTAACCTGGTAAGACAAAGGTTAAATAAAACAACCCACAGAATCAAGAGTCTGTTCTTTGATTTGTTTGGACTGTGAGTACTTTGCTTCATACAGTGGGGAGAACAAGTATTTGATACACTGCCTATTTTGCAGGTTTTCCTACTTACAAAGCATGTAGAGGTCTGTAATTTTAATCATAGGTACACTTCAACTGTGAGAGACGGAATCTAAAACAAAAATCCAGAAAATCACATTGTATGATTTTTCTGTAATTCATTTGCATTTTATTGCAAGACATAAGTATTTGATCACCTACCAACCAGTAAGAATTCCGGCTCTCACAGACCTGTTAGTTTTTCTTTAACAAGCCCTCCTGTTCTCCACTCATTACCTGTATTAACTGAACTTGTTTGAACTCGTTACCTGTATAAAAGACACCTGTCCACACACTCAATCAAACAGACTCCAACCTCTCCACAATGGCCAAGACCAGAGAGCTGTGTAAGGACATCAGGGATAAAATTATAGACCTGCACAAGGCTGGGATGGGCTACAGGACAATAGGCAAGCAGCTTGGTGAGAAGGCAACAACTGTTGGCGCAATTATTAGAAAATGGAAGAAGTTCAAGATGACGGTCAATCACCCTCGGTCTGGGGCTCCATGCAAGATCTCACCTCGTGGGGCATCAATGATGATGAGGAAGGTGAGGGATCAGCCCAGAACTACACGGCAGGACCTGGTCAATGACCTGATCAGAGCTGGGACCACAGTCTCAAAGAAAACCATTAGTAACACACTACGCCGCCATGGATTAAAATCCTGCAGCGCAGGCAAGGTCCCCCTGCTCAAGCCAGCGCATGTCCTGGCCCGTCTGAAGTTTGCCAATGACCATCTGGATGATCCAGAGGAGGAATGGGAGAAGGTAATGTGGTCTGATGAGACAAAAATATAGCTTTTTGGTCTAAACTCCACTCGCCGTGTTTGGAGGAAGAAGAAGGATGAGTACAACCCCAAGAACACCATCCCAACCGTGAAGCATGGAGGTGGAAACATCATTCTTTAGGGATGCTTTTCTGCAAAGGGGACAGGACGACTGCACCGTATTGAGGGGAGGATGGATGGGGCCATGTATCGCGAGATCTTGGCCAACAACCTCCTTCCCTCAGTAAGAGCATTGAAGATGGGTCGTGGCTGGGTCTTCCAGCATGACAACGACCCGAAACACACAGCCAGAGCAACTAAGGAGTGGCTCCGTAAGAAGCATCTCAAGGTCCTGGAGTGGCCTAGTCAGTCTCCAGACCTGAACCCAATAGAACATCTTTGGAGGGAGCTGAAAGTCCGTATTGCCCAGCGACAGCCCCGAAACCTGAAGGATCTGGAGAAGGTCTGTATGGAGGAGTGGGCCAAAATTCCTGCTGCAGTGTGTGCAAACCTGGTCAAGACCTACAGGAAACGTATGATCTCTGTAATTGCAAACAAAGGTTTCTGTACCAAATATTAAGTTCTGCTTTTCTGATGTATCAAATACTTATGTCATGCAATAAAATGCAAATTAATAACTTAAAAATCATACAATGTGATTTTCTGGATTTTTGTTGTAGATTCCGTCTCTCACAGTTGAAGTGTACCTATGATAAAAATTACAGACCTCTACATGCTTTGTAAGTAGGAAAACCTGCAAAATCGGCAATGTATCAAATACTTGTTCTCCCCACTGTACATAAAGATATTCTAAAGGCTGTTCTTCTAAAGATATTCAGGGAATTGAATGAGGCTAACAAACCAAAACCAAAAGGATTAATTTAATTCCACACATTATGGTCGTGGTGGTAAACATCTCTCTATTTTAATCCTGCTCCAATTTATAACTAAGAGTAATTCTGCACAGGATATTACCTTGATCCCTATTAAACCATTAAGAAAGGTCCTTCATACTTATAGCAACATCCCTTCTTCTATCAAAAATATCTTCTGTTTATATAACCATCTTCCAGGATGGCCGGTGGGTGCGTGAATTTTACCCAAGTCTTACTTTAACAAAACATGATTGGCTTGAGGTAAATCCTGCTGGAAGGTAGCTCTCCAGGAGGACAGTTGGGCAGCCCTGGTATAGACCACTGGAATCAAACTCATTTACTCTCTTTCTAGTGCCTATTTACTCACCAGAATTGTGTCACTCTGACACAGTGTTGTGTGTCCACGTTCGCCTTGCCCTCTGTGCTGTCCTGTTAGCATCCTTTTTATTTCTCTGCTAACTAGCTCACCTCCCACCTTCAGAGGCCCCTTTTCGTTAAAATGATAAGGGGAGAGGCAAGATATCAATCCTGAGATGTAAAGAGATGGTTTCTGCTGTGATTTCAACTCAATTGATCCATTTAGAAGGTTATTAACAAAGGACATAATATAAATACACACAGCACAGATGCTCTCTTTCTCCATCTCTTGCAACAGTATTCAAGAGCTCTTAGAATGAGGAGAAACGTATTAACATGCAAGCCCTGAAACCGATTCAATCGATTTGGCTTTATTAAATAATGATGAGCCACATTACATGCAAGCAATGAAACCTGCATTAAAAAAGCAATACTTGACAAATAATTCAATTGGTTAGGTTATCAGCAAGTGAAATTTGAAATGCCAAATAAGAACAAATACCCTACTAAGAACATTATATTTTGGCCAGCTCTTGCACATGAGCCATATGCAGTGTCAGTCTCAGCATCTCTAAAAATGAAGCTCCAATATGATATCATAGGAAAACACCACCCTGTCTCGTTTTTGCAATTGATGTTTATGTCAATTGGCCATGCTCTCAGCAGGCTTTGCGGTGCCAATGGGAAAAGATGAGCGTAATCGAATTGATGCTTATATAAATACATTGCATTAAATGGCAAAAGATAAATGTCACAGGGTTGACACTTATATCAATACATTTCAAGTCATTGGGAAAAGATGAGCTTCAATGAATTTATGCTTATTTCAATACATTGCATTCAATGTGAAAAGAAAAGTCTCTATGGTTGATGCTTATGTCAGTATATTGCAATCAATGGGAAAAGATGAGCTTCACAGAGTTGTTGCTTATGTCAATACATTGCAGTCAATGGGAAAAGATGAGTGTCACAGGGTTGAAGCATATGTCAATACATTTACAGTCATTGGGAAAAGATGAGTGTCAACCAATTGATACATTTGTAAATACCTTGCATTCAATGAGGAAAAATGAATGACAACCAACTGACGCTTATGTCAAAACAAATCGAGTAAATGGGAAAAGATGAGTGTCACAGGATTGATGCTTGTGTCAATATATTGCATTCAATGGGAAAAGATGAGTGTCACAGAGTTTAAGCTCATGTCAATACATTGCATTCAATTGGAAAAGATGAGATTCAACCGAATTATGATTATGTCAATACATTCCAGTCAATGGGAAAATATTAGTGTTACATGGTTTAAGCTCATGTTAATATGTGCAGTCATTGGGAAAAGATGAGTGTCAAAAAATGTATGCTTATTTCTATACATTGCATTCAATGTGAAAAGAAAAGTCTCACATGGTTGAAGCTCATGTCAATAAATTGCAATCAATGTGAAAAGATGTGCTTCACCTACTGATGCTCATGTCAATACATTTGCTATCAATAGGAAAACGTGAGTGTCAACCAAGTGATGTTTTTGTCAATACATTGCATTCAATGGTAAAATATGAGTGTCACAAGGTTAAGGAGTATGTCAGTACATTGTATTCAATGGGAAAACATGAGTGTCAACCAAATGATGCTTATGTAAATAAATTGCAGTCAATGGGAAAAGAGAAGCATCAAACAGCTGATGCTTATGTCAATACATTGCAATGGGTAAAGGAAAGTGTCACAGGGTTGAAGAATATATCAATACATTGCATTCACAGAGAAAAGATGAATGTCATAACATATTTGCAGTCAATGTTAACAGATGAGTGTCAACCATTTGATTATTATTTCTATACATTGCATTAAATGGAAAAAGATGAGTCTCACACAGTTGACACTTATATTAATGAATTGCAGTCAATGGGAAAAGATGAGCTTCACCTATTGATGCTTATGTTAATCCATTTGCTTTCAATGGGAAAACATGAGTGTCAACCAATTGACGGTTATGTCAATACATTTGCAGTCAATTGGAAAAGATGAGCATCAAACAATTGTTGCTTATGCCATTACTTTGCATTCAATGGGAAAAGAAAAGTGTCACAATGTTAAGGCTTATGTCAATACATTTGCAGTCAATGGGAAAAGATGAGAGTCAACCAAATGATGCTTATGTGAATAAATTGCAGTCAACGGGGAAAAGATAAGCTTCAAACAACTGATGCTTATGTCAACACATCGCAATGGGAAAAGGAAAGTCCCACAGGGTTGTTGCATATGTCAATACTTTGCCTTCAATGGGAAAAGATTCGTGTCAACCAATTTATACCTATGTCAATACATTTGCAGTAAATAGGAAAAGATGAGTGTCAACCAATTGATGGTTATATCAATACAATCGAGTCAATAGGAAAATATGAGTGTCACAGGGTTTAAGCTTATATTTCAAAAAGATGAGGGTCAACCAATTTAAGCTTCTGTGAATACATTTCATTCAATGGGAAAATATGAGATTCAACCAATTGATTATTATGTCAATATATTCCAGTCAATGGGAAAATATGAGTTTCACAGGGATTAAGTTTATGTTAATATACACTACCGTTCAAAAGTTTGGGTCACTTAGAAATGTCCTTGTTTTCGAAAGAAATGCAATTGTTTTGCCCATTAAAATAACATCAAATTGATCAGAAATACAATGTAGACATTGTTAATGTTGTAAATTGCTATTGTAGCTGGAAATGGCAGATTTTTAATGGAATATCTACATAGGCGTACCGAGGTCCATTATCAGCCACCATCAGTCCTGTGTTCCAATGGCACATTGTGTTTGCTAATCCAAGTTTATCATTTTAAAAGGCTAATTGATCATTAGACAACCATTTTGCAGTTATGTTAGCACAGCTGAAAACTGTTGTGCTGATTAAAGAAGCAATAAAACTGGCCTTCTTGAGACTAGTTGAGTATCTGGAGCATCAGCAATTGTGGGTTCGATTACAGGCTCAAAATGGCCAGAAACAAATAACTTTCTTCTGAAACTCATCAGTCTATTCTTGTTCTGAGAAATTAAGGCTATTCCATGCGAGAAATTGATCTCGTACAACGCTGTGTACTACTCCCTTTACAGAACAGAGCAAACTGGCTCTAACCAGAATAGAAAGAGGAGTGGGAGGCCCCGGTGCACAACTGAGCAAGAGGCAAATATATTAGAGTGTCTAGTTTGAGAAACAGGCGCCTCACAGGTCCTCAACTGTCAGCTTCATTAAATAGTACCCGCAAAACATCAGTCTCAACGTCAACAATGAAGAGGCGACTCCGGGATGCTGACCTTCTAGGCAGAGTTGCAAAGAAAAAGCCATATCTCAGACTGGCCCATCTTAATCTTTTCTTTTTTATTGGCCAGTCTGAGATATGGCTTTTTCTTTGCAACTCTGCCTAGAAGGTCAGCATCCCGGAAACGTCAATGCCCTTGATGCATACCTATGCGGGGGAGAGAGCGAAAGAGAGAGAGAGAGAGAGAGAGAGAGAGAGAGAGAGAGAGAGAGAGAGAGAGAGAGAGAGAGAGAGAGAGAGAGAGAGAGAGAGAGAGAGAGAGAGAGAGAGAGAGAGAGAGAGAGAGAGAGAGAGAGAGAGAGATGAGATTAGAGAATAGAGAGAGACAAAAAGAGAGACATGTCTGTCTGTCTGTGTAAGTCTTTCAGCAATTTACCTATTGCAGCTTTATCACCATCTTTTCACATTGACAGCAATGTATTGACATACTGTAAGCGTCAAATCTGTGACAATGTATTGACACAAGAATCAACTATGTGACACTCATCTTTCTGATTGACTGCAACGTATTGACATAAGCATCAACCATGTCACACTAATATTTTCCAACTGAATGCAATGTATTGACATAAGGATCAATTGGTTGACACTAATCTTTTCCCATTGAATTTAATTTATTGACATAAGCTTCAACCCAATGATACTCATCTTTCCCAATTGACTGCAATGTATTGACATAAGGGTCAATAGGTTGATGCACATCATTTCCCATTGACTGCAATGTATTGATATTGGCATCAACCCTGTGACACTCATCTTTCGCCATTGACTGCAATGTATTAACATAAGCTTTAATTGTTTGATGCTCATCTTTTCCCATTGAATGCAATGCATTGACCAACTATAAATGTCAACCATGACATACATTTCTATTTCGCAAAGAATGCAATGTATTGACATAAGCTGCAAATTGTTGATGCTCATCTTCTCCCATTGACTTGAAATGTATTGACATAACCGTCAATTGGTTGACACTCATCTTTTCCCATTGACTGCATATGTATTGACTTAAGCATCAACCTTGTGACAGTCATCTTTTCCCATTGAATGCAATTTATTGACATAAGCATCAATTGGTTGACACTCATCTTTTCCCATTGAATGCAATGTATTGACATAATCATCAACCATATGACACTTTTCTTTTCCCATTGAATGCAATGTATTTACATAAGATTCATTTCATTGACACTCATATTTTCCATTGACTTGAAATGTATTGACATAAGCTTCAATTGGTTAATGTTAATCTTTTCCCATTGAATGCAATGTATTGACATAAGCATCAACCATGTGACACTTTTCTTTTCCCATTGGATGCAAAGTATTGACATACGCTTCAATTTGTTGAAGCTCATCTTTTCCCATTGACTTGAACTGTATTGGCATACGCATAAATTGGTTAACACTTTTTTTCTTCTATTGAATGCATTGTATTGACATAAAATTGAATGCTGTGACATATTTATTTTCCCATTGAATGCAATGTATTGACATAAGCGCCAATTTGTCGATTCTCATCTTTTCCCAATGACTGCAAATGTATTGACATAAGCATCAACCCTGTGACACTCATCATTTCCCATTGAATGCAATGTATTGACAATCATCAACCATAAGACACTTTTCTTTTCCCATTGAATAAAATGTATCGACATAAGCATCAATTGGTTGACAATCATCTTTTCCCATTGAATGCAATGTATTGACATAAGATTGAACCCTGTGACACATTTATTTTCCCATTGTATGCAATGTATTGGCATAAGCTTCAAGTGTTTGAAGCTCATCTTTTCCTATTGAATGCAATGCATTAACATAAGCATCAATTTGTTGATGCTCATCTTCGCCCATTGACTTGAAATGTTTTGGCATAAGAGTGAATTGGTTGACGCTCATCTTTTCCTATTGAATGCATTGTGTTGATATAAGCATCAATTGGTTGATTCTCACCTTTTCCCATTGTCCCATCAAAGCCTGCTGGGTGCATGACCAATTGACATAAGCTTCAATGGGTTTAAGCCTATCTCTTAACTCATAAACGTGACAGAATGAAGTTTTGAGGCTGATATTGGTCTGGACACTCAGGAATTTCCTCACTCATTTCAATGACAGCCAATCGATCTGGCTAGATTGTTCCATGTCATATAAAACAAGCTATGATAGTGCACTGGTAAAGTACTATTGAGTGCATGTCTGCTGCCAGTTCGGAAGCCTTTATAAAGGCTCATATAAGAGCATGTGAAAAATGTCACACTGATCGGGTACCGGTACTGACCTTGCATATAGTGTATATTCTCGTGTACCCTTTCTGGATTTTCTATTTCTTTACCTTTGATATTGAATACTGCATTGTTAAGGAAGTGCTTGCAAGTAAGCATTTCACTGTACTGTTTACACCTGTTGTATCCTGTGCAGATGACAAATTAACTTTGATTTGATTTATGAGCAGCTATTAACACCTATGTTGTGCGTTATAATCCACTATGCATAGCTCACAAGGTTTAATATATGTACTTATAATGCATTACAAAGAGGGTAGTCATCAAGAAGTGTTACCGTAGTAAGCAGTGGATTTAGGAGTCATGTGAGGACAGCCCGTATAGGTCTGTATGAAGAGGGCTGGACACAGGTTGTCGTGTGACTTCTGTGATTGTAATCAATGTGGGAGTGCTTGAAATGATAGCTCTGTGTACTGGAGAGAGACAGAGCAGCTGTGAAAAGAAGGAATAGATCAAAAAGTGAGGAATCTGCAGCCCCACTGTTTAATTACAGAGGGAAAAGAAAGAAAGTATAGAAAATCCCATTTATATTGTCAAGCAAGCACAGCAGTCCTCGTTTCATGCACCTGCAGAGGCTGATTAATTTGAACCGTGAAATTCAAACAAGCCTAAACAACATAAAAACAAACAAGGCTGTTATAAAAGTATAGAGCAGATTTATGGGCCCAGCAAAAAAAAAAGGTGATTGTTATATTGTTACAATTTAATTTTACAAACAATTTGCCCGGGGTTCCAATTTGGCAGCGCCAGACTAGGCAGGCGACATCATCATATTTCCTTTATATGACATTGGGAGTCTGGCTTGAGCCCTTCTACACATGCATTTTCAAAAGGCTAGAGAGACAATTGGCAAGAACATTTCTTGAGGACAGTATTTTGGGAAGGAAAATGGGTGGCATTGTTTCTGTGTTGCCTAGCAACCGGTTCAGCTCTTGTGGAAATGCATATTGCAAATGTATTTTGAATGAATAAAGAGAGAGATAGAGACAATAGATATTTGTTGTCGCTTTGGAACACTCTATACTACTTAGTAGAAAGAGGAGGAAGGGAAGCGCTACTAAGGTACACAATAGTAAATGTTGGTAGACAGAAGGTGCTCTTCGGTCAAAGGGGTGAATTGGTCATCAAAAAGAAAGGAGGACCAAGGTACTCTTCATATAATTAATTAAAATGCCTTTATTTGTATGGCATGTTCAATAGAAACAAGGTTTTAAAAAAAATCAGAAACATTGGTTCTATTGAACATGCCATACAAATAAAGGCATTTTAATTAATTATATGAAGAGTGCCTTGGTCCTCCTTTCTTTTTGATGACTCTATACTACTTGTTGACAACGTGTAAATGTGGTGTGCCACATTCTGATCATGTCCGTTATCCCTCCTGCATTTTGTTTAACAGATTTAATTCAACTGTACTGTATATAAGAATATGAATATGTATATACAGTGGGGGAAAAAATACTTATTTTCCACCATAATTTGCAAATAAATTCATTCAAAATCCTACAATGTGATTTTCTGGATATTTTTTTCTCATTTTGTCTGTCATAGTTGACGTGTACCTATGATGAACATTATAGGCCTCTCTCATCTTTTTAAGTGGGAGAACTTGCACAATTGGTGGCTGACTAAATACTTTTTTTTCCCCCACTGTTTGAATAGTGTGTAAATAGCATTTATGGTGTCTTTTGGTGTCTTTCCAATATATATTTTATTTGTATTTGTATTTTTTAATTTAATGTAATATCTTGTTTTTCTTGTCTGTAACTGTTCTGTACATTGTAATGTATTTGTACATTTGATGTGGACCCCAGGAAGAGTAGCTGCTGCTTGTGCAGTAGCTAATGGGGATCCTAATAAACTAAACTAAACTAAACTGTTATGGATATAATGATGTGTTCATAACCAATCCTGGAAAAAGTACTCAATTATCATACTTAGTAAAAGTAAAAAGTAAAAGTAAAGATACAGTACCTTAATAGAAAATGACTCAAGTAAAAGTAAAAGTCACCTAAAAAAATACTACTTGAGTAAAAGTCTAAAAGTATCTGGTTTTAAGTACAGTGGTGGAAAAATAACTCAATTGTCATACTTGAGTAAAAGTAAAAAATAAAAGTAAATGCTACATATCAAATTCCTTACATTAAGCAAACCAAACGATTTCCTTGTTTTTAATTTATTGTGCACACTCCAACAATCAGACATAATTTATAAACACAGTATTTGTTTTCAGAAGCAGTAGGGATGACAGTGCATTATATTGATAGTTGCGTGAATTGGACAATAATTCTGTCCTGCCTGAGCATTCGAAATGTAACGGGTCATTTTTGGTGTCAGGGAAAATGTATGGGAGTAAAAAGTGAATCTTTTCATTAGGAATGTAGTGGAGTAAAAGTAAAAGTGGTCAAAAATATAAATAGTAAAGTACAGATACTACCAAAAACGACTTAAGTAGTACTTTAAAGTATTTTTACTTAAAGGGACACTTCGGGATTTTGGCAATGAGGCCCTTTATCTACTTCTCCAGAGTCAGATTAACTTTTATGTCTCTGTGTCAAGGAAGCTATAGGTCGTTTCGCAAGCTAATGTTAACTAGCCGTTAGCGCAATGACTGGAAGTCTATGAGTATCTGCTAGCATGCTAGCAGACAACATAGACTTCCAGTCATTATGCTAACACTACTTATCAATTGCGTTAGCGCTAGTTAGCAACTTCCTTCAATCTGCAAGCAGAGACATAAAAATGGTATCCACAAGTTCATCTGACTCTGGGGAAGTAAATAAAGGGCCTCATTGCCAAAATTCCGAAGTATCCCTTTAAGTATTTACACCACTGTTCATAACCAAGTGGGAAGATGGTATTTACCACATACGACTGGGAAAAATCCACTTGAACGACCCTCCAACTCGTAATTATTAGTGGAAAACTCATCTGTCATCCCTGATCTCTGACATCACCAATTAAGGAAATGACCTCGATAACAGCATTTTCGGCAGTTAAAGCCCCTAGAGTGGATGTCCAGATAAAAATCTGTCTGTTTAAGCTAGTGATATCTGTTTTTTTGCATGGGCTGTATCTCAATACACCGCATCAACTGATGTCGGCAGTCCGCATCAGTGGTGTTTGTCAGACAGTGAGACATCCCACAAGCATCACGGGACTCGTCTGAAGTCGGTACCGCCGATATGCCAACATCTGTCTGTATCATCCAAACAGTTTGGGCTACACACTAATATACCCCCTCTATGGAAAGGTGAGACTCTCACGAACACATTAGTTATTTCACCCTAGGATGCCCACAAGTCTCACAAGACTCTCACAAGACTCTTGACGGTAGCCCCGTACCAGTTTAAAAAATGTATGGAAGTACATATGGAAGTAGTTTAGTGTAAAAAAAAAAGGTGGTTTTTGAACACTAGTCTACAAGCGTGGAAGCTGTACTTTTAGTTTATGCTTGACATAGCTCGTTGGACATTAACCAATCAGCGTTTCTCAATGAGTTCAAAGCACTGTGATATTTAAGACTTACAACTGGTAATTACCAACTTCCCACTTGGTTATGAATGCATCATAAGCCACCTATGTAGGAATGTCCATTATATAAATGATGCCCAGTATGAGGGGAATCTCTTACACCTACAAAACCTCCGCTTGAGTGAAAAATTTACCAGCAAATCGTATAATAATATATAGCTAGAGGACTCCTGATATAATCTTTGTCTTTATCTGTTGTTGTCTAGTACTGTCTTTCTGCTACTTTAAGTGCTGCCTGTCTTCCCAGTAGCCTTCTTGGTGTGTGAACTGCTAACTGCTTAAGGTGCAGGGCAATTTGTGATTGTTGTTGTTTTGGTAATCAGTGGCTGTATTGGAGGGGGAGTCGTTTCTCCTCTCCTAGGCAATCAGCAATTAGTATCGGGAGGTGTGCTCTTCACCTTTGCAAGGCAATTAGCAATTAGTAGTAGTACTTCAGTCTCCCCTTTTTTTCTCAGCGGCAGCTGTAAGCAGTGGTCTTGTCGCAAAACTAAGACCATAGCCGAAACAAAGACGGTTCTGCAGAGTTGTTCTGCAGAGTTATTCGAGGAAGGAAAGAGAGGAATGCTCCACACCACACTCTCACCTAGTATCTTACCTAGTTATTTTCAGATGATCTCATTTTGCTCTTTTTTAGCTTTGGCAACAACAGCATGTGTGTGTTTTCTATACCTGTGCGCTCCTCTCCTGTAGGCTTTACAGACACTCCCCATGCATGTGGAGCTCCTGGTCTCTGGCAGCGTGTTGAGCTGCCGATCTGCGGTCAAGAATGCCGAGATCCTGTCAGCCTATGCTGCCCTTCAGTCCCTTTACTTTTTAGCTCTGACGGAGACATGGATCACCCCAGAGAACAATGCTACACCAGCTGCTCTCTTCATCTGACTTTTTTCTCTCATAGTCCGAGAGCATCTGGTTGTCACGGTGGTGGCACAGGGCTACTCGTTTCTCCAAAGTGGATATTTTCTCTCACCTGTCCATTTCCTGATTTGAATTCCATTCTGTCCACTCAAGGTTAACATTGTTGTTATCTATCACCCACCAGGTGTCCTGAGTTCCTCAATTGAGCTTGACACCTTTAAATCTAATTTCCTTACCATGGCTCACCGCTCTTCATACTTGGCGACTTCAACCTCCCAACGTCTGCCTTCGACTCATTTCTTTCCAACTCTTTCCCCTCCTTGCCTCTTTTGACCTCGCTGTTTCCCAGTCCCCTCCCACTCTCAAGACAGGCAATACGCTTTACCTCATCTTTACTAGAGGCTGTTCGCCTACTAATCTCACTGCAACCCCCCTGTCTCTGATCACTACTTTGTTTCCTTTTCTGTGTCCATTTACTCTAACCCTATAGCAACTCAGCCCCTACCCAGATGTTCATGCACCGGCGCAATCTTCGCTCTCTATCTCCCACTACTCTCTCCTCTTCTATCCTATCATCTCTCCATTCTGCTAAATCATTCTCCCTCCTGTCTCCTGATTCTGCCTCTCCTCCCTTTCCACATCCTATGGCTCACAATGTCCCCTTTCCTCCCCTCCTGCTCCATGGCTGAGTGACTCATTGTGAGCTTACAGAACAGGGCTGCGGGCATCTGAGTGAAAATGGAGGAGAACTAAACTTCCGGAGGACCTATCATTCTTTCACTCTCTCCTCTCTACCTTGTCTTCCTCTGTATCCACTGCTTAAGCCACTCTTTATTACTCTAAAGTTCAAGCTTCTGCCTCCAACCCTAGAAAACTATTTTCCACCTTCTCCTCCCTCCTTAATTCTCCACCCCCTTCCTCCTCCCTTTCTGCGGACGACTTTGTCAACCACTTTGAAAATTAGGTTGACAACATCCGCTCCTCATTCACTCAGCCTATTGAGTCCACTGGTTCTATTCACACAGAACTACCATACACCTTTACCTCTTTTTCCCCTGTCTCTCTAGATGAAATCCTGCTACTAGTGAGGTCTGGCCACCTGACAACCCCTGCCTGCTTGACCCCATCCCCTCCTCCTTTCTCCAGACCATCTCTGGAGACCTTCTCCTATTCCTCACTTCCCTGACCACTGGCTCTGAGTTCAAAATGGCCTGAGTCGCTCCCCTCCTCAAGAAAGCAACACTCGACTCCTCTGACTTCAAAAACTACAGACCTGCTTTGTTTTCTTTCCAAAACACTTGAGCGTGCTGTCTCTGACCAACTATCCCACTATCTCTCTCAGAACAATCTTCTTGACCCTAACCAGTCAGGCTTCAAGACAGGTCACTCAACCGAGACTGCTCTTCTCCTCTGTCATGGAGACTCTCTGCACTACAAAATCTGACTCTCTCTCCTCTGCTCTCATCCTCCTAGATCTATCCACTGCCTTCGACACCGTGAACCATCAGATCCTCCTCTCCACCCTCTCAGGGCTGGGTGACTCGGGCTCTGCTGACTCTTGATTTGCATCCTACATGGCAGGCTGCTCCTACTAGGTGATGTGGAGCGGATCTGTGTCTGCACCACAAACTCTCACTACTGGTATCCCCCAGGGCTCGGTTGATGCTACGAGAGTCTCTGCCCATCATCCGACAACATCTGAAACCCTACTTCTTCAAAGAGTATCGTAAATAATACCACAGCACCCCCCCTCGCACCACCAAAAAATACTTTACAAAACTAACTAGCACTTGACATTATTTTCCCCCTTACTAGCTCTGACCTTGCTGATAGCTACTTTATTGAGGAAAAATATACTTACTATGACTGTGATATGTGGTTGTCCCACATAGCTATCTTAGTCACTCTGGATAAGAGTGTCTGCTAAATGACAAAAAAATTAAAGATTGGGAGTAGGCTGGCAAGATGGAAAGACAGTGACTCTCAGCCCTAGCCCACACGCTTCTCTAAAGGTTCCATCCTAACTTGAGATGAACACATCATTGGTGTCAATTTTTGTTACACAATTTCCTCAAGTTCCTCAATACTTGTCCTGATCCAGACCATACTGACATAGTTGTTGATCACATTTCCTGTTTGGGGTGTGTTTGCACAAGAGGAAGTGGAAGCAGATAGACAGGAAAGACAAGAGAATGGAGGAGAGACAGGAGAGGTTCAGATTGATCTGGAGGCTGTCACTTTAAGCAGCTGATATGATCCGTTCCTTATGCGTGGCAGCAGCAGAGACGCTCAACGGCGGTATATGCGACATCGTAATTACAGTTTCCTGTCACCACACTCAACGGCATGGCCCGTTGGTCAGGGGGAGAAATTGAAAATGCAATCATCCCTGTATTTACGTTGTTACTTAGAGCTGCATCTTCAGACTGAGGATTTAACAATTAACTTGAAGCCATGAGATTGTGTGTGTGTGTTTGTCACACCTCCACAGCCACCTCCACTTGGGTAACCTCTACAATTATCAGGCACACATGGGTGTGGTGTTGTCATTATTTTGTGGGTACAAGCAACGTCAGTGTGAATACTATTAGTTTATCCTTGTTTCTCTGTTTGCCTATTCAATTTGTATATATCAATAGGGTAATTAGACAGTGTGTGGAATAGAAATCTCCCTGATTTACATTTTAGTCATTTAGAAGACGCTCTTATCCAGAGCGACTTACAGTTAGTGAGTGCATACATTTTCATACCTGATCTCACCATATACAGTTCAATATTATACCACATTCATATTCACAGTAATGTATCAGCCCAATTCCATCCTCTTCCATAACCTTTTTGGAACATTCCAAATGCAGGACCGGGAGGGGAGTGGGGAGTGGGATAGGGAGTATGGACCATTCCAATTGGAAGTTTGAGAGGGGATGGGAGCATTTGCATTCTGTTATGTCACAATTAACATGGAGTCAGTTAATAATATTCTCTTTCATCTCTGAGGGGCCAGGCACCAGGCTGTAGGGCTGAGACTGGAGGAGAGGAAGAGTGTCTCCTGTCTCTCCTGTGAGGTTAAATGAAAGAGAGGGCTCCTGTCTGTTGTGTCACCGGCCATATGTGTCACACACAGGCATGGCACGCACACACACGAATACACTCTATCACACACACACACACACATTTGTCACCTGGCTGTCACTGTGTCCTGCTGGGATGGCCATCTGCCAGTCTCTGCCCAGGGAGGTGAGAGAGACAGATGTTCTTCATTGAGGTTACGTCCCAAATAGAGCCCTATTGCCTTGGTCAAAGTAGTGCACTATATAAGGAATAGGGTGCCATTTGGGACACATACAGTGAGCATGTCCAAGATAGCGTAGCAGTGCAGTTGTGTTCTCTTGTGTGTCCGTGTAAATAGCCTGTTTTTTGTATTTTTTTTGTATTTTACGTATATATTTCCCTATCACACTTTTCATCCTTCTATTAAATATATACGTTCCTGCAACCCGCCTCACTCAATGTGGAACGGATTCTATTATTTACTCACCTTTATCTAGAATCTCCAGTTGAAACTAGCCAGCCAGCTAACTAGCTAACTAGCTACTTGCTATTAGCCACCGTTAGCGGAATAACTGAATCACTGGATCTTAACACCGGATCTAGCTAGCCGCAATCAAATGGATGTCGAATGGATGTTGCTGTAGGCTAATCACCACTGCCCCCGTAGCACCAGTTAGCCTTGAGCCTTGAGCTAGCCCCGGCTATCTACCTCTCTGTCTACCGGACGGGAGTAGCCAGCTAACCAGCTAACTAGCTACTTGCTATTAGCCACCGTTAGCGGCTTTTCTCCATTGTCCATTGCCTGCACTACCTACCAGCCAGCTCTAGCCTGGACTATTATCGGCCAGTCTGCACTGTCTGCACAGCGAGTTATCGACTTTCGGATTTTCTGCCGGAATCAATGAATCACTTTAACACTGGATAATCACAACTAGCTAGCTGCAACCAAATGAACGTTGTTGTTGGCTAATCAGCCTTGAGCTAGCCTTGAGTCAGGCACATCTCCCGGCTATCTACCTCTCTGTCAACCGGACGGGTCCTCCTAGAGTCGACACGCAGCCCTGCCGATCCATCAAGACTGGTCTGCAGACGCAATCGTCTGTGGTTTCAACAGGCTTCCCGTTGCGACGACCACGAAGATCCATCTGCTAGCCCCGGCCCGCTAGCACACGCAAACTACAACCGTGCTTCCTGCTCGCTGTGCTGAAGCACCAATTTGAACTGCTCTCAGACTCACATATTGCTGTTCACTGGACCTTATGATCACTCAGCTGCACAGCTGATGCCTGCTGGACTGTTCCTTTACACTGTACCCTGTCCTGTTTATTCTGTTTAGCCTCAGCCCAAACTTTATCGCCATTACCAGTTGTTGTCTTAGCTCTCTCTAATAACACCTGTGATTGCTTTATGCCTCTCTCCCATGTCAATATGCCTTGCCTATTGCTGTTCCAGTTAGTTCTTATTATACAATTTCACTGTAGAACCCCAAGTCCCTCTCAAACTGGCTCAAATAGTTCCTTTGTTCCACCCCCCATACACGCCGAGACCGGCTCAATTGGTGCCTCCAGTGATGCTATTTCTTTCATTGTTACCCAACGCTTAGGTTTACCTCCACTGTACTCATATCCTTCCATATCCTTGTCTGTACATAATGCCCTGAATCTTTTCTACAACGCCCGGAAATCTGCCCCCTTTATTCTCTGTACCCAATGCACTAGAAGACCAGTTCTTAAAGACTTTAGCCATATCCTTATTCTAGTCCTCCTCTGGTGATGTAGAGGCTAACCCAGGCCCTGCAGCCCCCAGTATCACTCCTACTCCCCAGGAGCTATCATTTGTTGACTTCTGTAAACCGTAAAAGCCTTGGTTTTCTGCACGTTAACATCAGAAGCCTCCTTCCTAAGATTGAGTTATTCACTGTGTTAGCACACTCCGCCAACCCTGATGTTCTAGCAGTGTCTGAATCCTGGCTTAGGAAGGCCACCAAAAATTCTGACATTTCCATCCCCAACGACAACATTTTCTGTCTAGATAGAACTGCCAAAGGGGGTGGAGTTGCAATCTACTGTAGAGATAGCCTGCAGAGCTCTATCATACTACCCAGGTCTGTGCCCAAACAGTTTGAGCTTCTACTTCTAAAAATCCACTTTTCCAGAAATAAGTCTCTCACTGTTGCCGCTTGCTACAGACCCCCCTCAGCCCCCAGCTGTGCCCTGGACACCATATGTGAATTGATTGCCCCCCATTTATCCTCAGAGTTCGTACTGCTTGGTTACCTAAATTGGGATATGCTTAACACCCCGGCCATCCTACAATCCAAACTAGATGCCCTCAATCTCACACAAATTATCAATGAACCTACCAGGTACAACCCTAAATCTGTAAACATGGGTACCCTCATAGATATCATCCTGACTAACTTATCCTCTAAATACACCTCCGCTGTCTTCAACCAGGATGTCAGCGATCACTGCCTTATTGCCTGCGTCCGTAACGGGTCCGCGGTCAAACAACCACCCCTCATCACTGTCAAACGCTCCCTTAAACACTTTAGCGAGCAGGCCTTCCTAATTGACCTGGCCCAGGTATCCTGGATGGATATAGATCTCATTCCGTCAGTAGAGGATGCCTGGTTGTTCTTTAAAAGTAATTTCCTCTCAATCTTAAATAAACATGCCCCATTAAAAAAATACAGAACTAAGAACAGATATAGCCCCTGGTTCTCCTCAGACTTGACTGCCCTTGACCAGCACAAAAACATCCTGTGGCGTACTGCATTAGCATCAAATAGCCCCAGCGATATGCAACTTTTCAGGGAAGTTAGGAACCAATATACACAAGCAGTTAGGAAAGCAAAGGCTAACTTTTTCAAACAGAAATGTGCATCCTGTAGCACTAACTCCAAAATGTTTTGGGACACTGTAAAGTCCATGGAGAATAAGAGCACCTCCTCCCAGCTGCCCACTGCACTGAGGCTAGGAAACACCATCACCACCGATAAATCTACAATAATCGAGAATTTCAACAAGCATTTTGCTAAGGCTGGCCATGCTTTCCACCTGGCTACCACTACCCCGGCCACCAGCTCTGCACCTTCCGCTGCAACTTGCACATGCCCCCCCGTTTCTCCTTCACACAAATTCAGACAGCTGATGTTCTGAAAGAGCTGCAAAATCTGGACCCCTACAAATCTTCTGGGCTAGACAATCTGGACCCTTTCTTTCTAAAACTAGCCGCCGAAATTGTCGCAACCCCTATTAATAGCCTGTTCAACGTCTCTTTCGTAATGTCTGAGAACCCCAGTGATTGGAAAGCTGCCGCGGTCATCCCCCTCTTCAAAGGGGGTGACACTCTAGATCCAAACTGTTACAGACCTATATCCATCCTGCCCTGCCTTTCGAAAGTTTTTGAAAGCCAAGTTAACAAACAGATCACCGACCATTTCGAATCCCACCGTACCTTCTCCGTTATGCAATCCGGTTTCCGAGCTGGTCATGGGTGCACCTCAGCCCTAAAGGCCCACCAAGGTCCTAAACGATATTATAACCGCGATCGATAATAGACAGTACTGTGCAGCCGTCTTCATCGACCTGGCCAAGGCTTTCGACTCTGTCAACCACCGCATTCTTATTGGCAGACTAAATAGCCTTGGTTTCTCAAATGACTGCCTCGCCTGGTTCACCAACTACTTTTCAGATTGAGTTCAATGTGACAAATCGGAGGGCCTGTTGTCTGGACCTATGGCAGTCTCTATGGGGGTGCCACAGGGTTCAATTCTTGGGCTGACTCTTTTCTCTGTGTATATCAATGATGTCGCTCTTGCTGCTGGTGACTCTCAGATCCACCTCTACGCAGACGACACCATTTTGTATACATCTGGCCCTTCATTGGACACTGTGTTAACAAACCTCCAAATGAGCTTCAATGCCATACAACACTCCTTCAGTAGCCTCCAACTGCTCTTAAACACTAGTAAAACTAAATGCATGTTCTTCAATCGAACGCTGCTGGCACCCGCCCACCCGACTAGAATCACTACTCTCGACGGGTCTGACCTAGAGCATGTGGACAACTACAAATACCTAGGTGTCTGGTTAGACTGTAAACTCTCCTTCCAGACTCACATTAAGCATCTCCAATCCAAAGTTACATCTAGAATTGGCTTCCTATTTCGCAACAAAGCCTCCTTCACTCATGCTGCCAAACATGCCCTCGTAAAACTGACTATCCTACCGATCCTTGACTTCGGCGATGTCATTTACAAAATAGCCTCCAACACTCTACTCAGCAAATTGGATGTAGTCTATCACAGTGCCATCCGTTTTGTCACCAAAGCCCCATATACTACCCACCACTGTGACCTGTACGCTCTTGTTGGCTGGTCCTCATTACATATTCGTCGCCAAACCCACTGGCTCCAGGCCATCTATAAATCACTGCTAGGCAAATCCCTGCCTTATCTTAGCTCATTGGTCACCATAGCAACACCCACCCGTAGTATGCGCTCCAGCAGGTATATCTCACTGGTCATCCCCAAAGCCAACACCTCCTTTGGCCACCATTCCTTCCAGTTCTCTGCTGCCAATTACTGGAACGAATTGCAAAAATCTCTGAAGCTAGAGACTCTTATCTCCCTCACTAACTTTAAGCATCAGTTGTCAGAGCACCTTACCGATCACTGCACCTGTACACAGCCAATCTGAAATTAGCCCACCCAACTACCTCATCACCATATTGTTATTTGTTTTGCTTATTTGCACCCCAGTATCTCTATTTGCACATCATCTCTTGCACATCTATCATTCCAGTGTTAATACTAATTGTAATTATTTTGCACTATAGCCAATTTATTGCCTTACCTCCATAACCTGTTACATTTGCACACACTGTATATATATTTTCTGTTGTATTTTTGACTTTATGATTTGTTTTACCCCATATGTAACTCTGTGTTGTTGTTTTTATCGCACTGCTTTGCTTTATCTTGGCCAGGTCGCAGTTGTAAATGAGAACTTGTTCTCAACTGGCTTACCTGGTTAAGAAAAGGTGAAAAAAAAAATATATATATATATATATATTTGATCCTCTACTGATTTTGTACGTTTGCCCACTGACAAAGACATGATCAGTCTATAATTTTAATGGTAGGTTTATTTGAACAGTGAGAGACAGAATAACAACAAATAAATCCAGAAAAACGCATGTCAAAAATGTTATAAATTTATTTGCATTTTAATGAGGGAAATAAGTATTTGACCCCTCTGCAAAACATGACTTAGTACTTGGTGGCAAAACCCTTGTTGGCAATCACAGAGGTTAGACGTTTCTTGTAGTTGACCACCAGGTTTGCACACATCTCAGGATGGATTTTGTCCCACTCCTCTTTGCAGATCTTCTCCAAGTCATTAATGTTTCGAGGCTGACGTTTGGCAACTCAAACCTTCAGCTCCCTCCACAGATTTTCTATGGGATTAAGGTCTGGAGACTGGCGTGTCTTCTTGAGTGTTTTGGGTCATTGACATGCTGGAATACCCATCCACGACCCATTTTCAATGCCCTGGCTGAGGGAAGGAGGTTCTCACCCAAGATTTGACGGTACATAGCCCCGTCCATCGTCCCTTTGATATGGTGAAGTTGTCCTGTCCCCTTAGCAGAAAAACACCCCCAAAGCATAATGTTTCCACCTCCATGTTTGACGGTGGGGATGGTGTTCTTGTGGTCATAGGCAGCGTTCCTCCTCCTCCAAACACGGCGAGTTGAGTTGATGCCAAAGAGCTCAATTTTGGTCTCATCTGACCACAACACTTTCACCCAGTTCTCCTCTGAAACATTCAGATGTTCATTGGCAAACTTCAGACGGGCCTTTATATGTGCTTTCTTGAGCAGGGGGACCTTGTGGGCACTGCAGGATTTCAGTCCTTCACGGCGTAGTGTGTTACCAATTGTTTTCTTGGTGACTATGGTCCCAGCTGCCTTGAGATCATTGACAAGATCCACCCGTGTAGTTCTGGGCTGAATCCTCACAGTTCTCATGATCATTGCAACTCCACGAGGTGAGATCTTGCATGGAGCCCCAGGCCGAGGGAGATTGACAGTTCTTTTGTGTTTCTTCCATTTGCGAATATTCGCACCAACTGTTGTCACCTTCTCACCAAGCTGCTTGGCGATGGTCTTGTAGCCCATTTCAGCCTTGTGTAGGTCTACAATCTTGTCCCTGACATCCTTGGAGAGCTCTTTGGTCTTGGCCATGGTGGAGAGTTTGGAATCTGATTGATTGATTGATTGCTTCTGTGGACAGGTGTCTTTTATACAGGTAACAAGCTGAGATTAGGAGCACTCCCTTTAAGAGTGTGCTCCTAATCTCAGCTCGTTACCTGTATAAAAGACACCTGGGAACCAGAAATCTTTCTGATTGAGAGGGGGTCAAATACTTATTTCCCTCATTAAAATGCAAATCAATTTATAACATTTTTGACATGCGTTTTTCTGGATTTTGATGTTGTTATTCTGTCTCTCACTGTTCAAATAAACCTACCATTAAAATGGTAGACTGATCATTTCTTTGACAGTGCGCAAACGTACAAAATCAGCAGGGGATCAAATACTTTTTTCCCTCACTGTACATACAGCACATGAATACTCACACAGCATTAGATATACAGTAGCCTATGTCCATGCACACTAATATATTCTTCACATGTAAATACAGTGCATTCGGAAAGTATTCAGACCACATTACTTTTTCCACATTTTATTACGTTACAGCATTATTCTAAAATTGATTAAATTGTTTTTCTTCCCTCATCAATCTACACGCAATCCCCATATTGATGAAGCAAAAACAGGTTTTTATACATTTTTGCAAAGGTCTTTCTTTCTTTTTTATAATTTTCTACATTGTAGAATAATAGTGAAGACATCAAAACTATGAAATAACACATATGGAATCATGTAGTAACCAAAAAAGTGTTAAACAAATCAAATTATATTTGAGATTTGAGATTCTTCAAATAGCCACCCTTTGCCTTGATGACAGCTTTGCACACTCTTGGCATTCTCTCAACCAGCTTCATAAGGTAGTCACCTGGAATGCATTTCAATTAACAGGTGTGCCTTCTTAAAATTTAGTTTGTGGAATTTATTTCCTTCTTAATGCATTTCAGCCAATCAGTTGTGTTGTGACAAGGTGGGGGGTGGGTATAGAGAAGATAGCCCTATTTATAAAAGACCAAGTCCATATTATGGCAAGAACAGCTCAAATAAGCAAAGAGAAACGACAGTCCATCATTACTTTAAGACATGAAGGTCTGTCAATTCGGAACTTTGAACGTTTCTTCAAGTGCAGTCGCAAAAACCATGAAAAGCTATGAAGAAACTGCCTCTCATGAGGACTACCACAGGAATGGAAGACCCAGAGTTACCTCTGCTGCAGAGGATACATTCATTAGAGTTACCAGCCTCAGAAATTGCAGCCAAATAAATGTTTCACAGAGTTCAAGTAACAGACACATCTCAACATCAACCTTTAAGAGGAGACTATGTGAATCAGGCCTTCATGGTCGAATTGCTGCAAAGAAACTACTACTAAAGGACACCAATAAGTCCAAATTGGAGAGTTTTGGTTCCAACCGCTGTGTCTTTGCGAGACGCAGTGTGGGTGAACGGATGATCTCTGCATGTGTATTTCCCACCGTAAAGCATGGAGGAGGAGGTGTGATGGTGTGGTGGTGCTTTGCAGGTGACACTGTCTATGATTTATTTAGAATTCAAGGCACACTTAACCAGCATTGCTACCACAGCATTCTGCAGCGATACGCCATCCCATCTGGTTTGGGCTTAGTGGGACTATAATTTGTTTTTCAACAGGACAATGACCCAACACACTTCCAGGTTGTGTAAGGGCTATTTCACCAAGAAGGTGAGTGATGGAGTGCTGCATCAGATGACCTGGCCTCCACAATCCCCCCACCTCAACCAAATTGAGATGGTTTGGGATGAGTCAGACCGCAGAGTGAAGGAAAAGCTTCAGCATATGTGGGAACTCCTTCAAGATTGTTCGAAAAGCATTCCAGGTGAAGCTGAGGGTAGCTATTTGAAGAATCTCAAATATAAAATATATTTTGATTTGTTTAACACTTTTTTGGTTAAAAAATGATTTCATAGGTTTGATGTCTTCACTATTATTCTACAATGTAGAAAATTGTAAAAAATACCTTCACCCCAGTCTGAGGTCCTGAGCGCTCTGGAGCAGGTTTTCATCAACGATCTCTCTGTACTTTGCTCCATTCTTCTTTACCTCGATCCTGACTAGTCTCCCTGTCATTGTCACTGAAAAACATCCTCACAGCATGATGCTGCCACCACCATGCTTAACCGTAGGGATGGTGCCAGGTTTCCTCCAGATGTGATGCATGGCATACAGGCCAAAGATTTGAAAGATTTGAAACCTTTTTTCATCAGACCACAAAATCTTGTTTCTCATGGTCTGAAAGTCCTGTAGGTGACTTTTGGCAAACTTCAAGCGGGCTGTCATGTGCCTTTTTCTGAGGAGTGGCTTCCGTCTGGCCACTCTACCATAAAGTTCTGATTGGTGGAGTGCTGCAGAGATGGTTGTCCTTCTGGAAAGTTCTCCCATCTCCACAGAGGAACTCTGGAGCTCTGTCAGAATGCCCATTTGGTTCTTGGTCACCAGTTTGTCCCGGCGGCCAGATCTAGGAGGAGTCTTGGTGGTTCCAATCTTCTTCCATTAAAGAATGATGGAGGCCGCTGTGTTCTTGGTGACCTTCAATGCTGCAGAAATTTTTTGGTACCCTTCCCCAGATCAGTGCCTCGACACAATCCTATCTTGGAGCTCTACGGACAATTCCTTCGACCTCATGGCTTGATTTTTGCTCTGAAATGCACTGTCAACTGTGGGACCTTATATAGACAGGTTTGTGCCTTTCCAAATCATGTCCAATCAATTGAATTTACCACAGGTGGACTCCAATCAAGTTATAGAAACATCTCAAGGATGATCTATGAAAACAGGATGCACCTGAGCTCAATTTCGAGTCTCATAGCAAAGGGTCTGAACAATTACGTAAATAAGGTATTTCTGTTTTTAATTTGCAAAAATGTATAACCTGTTTTCGCTTCGTCATTATGGGGTATTGTGTGTAGATTGAGGAAAATGTTTTATTTAATCTATTTTAGAATAAGGCTGTAACTTAACAAAATGTGGAATACGGAAGGGGTCTGAATACTTTCCGAATGCACTGTACCAGACTTTGGTTTAAATACTATTTAGGATATTTAAGTTACTTTCAAAGACATTTCGAATATATTTATTCTTAGAAAATACAAATAGTTGAATATTGGAATGTATTTAAATACACTCATACACTACTGCAGTTCATACAGTACATATACATATGCACATCTGCTATCTGTTAGTCTGCCTCCGCTGACACAGATACACACACACACACGTGTCAATCACAAATAGATGGAGACAATCCATATTTCATTTCCTGTTCGGTGTTGGAGGGCACATCCCCTGTGGTTTCAGCCTTGTCAAACTGTCACATCTCCAGCCCTCACAGGCACAATGAAAACCGGTGATGTTCACCAACCATTCTCTTTCTACAAGACATCTCTCTTCTATGGGATTTCTTTTGTCTCGCCTTTCAGACTTCAATTGGTTGAAAGTGGTGAAATTGTCTGGAAATGTTCAACTGTTTTGGCAAAAGAGCCAAACTGACTGTACTTTTTTTTTGTTGCTTATTGTGATTGTGTTGTGAACGATGATGATGATGATGATGATGATGATGATGATGGATTTGATTGGCACATGTAGCAAACGCTTTGATATTCTTCCTATAAACTGTAAATCACTTTAATTGTCAGTTGGCAATGGCTTCATATCTTATTCATAAGGGTCTGATTGCAACATTTATATTCTTTAAATATTCACACTGAAAATGTCTGATCTTATCTAATATGTCTATTTGCATAACACTTCCTATGATCTATGAACCACCTGTGATGCACTGTAATGCATTATGAATGTAGTTCATTACACATAGTTTATCTCAACATACAGTAACTCCATGTGGAATCGATGATGAAACATGCATTGATGTTGAAATCTCACTACATACCGTATATATTTATGTAATTTAACCTGAAATATATATGAACACAATGGAATGTGAAAGGGTCCCGTACAGCAATTAATTGGGGGCTTGGGGCAGATTGTAATGTGAAAGGTCTGTGTGTGGGATATGAAAGATGTATGACTGGGGCTGGAGATTGGAGGTCAGTGGGGAAACACAGTAATTCAGTTCTAACTGCTACAAAGAGAGAAGGGAGAGAGAGAGAGGTGAGAGAGTGTGTGAGACACGGAGAAAGAGAGAAGAGAGGGAGCTGTCTGTTTGGCAGGATAGAGCGGAGCCCCTCCAGGCATCAGATACGCATACACCATTTATGACATCACACAGTCAATTACATCACATGTCAACCCGTTGATTTACAACAACAAGGGCATTTTTAATCATTTGAATTATAAGTCAAGTAAGTCAAGATATTTGAATCAGGTCTAAAGGTGGACATCTACTCACACAGATTATAAAGAGAGTGGTTGATTGAGATGCCTGCCCCTGTGTAACATGCGTTACCATGAGAGCATTAAGTGAAAACAAAATGAAACTTTGCCCCTGAAATGATTGAAATTACGAAACCATGAAAAGAATGTGTAAATGTGTTCACTTGGGCTGTTAACACTGCATTATGATAATTGCTTATTAGGCAGTAGGCCTTTAAGGCTGTAGTTATGGGTGTGGTTGGAGGCGTGTCTAACCCACAGGCGCTATCTTGAATTAGGCTGGAGGCCCATTGTTTGGAGATTCTAGCATTGTTTGCTAAAAATAGGGATTTCAGAGGGGTATCCTTCAAAGCAGGTTTGAGGAGTTGAACTCGGGATAACCGGTCATACAAAAGTAGCTAACTTTTTAGCCAGGTACATTTCTTTTGCAACGAATCCTTCAGAACTAACCTGCTCCAGGGCAGGCTAACTCACGGCTATCTCCACTTACCCTGAATCAAATTACTGAGCTGCGAGTTGAGGACCAACGTAAACAGATTCCCTCCCTCTTGCAAAGATTGCATCATCATCCCTTTCATTTGAGGAAGATGACTGATTAAATATTTTATTAATCAAATGTTTTTTTTGAGTAAAAAATTGTAATGTTAAAATATACACTGAGCACAAAACATTAGGAACACCTGCTCTTTCCATGACATAGACTGACCAGGTGGAACGCTTTCGACGCCTTGTAGAGTTCATGCCCCGACGAATTGAGGCTGTTCTGAGGGCAAAAGGGTGTACAACTCAATATTAGGAAGGTGTTCCTAATGTGTTGTACACTCAGTGTATCACATTCCACATTTAGTAATGACAGAATACATTTTAAACTTCACGCAATTTAACACTTTTGTATGACTTAATAGTTTAAAAATATTGATAGGAGTGCAAAGAAAGGTGCTTGTGCATTCATAAGCACACCAAAGATGGCATTAATGATAATTAATTAAATAAAGACGGCCTATTTCATACCATATCTTGCAAATTCAGCAGGCTAACTTTTCTTTCATTTTGATTTCGGCCCATGGGTTGATGTTTCAGCATTGTCTCAATGAAGAGTTTGGCTAGTATCGACTAGCCATGTGCAACATGCACACGCTGTTACAAGCCTGCTAGAGTTAGCAGCAGGTGGATGAGCAATATCCACCGTCATAGTACGGATGAAGCCTGAGCTAGAATGTGAAGCTAACTGAAGCTGGTTAGCTTTCGAAAACCCTGATTAGATCTAGATTGCTTTGTGAATGTACACACACATACCTCCTGTTTTCTCATTTGCTCCTATAGAATCCTTCCCTCCTGCCCATTTGCTCTGTATTCTTGTACTAAATGAAACCAATTAAGCTGGAACAGAGAGGCCTCTCTTGCTGTGTGTGATTGTTTTTAATAACAACACAGTCAAAAACAGCACCTCTAATTGCTCCTCATACACATTCCCACTAAATATTGAATAATATTGAGGGCGCATAGTAGTAAATACCATATGTGATACTTGTGTTTGCCAATATGTTTTCAACGGCCCCTGATGGTCTCCACTGTTTGTCAGCATAATTATTATTATCAAAAAATCATATGTATGCTTAGTCACAGTCATGCAGCCAGATATTCATAATGATAAATCTCAAGTGTTCCTTGAAAGGACATGAGGATGAATTTGCGGCATTTGTGCCACGGCAGTCTAAATTAATGGGAGAGCTACATTTCCTACTGAGTATGAAGTAATTACTGTCATCTTAGAAATGTTATCCTTCAACAATTAATTGAAGGCCGCATTAACGGTGAGGGGGACAGGACAAGTGAATTAAAATGTGCATGCTTATAATTGCCAAACCGTCGCATTTTTAAATGAATTCCGCCGTGTCTTCAGAGTTCAGAGTTCTACTAGAGTAATAAACAAGGCAACAATAAACATGTCATCCCCACGAATGATGCAGTGCAATTATTCAAACTTGTGTTCAAACCCAAATGTTATTTGTCACATGCTTCGTAAACAACAGGTGTGGACTAACGGTGAAATGCTAACTTACGGGCCCTTCCCAACAAACAGAGAGAAAAATAGAAAAATTATAGAAAGATAATAATGAAATGTTACGTGGATTAATGAGAGAGAGAAAAAACGATCAAGTGTATTTTCCCTTGCTGTTACTATAGCGCCCCCTTGTAGTTTTGTAAATGCCGGATGTTCGATGGCAAGACGCGTCATTCACCCAAGTTTAATCAAAATCATGAAAACGGGGCAGGAGATATGCTTGTTCAAAGTTTGGAGGGGGACAAAAAGTATAATTTGCAGAAAGTGTGATGTGTGGAGCTTATAGGTCCTAATTGGAAAGTTGTTTCTCATGAAGGGCTGCATATATGTACAAAATGTACAAAACGGGACTGGAGATATGCTTGTTCAAAGTTTGGAATTTCAGTTGATTACTATTGTGCCCCCCTTGGGCAAATCAGTGTAATTTTGTAAATGCCAGAGCTTGATGGTAAGATATAATTCACACAAGTTTCATCAAAATCGGGCCAGTGGTGTCTGAGATATCACTTGTGACGTACATACTCACATACAGTACGTCATTGTGGGGGACAATTAAACGTTTCCTTTCTTTGCTGTGGCCTGATGCCAGGCACCCAGTCACTGTCCGTGATACTAAAGATGTAATGTAAACACATCATGTGTAGGGGGAGAGGAGCAGTCTGCAGATGGAGTACTGTGTGTTATCCAACACTTCATTAAATAATTATGCTGTATGTGCTTTGTGAATCATGAAGTTAGGTCATGTTAAAAAGCAGTTGATATATAGCATCTGCAAAGTACACTGAGTGTACAAACCATTATGAACACCTGCTCTTTCCATGACCTGACCAGGTGAATCCAGGTGAAAGCTATGATCCTTTACTGATGTCACTTGTTAAATCCACTTCAATCAGTGTAGATGAAGGGGAGAAGACAGGTTAAAGAAGGATTTGTAACCCTTGATACAATTGAGACATGGATTGTGTATGTGTGCCGCTCAGAGGGTGAATGGGAGAGACAAAAGATTTAAGTGCCTTTGAACTGGGTATGGTAGTAGGTGCCAGGCGCACCGATTTGTGTCAAGAACTACAACGCTGCTGGGTTTTTCACTCTCAACAGTTTCTCGTGAGTATCAAGAATGGTCCGCCACCCAAAGGACATTCAGCCCACTTGACACAACTGTGGAAAGTATTGGAATCAACAAAACTATCCACCAGAGTTTACCCTTATCAAGAAGTGGTTACCTTAGATAAACACTCACTCGAATTAAAATGTAGTTTGCACATACACACCCATTGCTTCACAAAAATGTATTAACGACTGATCATTAGGCTACGGACAGATTTTTTGTTTCTATTTTTCTAAAGGTTTCAATTTTATCTTAATCATAGTCTACTATCGCTAAGCTGTCTCAATAACTCAACGAACACAGTAATAACTGTGTAACAACACACACTGAACAAAAATATAAATGCAACATGCAACAATTTCAAAGATTTTATTTACTGAGTTACAGTTCATATAAGGAAATCAGTCAATTGAAATTAATTCATTAGGCCCTAATAATGGATTTCACATGACTGGGAATACAGATATGCATCTGTTGGTCAAAGATGCCTTATAAACAAAAGTAGGGGCGTGGATCAGAAAACCAGTCAGTATCTGGTGTGACCACCATTTGCCTCATGCAGCATGACACATCTCATTCGCACAGAGTTGATCAGGCAGTTGATTGTGGCCTGTGGAATGTTGTCCCACTCCTCTTCAATGGCTGTGCGAAGTTGCTGGATATTGGCGGTAACTGGATGTGGAGGTCCTGGGCTGGTGTGGTTGCACATGGTCTGCGGTTGTGATGCCAGTTGGACGCCCTGCCAAGTTCTCTAAAATGACGTTGGAGGCAGCTTATAGTAGAGAAATTAACATTAAATTATCTGGCAACAGCTCTGGTGGAAATTCCTGCAGACATCTAGGGCATTGTGTTGTGTGACAAAACTGCACATTTTAGCGGGGGCGCAACTTTCACTGGGGACGGGGGACGGGGACATGTCCCCCACATTCTAAAATAGCACTTTTGTCCCCCCCCCAGTTGTATCATTGGAATGTCATTTTCAATTAGTTTATTTCTATATTATGACCTGGCTCAAAGGCTATACCAAATCAAGTGTTATGTAAGACCAATGTAGTTGCATAGGATATACTTGTAATTATCATGTACCTACCCAGGAGCAAGCAACTTAATATAAACTGAAATGTACTTGGTATTAATGTTTTTTTGCGTCAAAATCTGAATCCATATTTCTCAGGAATTCAGATGATAAAAATGCAACGCATTTGGTGAGAAAAGGCCTTAAATCTATCAAAAACTCTGGTTGATTTTAGAGATCAACTTTCTATCTCACTGTGTAAACGTGCCTGTGCATTTTGGTTGATATTCAATCAACTGGATAAGCATTCTAACACAAAATGGGGGAAAAAACTAAGATGCTAGGATTAAATAACAGAAGAGAAATCCAGAGGCAGATTGGAGATGGCATCTTTTATCAGTGAGGCGGCGGCATTTTCATTAAGAAGCCTTTGAGCCATGATACACAATACCACTGTCACCCGGCAGCTTGTAACAGGAAGACTGAAACTTAATCCAATTGCAAAGATTACACAAACATATTTTTATCCCCATCATTCTAGTTGAAACACCAGAAGGCTTGTCACGGAGACGGTCCCTGACTAGGCTAGAGGCCAATCCTCAAAAAGGGCTTTAGTTTTTGAGATACCCCTACCCGAGGTATAACAAAGTACAACCTTGTTTTTCCATATCTTTAAGGTCTCTCATATATTAAATGGATGGTTGTATAAACATATTTTACTGCAAAAGTAGTTAGATTTATAGATATTGTGACACACCCCTTTAACTCAAACAGTGCAGAATAAAGCCTGGCTGGAGGGGGTGGGGCACATAAGCTCATTTAACAACATATTGCGAGCTCTGATTGGAATACAAAGTTAAACGTTTGGAATACAAATTGTCAGTTGTCTGTCCTACGTACATAAACAGCATTAGGATATCTTAAAGTATTTTGGGAATATAGACCTGTAAACACAGATACAATAGGCAGAAATATCAACTATGAATATTTTTTATGAACGTTAACTTCACTTTTTGGTAGCTGTTCAATGGGAACTTTCCAAGTCAAATTTGCAGTCATTCAGTGCTGTATGGTCCTGCCTGACAAAAGTTCATACAGTAAGACATGTGTTTTGATGTTGTGGCTATTGTAATCTGCTCTAAGAAAAACACCCCCTAAACTCAAAAAGTGCAGAATAATGCCTGGCTGGAGGGGGTGGGCCACATAAGCTCATGTATCCCAAAATTGCAAGCTCTGATAATGCTAAAATGTGGAATACAAGAAGTCAGTTGTCTGTCGTACAGACATAAACAGCATTAGGATATCTTAAAGCATTTTGGGAATATAGACCTGTAAACACAGATACACTAGATGGAAATATAAACTATAAATATTTATGGTAGCTCTCATTCTGTGCGGTATGTTCCTGCCCGACAAAAATGCATACAGTTACATGTGTTTTGATGTTGTGGCTATTTTAATTTGCTCTAAGGTAAGTGGGCTCAGACACTGAAACTGTCACTTTTTCTCAAAGGTTCCTCTGGGGATTTTACATGTTAAGCACCTACTCTTGCAATTACGTTAGAGGGTCCCTATAGATTTGACTCCACATCCAATAAGGTGTCCAAAATCCAATATGGCTGCCACAATACCAATAAATAGTGGTTTAATCACCTGTATATGTGCACATTTTAAATGTTTCAGACTTGTGTACTTGTACTGTATGGCCTGTACTCAACAATTTTTGTGTACTTCAACTATGTTAGGAATCCAATATGCCCACCATATACACTCAAACACCTTTGTCTGGATATATAAAAAGGCAGCAGACTGCTTGGCATGGCAACACCAAGAATTCGAAGTCACAAGCCTCTGAGGATCAATGATCAACTTTGAGGCTTCAACGAAAGGAAATAATCCAACCTTGGACTCTCACACCCTCTCCTTTGCTCTATAACTTGCCCCCACTGTGGTATAACTTGCACCTCCAGGATTGGGCTCTTAAGTCACCTCATCATTTAGAAGTAAGCTTTGATTAATTGCTAGTCCAATACGTCTGCCTGAATCCAACATGACCTTCCGCTGGCTCACTTCATTTGTGATGTTTCGGTGCACTCTTATCCTGTTAGGACTTCCTCGCCAATTACAACAAACACTTCATGTTCCCACTCTTTCTAGGAGTAGTACTGTTGACCAATCACCGACGAAGTGGCGTAGACTCTATCTACCGAACTTCGACTTGCCTCAAGAAACATTTTGCACGATCAGACGAAACCCCCCTGCCGAAGACCAAAACTAACAAAAACATCACAACATTTCATCATAATATATGCCTGAACTGTTTCGACTGGGAAGCATACTGTAGGTTTTGCTCATAGTATATGACCTAACTAACCTCTACGTAACCTGAGGTCAACCTCACAGGTTCTGTCACTCTCCACATCTCCTGCTTGGGTGCCCCAGTATGTAATCAATGCCAACCACCACAGTTAATATCACCAAATTATCATCCTACTCGACTTCCAAAGGAATATAAAGAAATATGTAGGATGTGACTGTGACGGCCACATGTACACAGCTAAATATCCCCATCCTTGCAGCTTAACATTCATTTGCACCAAACATTTTGTGTCCAATCAAATAATAACTCAACACATGGCTTTCATTTCAAATATCAAAGACACACCTTTATTGAATTGTTGCATACTGTATATTCATTCTAAGTTGATTGTACACTCAGATTTACAATTGTAACATCATCTTAATCTAACAATTATTTCTATGTTTTACCATTTGAGTTTTTTCAGCTCTTTTCTGGTGCCTTTTTTGCAGCATGGTGGCCAGGTGTGCTTGCTGCTGATTGGCACGTCCATTTATCCTGAAATTGAGGGGCGTGTAGGGTGGTACCACCTCCATTCTGTTTTGTAGACCTCAGTTATACATTTATCTATGTTTGATGCGTTAGAACAGTTTTAGTTGCATTAATTTACAGACCTTTAAGTACTATTTTTATGCACTATGGTTTTTGATTTCCTTTACTTTGTAAAAAACTTAAAGTTTGTGAAAATAAAATCCCTAATATTTGCACCCTACTCAGTTGTCTCTCGATGCCTGCTTGGTCATCCCTTACAATGACCTGCAGGACTTTTTGCCACATCCAACATAAAAAACTCACAGACCAATTAGGCGTTGGAATGAGCTAAAGGCAAGTCTGTTTGTGACAGCCCTTTCACAGACTTTCCTTCACAACCAGACAAGCAACCAATCCACTACTGGAGTATCCCCAGCATCATTCAGGCTGGGATAACATTCCAGTTAGTCAATGGGTCTCAATGGACCTCTGAATGCTTGGCTATAAAAAGCCAACTGACATTTACTCCTGAGGTGCTGGCCTGTTGCAGCCTTTACAACCACTGTGATTATTATTTGACCCTGCTGGTCATCTATTAACATTTGAATATCTTGAAGAACAATCTGACCTTAATGGCCATGTACTTTTATAATCTCCACCCGGCACAGCAATCAGAGGACTGGCCACCACTCAGAGCCTGGTTCCTCTCTAGGTTTCCTCTTGGGTTCCTGCCTTTCTAGGGATTCTTTCCTAGCCACCGTGCTCCAACAACTGCATTGCTTGCTGTTTGGGGTTTTATGCTGGGTTTCTGTATATCACTTTGTGACATCTATTGATGTAAAAAGAGCTTTATAAATACATTTGATTGATTGATTTGCCATGCAAGCTGCATCTGCTGACTGCCTATACCGAACTATAGAAATTGAAACTGATCACCCCACAGGCCACAGGCCACAGGCCACAGTCCCAATACCCCACCAGTCATACAGGAAGGATACTGCCCTTGTTACTGCAGCTTGCCCATAATGTCCAGTTAGCTGTGCAAGCTGGTCAGGCCCCAGAACTACAACCACCACTGGCTACTTTGTCTCCTCCCCTTGTTAGGGCACTCTGATGTCCTGGTCACCTCAAAAACTTTGAATCAACCTTACTTAGTTTTAGTGGGGAAAAGACGGCTGTACATATACACTACTAGAGTAGCTGACAGTATTATTATGGTTGCTTTCGTGTAACTTGGTTATGCTACTGTGTGCTTGTGTCGTGAAAGGCTTGTTAATTTATTTTGTGGAATTGCCTATTGATGATATGCTGAAAGTGTGAATGAGATTCAAACATAAACACACATAGATAAACTAGGCTATTCAAACACAACAGAGGCAAGGCAGGGCCACTCATAGTCATAGATATACCAAGAGCCTTATGAAACCCTTTTAAGACAAACACAATACAAAACAATGGCTACTTATATGTGGTGTTTGCATGTAATCATGTTGGTTATATTAGATTCAGAAAAAATAGATTTACACTAACAGTCTTTATAGTGTGTTGTACACTACTCTGAAAATGCCTCTCATTTACAAAATGCATATTTACAGGTGATTTAACCTTCATCAAATGTTATTATGGCAGCCATATTGGATTTTGGATGCTAGCAAATTTGACTTGGAAAGTTGTCTATTGAACAGCTATCAAAAAGTGAAGTTTACATTCATCATATATATTCATACAGTGAGGGAAAAAAGTATTTGATCCCCTGCTGATTTTGTACGTTTTCCCACTGACAAAGACATGATCAGTCTATAATTTTAATGGTAGGTTTATTTGAACAGTGAGAGACAGAATAACAACAACAAAATCCAGAAAAACGCATGTCAAAAATGTTATAAATTGATTTACATTGTAATGAGGGAAATATGTATTTGACCCCTCTGCAAAACATGATTTAGTACTTGGTGGCAAAACCCTTGTTGGCAATCACAGAGGTCAGACGTTTGTTGTAGTTGGCCACCAGGTTTGCACACATCTCAGGAGGGATTTTGTCCCACTCCTCTTTGCAGATCTTCTCCAAGTCATTAAGGTTTCGAGGCTGACGTTTGGCAACTCAAACCTTCAGCTCCCTCCACAGAGGCAACTCCAGGACCTTAATGTGCTTCTTCTTGAGCCACTTCTTTGTTGCCTTGGCCGTGTGTTTTGGGTCATTGTCATGCTAGAATACCCATCCACGACCCATTTTCAATGCCCTGGCTGAGGGAAGGAGGTTCTCACCCAAGATTTGACGGTACATGGCCCCGTCCATCGTCCCTTTGATGCGGTGAAGTTGTCCTGTACCCTTAGCAGAAAAACACCCCCAAAGCATAATGTTTCCACCTCCATGTTTGACGGTGGGGATGGTGTTCTTGGGGTCATAGGCAGCGTTCCTCCTCCTCCAAACACGGCGAGTTGAGTTGATGCCAAAGAGCTCGATTTTGGTCTCTGAGCACAACACTTTCACCCAGTTCTCCTCTGAATCATTCAGATGTTCATTGGCAAACTTCAGACGGGCCTGTATATGTGCTTTCTTGAGCAGGGGGACCTTGGGGCGCTGCAGGATTTCAGTCCTGCACAGCGTAGTGTGTTACCAATTGTTTTCTTGGTGACTATGGTCCCAGCTGCCTTGAGATCATTGACAAGATCCTCCCGTGTAGTTCTGGGCTGATTCCTCAACGTTCTCATGATCATTGCAACTCCACGAGGTGAGATCTTGCATGGAGCCCCAGGCCGAGGGAGATTGACAGTTCTTTTGTGTTTCTTCCATTAATCACACCAACTGTTGTCACCTTCTCACCAAGCTGCTTGGCGATGGTCTTGTAGCCCATTCCAGCCTTGTGTAGGTCTACAATCTTGTCCCTGACATCCTTGGAGAGCTCTTCGGTCTTGGCCATGGTGGAGAGTTTGGAATCTGATTGATTGATTGCTTCTATGGACAGGTGTCTTTTATACAGGTAACAAACTGAGATTAGGAGCACTCCCTTTAAGAGTGTGCTCCTAATCGCAGCTCGTTACCTGTATAAAAGACACCTGGGAGCCAGAAATCTTTCAGATTGAGAGGGGATCAAATACTTATTTCCCTCATTAAAATGCAAATCAATTTATAACATTTTTGACATGCGTTATTCTGGATTTTGTTGTTGTTATTCTGTCTCTCACGGTTCAAATAAACCTACCATTAAAATGATAGACTGATAATTTCTTTGTCAGTGGGCAAACGTACAAAATCAACAGTGGATCAAATACTTTTTTCCCTCACTGTAGTTGATATTTATGCCTATTGTATCTGTTTGATAACAGGTCTATATTTCCAGGATGCATGACGATATCTTAATGCTGTTTGTTTGTGTGTGTGAAGAGGGCTCCGGGCAGCCGAGCGGAAATGGAGAAAAACTAGACTCCCTGCGGACCTGTCATCTTTTCACTCCCTCCTCTCTACATTCTCTTCCTCTGTTTCCGCTGCTAAAGCCACGTTCTACCACTCTAAAATTCAAGCCTCTGCCTTCAACCCTAGGAACCGATGCGTGCGATTCAATGGGGCAGAAGTCTGTGTGTTGTTGTGATTCTGGATGGTGAGATAGCTAGCAACAATGACAAGAAGCCACCATGTGGGGAATCATTAGGTGGCTCGTTTCAGCTAGTTTGTTCTTATTCTTGATACCATCTCTTGTTTTGAGGTGTTTTGACTGATGTCATTTCTATACTAATACACTGCAAATTCTCTCAGTATCTCGCTGGAATTTGGGACTTGAGTCATTTCCTCATGCCGAAACTGGATTAGATACATAAATGCCAAGATGGTATTCACAATGTCACTAAACAAAAAACAGCCACTACAATGTCAAAACTTGATTTTGTCATGAGCTCAGTACCATTTGCTTGATTTTGTGGACCCACGACTATGGTGTATCGTCATTAGCTAGCTAATGTTAGCATGCAAGTGATGGTAGTGTTAGCTAGCTAGAAAATCTGTGCAAGCTAGTTAGCCAGCGTTAGCTACCTAGCTAGTCAGCCGAGCAAGCTCTAGTCCAATGGAAACCGATGCAACCCTGCTGGCAAACATGGCTAGCAATATGACCAGTGGAGACAGTGAAGTCCCCATGTAATGAGCTTCAAGGCTCTAATAAGTGCCATTGTGGAGAAATTGCAAAAAAAAAATGTTTGATGAGCTAGCTAAGTTAGCTAGCAAGGTAAACCAGTTATCAAAATGGATGCAAGCTAGCTTTGACAGTCTTGTCAAAGACGCCGGTAGACCGTCTCTGGTGTTGTGTCAACATTACAACCAGGACAGACTGTCCTATGGGACGGAAAAACGCAGACACATACACATATGCAGCTCTCATGCAACGCAATGATATTTTATTAGCTGTAGTTAATAACAATACACATACATTCACATAGCTATGAGTGAGCATGTTGTAAACTGTAAAGTAGCTAGATAGCTAGCTACTAACGTTAGCTAGACGTGTCATCATCTCCATTAGCTATAAATCTTGCTATTGCATGAAAAATGCATAAGACAAAATATCTCTCAATACATTGCATATTAGTCCACAATTTCTCTGACATTTGGCTCGTAGTTCTTGAACAGGAAAGGAGAGGAGACAGTTTTCAGGGACCTGTAAGATCACAACAAACAGTGAACAGCAAGGGCGAAATAAAATCTGATGCACATTTTGACGGTTAAAGAGACATCAACTATACAACCACTAGTTGTCATCCTATACCCACAGATCAAATTGATTTTAACAGTACTTGATAGAGTCCACTAGCTTGCTGCACTGGTATAAAACGTCACTACTGCATATGATTTGTATATTAACATATCTGGGACATTTTGGAGAACACTTATGGATCTGTTAGACACATACATCTATGTATTTTCTCTGTATTTTCTCTTTGCATTTCTGGGGTGAAGTGGGGTTTACTAAATGAGAAATGGCAATCCAGGAGAAATGGAAATACAGCATACTTTGTGATATCAAATGCCTTCCTACACTTTAAGGTGGGGGATGCAATCAAGCTCACATGAAACCATTCATGAAGACAAATTATCTGAAGTGCGTAGCCCCTACCTGCTGTGTATAAAAAAGAAAGACAATTAAAGATACCCCAAAATAGTTTTAATTAATTAACCTTTAGTCATCACCGGTTCATCCTCAGTCACTAGCTATCATAAATGTGTATGCCCCCTTCACAACCCTGATCTTGGTTAAGTCCGCTTTCCAATTTAAAAAAAACACAACTGGAGATTTTATGCACTAGCATGCAATGCTATGATATATATTTTACGCAGGTATTTACTTTGCAACATGTAATGTCATTTAAAGAACAAATATGCATCTGTGTACAAGGGTTTTTGTAACCCTCTACCAGCTAGCTAGATGGGGCAGTCCAGCCCCAGAGAGGCAGTCAGTTCTGCATGCCTTCTTGACTTCGATACAATGTGTTTTCATGCATTTGTGCATGCAAACTGGTAACTCATAGCTATCTTGTTAGCTAATTTAGCTAGTTCATCAACCAGTATTTTCTTAGCTATTTCTGCACGAAGGCACGTATTAAAGCCTTGAATCTCATAGGAACTTGAGTGTCACCACTGGTCATCTAGCTAGCTGCTAGCCAGCAGGGTTGCATCGGTTTCCATTGGACTAGAGCGTGCTAGGCTGGCTAGCTAGGTTGCAAGCTAAAGTTAGCTAGCTAGCTAATGTTGATTCACCATAGTCGTGGGTCCACAAAATCAAGCAAATGGTACTGAACTCATGACAAAATCATGTTTTGACATTGTAGTGTCTATTGATGTTTTGGTTGTTAGATTGTTGCTTAGTGACATTGTACAGTGCATTGGGAAAGTATTCAGACTCCTTCACTTTTTCCACATTTTGTTACATCACAGCCTTATTCTAAAATTTATTAAATTATTTTTTCCCCCTCATCAATCTACACACAATACCCCATAACGACAAAGTGAAAACAGGTTTTTAGAAATGTTTGCACATTTATTAAAAGCAAAAAAACAGAAATACCTTATTTACATAAGTATTCAGACACTTTGCTATGAGACTCGAAATTGAGCTCAGGTGCATCCTGTTTCCATTGATCATCCTTGAGATGTTTCTACAACTTGATTGGAGTCCACCTGTGGTAAATTCAATTGATTGGACATGATTTGGAAAGGCACACACCTTTCTATATAAGGTCCCACAGTTGACAGTGCATGTCAGAGCAAAGACCAAGCCATGAGGTCGAAGAAATTGTGCGTAGAGCTCCGAGACAGGATTGTGTCGAGGCACAGATCTGGTGAAGGGTACCAAAAGATTTCTGCAGCATTGAAGGTCCCCAACAACACAGTGGCCTCCATCATTCTTAAATGGAAGAAGATTGGAACCACCAAGACTCTTCCTAGAGCTGGCCACCTGGCCAAACTGAGCAATCGGGGGAGAAGGGCCTTGGTCAGGGAGGTGACCAAGAACACGATGGTCACTCTGACAGAACTACAGACTTCCTCTGTGGAGATGGGAGAACCTTCCAGAAGGACAACCATCTCTGCAGCACTCCACCAATCATGCCTTTATGGTAGAGTGGCAAGACAGAAGCCACTCCTCAGTAAAAGGAGCATGACAGCCTGCTTGGAGTTTGCCAAAAGGCACCTAAAGGACTCTCAGACCATGAGAAACAAGATTCTCTGGTCTGATGAAACCAAGATTGAACTCTTTGGCCTGAATGCCAAGCGTCACGTCTGGAGGAAACTTGGCACCATCCCTACGGTGAAGCATGGTGGTGGCAGCATCATGCTGTGGGGATGTGTTTCAGCGGCAGGGACTGGGAGACTAGTCAGGATCAAGGGAAAGATGAACGGATCAAAGTACCGAGAGATTGTTGATTAAAAAGTGGCTTCGGGACAAGTCTCTGCATGTCCTTGAGTGGCCCAGCCAGAGCCCGGACTTGAACTTGATCGAACGTCTCTGGAGACACCTGAAAATAGCTGTGTATTGACGCTCCCCATCCAACCTGACAGAGTTTGAGAGAATCTGCAGAGAAGAATGGGAGAAACTCTCCAAATAGAGGTGTGTCAAGCTTGTAGTGTCATACCCAAGAAGACTCAAGGCTGTAGTCGCTGCCAAAGGTGCTTCAACAAAGTACTGAGTAAATGGTCTGAATACTTATGTAAATGTGATATTTCAGTTTTTATTTTTAATAAATGTGCAAAAATGTCTAAAAACCTGTCTTGGCTTAGTCCCGTGTAGCTCAGTTGGTTGAGCATGGCGCTTGCAATGGCAGGGTTGTGGGTTCGATTCCCACGGGGGACCAGTATGAAAAAAATATATGTATGCACTCACTAACTGTAAGTCGCCCTGGATAAGAGCGTCTGCTAAATTACTAAAATGTAAATGTAAATGTCATTACGGGGTATGGTGTGTAGATTGATGAGGAAAAAATAATTCAATCAATTTTAGAACAAGGCTGTAACATAACAAAATGTGGAAAAATTCAAGGGGTCTGAATACTTTCCGAATGCACTGTATATATTATATTTTTGGCATTTATGTATCTAATCCGGTTTTGGCAAGATACTCCTGCAAGAATTTGCGTACTCACGGATATGGAGCCTCAGAAATGAAGATCTGGTCACGGATTAGGAGCCACTCCCTATCTCGAAATAAGATATATGATTAATTATTAAGCCTTTTGTAGGTTAAAATAAGCAAAATGATCTGCCAATGATGTTAGATAATTTAGCTTGTTTACGAAAAAGAAAGAAACACAACATTTAAGTGAAGTATCATTCAATATAAGATAGTTAGGTTGCACGTTTTGCAGTGTATGGCTAAAATGTGCTTACAAGCTAACCAACAACTGTAACAATGAATTTGAGAGACTAATTTCGCAAATATATTCATGTATTCAATAAACATTGGAGACGAAATATAGTTTACATGTTGTCAACAATCTAAGCCAACCCAGTCTGTTTTGTCCCATAGTTGCACACACGACCAACCCGTTTATAGCCACAACATCAAAAAACACATGTTACTCTATGTATTTTGGTCAGGCAGGACCATGCAGCATTGAATGAGAGCAAATTTGGAAAGTTGTCTATTGAACAGCTACCAAAAGTTAACATTAATCATAGTTGATTTTTCTGCATATTGTATCTGTGTGTTTGAAGGTGTATTTTTTCTAAATGCTTTAAGATATCCTAATGCTGTTTGTTTCTGTATGTACAGCAGACACACATTTATGCAATCTTAGAGCTTGCAATATTGGGTTACATTACCTTATGTGGCCCACCTCCCCTCCAGCCAGGCATTATTCCGCACTGTTTGAAACATGGTGAAGCCCCAAAATGGACAACCCTGGAAGCCTGTGTTTCAGACATAAGGAAGTGGATGGTGGCAAACGTTTTACTCTTAAACTCGGACAAAACAGAGATGCTAGTTCCAAGTCCCAAGAAACAGAGAGATCTGCTGTTTGATCAAACAATTAATATTGATGGTCATATAGTCGTCTCAAATAAAATGTGAAGGACCTCGGCGTTACTCTGGAACCTGATCTCTCGTTTGACTAACATATCAACAATATGTCAAGGGCAGCTTTTTGCCATCTTCGTAACATTGCAAAAATCAGAAACGTTTTGTCCAAAAATTATGTAGAAAAGCTAATCCATGCTTTTGTCATTTCTAGATTAAACTACTCCAATGCTCTACTCTCCGGCTACCCGGATAAAGCACTAAATAAACTTCAGTTAGTGCTAAATATGTCTGCTAGAATCTTGATTAGAACCAAAACATTTGATCATATTACTCCAGTGCTAGTCTCTGCTAGTGGCTTCCTGTTAAGGCTAGGGCTGATTTCAAAGCTAGGGCTAACCTACAAAGCATTACATGGACTTGCTCTTAGTTTAATTTCCTCCAGTTTTGCAGGGCAACAACAGAGTAGGCCTACGTTTAAGAATGGCGCCGGAGGGGATGGCTGCCGTTTTACGGGCTCCTAACCAATTGTGCTATTTTGTGTGTTTTTTCATGTTGTTTGTAACTTATTTTGTACATAATGTTGATGCTACCGTCTTTTATGTTCGAAAAGAGCTTCTGGATATCAGAACAGCGATTACTCACCTCGAACTAGACGAAGATCTTTTCTTTAATTAGTCTGCCGCAAATAATATAATGCTGTTCCCAGACAAGGCCCAAATCCCTGTCATTCTCATGAAGAAAATAAGGAAATACAGGGGGTGCAGATCAGGGTGCCTTGTGAGAATTTGTTGGCGAGTGGGTAACCCGCCTCTTCCATCCTTTCTATTGGCTAACATGCAATCACTGGAGAATAAACTGGATGAGCTCCGTTCGAGACTATCCTACTAATGGGACATTAAAAACTGTAATATCTTATGTTTCACAGAGTCGTGGCTGAATGACGACACGGATAATATATAGTTGGCTGTGTTTTCCATGCATCGGCAGGACAAAACAGCTACGTCCGGTAAGACGAGGGGAGTGGGTGTGTGTCTATTTGTCAACAACAGCTGATGAGCGATGTCTAATATTAAGGTAGTCTTGAGGTAATGCTCACCTGAGGTAGAGTACCTCATGATAAGCTGTAGACCACACTATCTACCAAGAGAGTTTTCATCTATATTTTTCATAGCCGTCTATTTACCACCACAAACCGACGCTGGCACTAAGACCACACTCAGCGAGCTGTATAAGGCCATAAGCAAATAAGAAAAAGCTCATCCAGAAGCGGCACTTCTAGTGGCCAGGCAGTTTAATGCAGGCACACTTAAATCTGTTTTACCTCATTTCTACCAGCATGTCACATGTGCAACCATGTGACATGCTGGTAAAAAACTCTAGACATCCTTTACTCCACATACAGAGACGCGTACAAAGCTCGCCCTCCATTTGGCAAATCTGACCATAATTATATCCTCCTGATTCCTGCTTACAAGCAAAAACTAAATCAGGAACTACCAGTGACTCGCTCAATACGGAAGTGGTAGGATGATATGGATGCTACGCTACAGGACTGTTTTGCTAGCACAGACTGGAATATGTTCTGGGATTCATCCAATGGCATTGAGGAGTATACCACCTCAGTCACCAGCTTGATCAATAAGGATGTCGACGACGTCGGCCCCACAGTGACCGTACGTACATATCCCAACCAGAAGCCATGGATTACAGGCAACATCCATACCGAGCTAAAGGCTAGAGCTGCCACTTTCAAGGAGTGGGATACTAATCCGGACGCTTATAAGAAATCCCGCTATGCCCTTAGATGTACCATGAAACAGGCAAAGCGTCAACACAGGACTATGATTGAATCCTACGTGAGAATGCTATTTATTGACTACAGCTCAGCGTTCAACACCATAGTGCCATCAAAGCTCATCACTAAGCTAAGGACCCTGGGACTAAACACCTCCCTCTGCAACTGGATCCTGGACTTCCTGACGGGCCGCCCCCAGGTGGTAAGGGTAGGTAACAACACATCTGCCACACTGATCCTCAACACGGGGGCCCCTCAGGGGTGTGTGCTCAGTCCCCTCCTGTACTCCCTTTTCACCCATGACTGCATGGCCAGTCACGACACCAACACCGTTATTAAGTTTGCCGACGACACAACAGTGGTAGGCCTGATCACCGACAACGATCAGAGATCTGACCGTGTGGTTCCAGGATAACAACCTCTCTCTCAACGTGATCAAGAAAAAGGAGATGATTGTGGACTACAGGAAAAAAAAGAGGACTGTGCACGCCCCCATTCTCATCGACGGGGCTGTAGTGGAACAGGTTGACAGCTTCAAGTTCCTTGGTGTCCACATCACCAACAAACTATCATGGTCCAAACACACCAAGACAGTCGTGAAGAGGGCATGGGTCCTCAGATCCTCAAAAAGTTATACAGCTGCACCATCGAGAGCATCCTGACTGGATGCATCACCACCTGGTATGGCAACTGCTCGGCCTCCGACCGCAAGGCACTACAAAGGGTAGTGCGTACGGCCCAGTACATCACTGGGGCCAAGCTTCCTGCTATCCAGGACTTCTATACCAGGCGGTGTCAGAGGAAGGCCCTAAAAATTGTCAAAGACTCCAGCCACCCTAGTCATAGAGTGGTACCGGAGCGCCAAGTCTAGGTCCAAAAGGCTTCTTAACACCTTCTACCCCCAAGCCATAAGACTCCTGAACAGCTAATCATGGCTACCCGGACTTTTGCACTGCCCCTCCACCCCACCCCACCCCATCCCCCTCTTTTACGCTGCTGCTACTCTGTTTATTATTCATGCATAGTCACTTTAAATCTACCCACATGTACATATTACCTCAATTACCTCGACAATTTCGCAGCATTATTCCAACCTCATAGTGTGGAAATATACACTGCTCAAAAAAATAGGGAACACTAAAATAACACATCCTAGATCTGAATGAATGAAATAATCTTATTAAATACTTTTTTCTTTGCATAGTTGAATGTGCTGACAACAAAATCACACAAAAATTATCAATGGAAATCAAATTTATCAACCCATGGAGGTCTGGATTTGGAGTCACACTCAAAATTAAAGTGGAAAACCACACTACAGGCTGATCCAACTTTGATGTAATGTCCTTAAAACAAGTCAAAATGAGGCTCAGTAGTGTGTGTGGCCTCCACGTGGCTGTTTGACCTCCCTACAACGCCTGGGCATGCTCCTGATGAGGTGGCGGATGGTCTCCTGAGGGATCTCCTCCCAGACCTGGACTAAAGCATCCGCCAACTCCTGGACAGTCTGTGGTGCAACGGGGCGTTGGTGGATGGAGCGAGACATGATGTCCCAGATGTGCTCAATTGGATTCAGGACTGGGGAACGGGCGGGCCAGTCCATAGCATCATTGCCTTCCTCTTGCAGGAACTGCTGACACACTCCAGCCACATGAGGTCTAGCATTGTCTTGCATTAGGAGGAACCCAGGGGCAACCGCACCAGCATATGGTCTCACAAGGGGTCTGAGGATCTCATCTCGGTACCTAATGGCAGTCAGGCTACCTCTGGCGAGCACATGGAGGGCTGTGCGGCCCCCCAAAGAAATGCCACCCCACACCATGACTGACCCACCGTCAAACCGGTCATGCTGGAGGATGTTGCAGTCAGCAGAACGTTCTCCACGGCCTCTCCAGACTCTGTCACGTCTGTCACATGTGCTCAGTGCGAACCTGCTTTCATCTGTGAAGAGCACAGGGCGCCAGTGGCGAATTTGCCAATCTTGGTGTTCTCTGGCAAATGCCAAACGTCCTGCACGGTGTTGGGCTGTAAGCACAACCCCCACCTGTGGACGTCGGGCCCTCATACCACCCTCATGGAGTCTGTTTCTGACTGTTTGAGCAGACACATGCACATTTGTGGCCTGCTGGAGGTCATTTTGCAGGGCTCTGGCAGTGCTCCTCCTGCTCCTCCTTGCACAAAGGCGGAGGTAGTGGTCCTGCTACTGGGTTGTTGCCCTCCTACGGCCTCCTCCACGTCTCCTGATGTACTGGCCTGTCTCCTGGTAGCGCCTCCTTGCTCTGGACACTACGCTGACAGACACAGCAAACCTTCTTGCCACAGCTCGCATTGATGTGCCATCCTGGATGAGCTGCACTACCTGAGCCACTTGTGTGGGTTGTAGACTCCGTCTCATGCTACCACTAGAGTGAAAGCACCACCAGCATTCAAAAGTGACCAAAACATCAGCCAGGAAGCATAGGAACTGAGAAGTGGTCTGTGGTCACCACCTGCAGAACCAGTCCTTTATTGGGGGTGTCTTGCTAATTGTCTATAATTTCCACCTGTTGTCTATTCCATTTGCACAACAGCATGTGAAATGTATGTTAATCAGTGTTGCTTCCTAAGTGGACAGTTTGATTTCACAGAAGTGTGATTGACTTGGAGTTACATTGTGTTGTTTAAGTGTTCCCTTTATTTTTTTGAGCAGTGTATATAAAACACAGGAAAATCACATTTTTGACTGAACTGGGCCTTTAATACAGTTACAGTGGATATTATATGTCACAGCAGCAAAAAAGAGAGAGGGGTTGAAATCCTGTGATTAGGGCCTTACACTTTCAACAAGTTGAGATGACAGTCTGTAACTCTATGGTTGAGAACGTCTGTGAGTAGTTGCGTGATAACACGATTGATAGAAGGTTGATACAATTACCATGGCTATTCTGTCACAGCAACAAGAGGGGTAGGAAAGATGAAGATCAAGCTCGCACATTCACCTGTAGCTCGTGTATCCCATTTCTACACAGTTGTGAGATTATGTCAGCCTCCTCCGCTATTGTAAATGTCAAGGACTCAATAGCTCACAATACACACCCTGGGAAGGGAAATGCCCATTTAACCTTATACTGCAGGAAACACAATCAGTCTAAAGGGCAACAAACCTGTCGCTGTCAATGATGGGATGGGAGTCCCACAGAAAGTGTCCGGTTCTTTAAAAAAAAAAACACCTTGAGAAAGACCATATAATATATATATTATGGGATGAATCTAGTAGAAATACCAATCGTTATACAGATGTAGGCTCTTAATTTGATCACCCTTTTGCAGGATAACTTTCCTGTACTACAGGACATTTGAAACGTGTAGTGTATTTAAGGTTTAAAAAGGCTTCTGAAGTTTGTAATATCCATTTTGAAATTTCAGACTTGATTTTCACTTAAGAAAAATGTATCAACCCCTACAAAAATGTCCATTAATTATAATCCACATACTAATTCACATTTCCTGTTGCTGCAGGATTATTTTCCTGCTGTAGGATATTGGCTCAAATGAAGATCCTACATCTGTAGACTTCATTTTGATTTTAAGAAGAAACATCTACACCCTTTTTTCACCTTTACCACTTATGTTTTAACCTGAAACCTTACATTAGTTTTTGACATCAACAAATGAGTTACGCAAGGCTCCAAGTGTGCACATAACAAAGTTAGGATCCGACTCTCATTTTGATAGGTGGCACTGCTGAAGTGCCCTAAAAAGCTAATCACCACCTATACCATTTCTGGTTGTAAGTTTATCAGACAGTGAGAGAGGTGTTCCTAACAAGTGTCTTATTGATTAAGTGTGGCGCTGACCAGGGGTTGGAACCAGTTAAAGGAACAGAACTGAAAACCGAAGAACAACATTTTTAGAGGAACAGAACTCAAACTGAGCAGAACCATTCTTTTAAAAGCATGGGAACGTTAATAAAGTTATTTTACGTTCTGGGCATTTTCTTTCAGCCTGTGTGCCTATGCAAAGCCCTCACTACCACTCAGAAACGTATTCCAGTGTCGGCCTGCCGTGTGTGTGGGTAGGCTACCACCCCCTCCCTCTGAAGGATGCATAGTCTACTGTAGCTACTGATGTTACAGGTGTGATTCAGGTTTCACTTTTTCAATGCTAGTCAATTAAGGATGCTATAGTTTTCACGTTTCACATTGGAATTATTAACCGCAAAAGATAAGACGTTTTTATTTTAATTCTGGTGCCGCTCTGCACACACAAGCTTGTTAGCTAGCTAGTTTGTTAGCTAGCTCTGGTCTAGCTCTCGAAAACTCTAGGCGGCATTATGTGTAATGTAATGGAACTGAGAGTCATGATCAAGGGCTAACTCTGGTCCAACGTTAGTTAAGCCAACTCTCTGAAGTTTAAAGACATTCAACGTTCCTTCATAGAAGCAGCTCCTCAATAGGTTTACTTATGTGGGCCAAATTCAGATAATGCATGTCAAAACAACAAGATGCCCACCGCTTCATGCCCAGCGCTCTCTTCACTCACAACATGTCGCACCCTACACTACACTAGTCTGTCCAATGCATGTACATACCTTGCCCGCTCCATAGCAAGCTACTCTATCCATTGGTGAAGTAATTTAATGTCGAGCTAAATGTAAAAAAAAAAAAAATCAGAGGTTTAAAAAACAACAAAAAGGAACGATATTGTCGTGTCTCCTCCTGTTGCTCCCCTCCGGTGCTCTGATTCGCCGGTCTACTGAGCCACCGGTCTTAGCGCACCACCTCTGCAACACAGGAATGGAAACCCAACGCACCCTAATCACCTCCAGCGCACCTGCACCTCATCATCTCATCACCACCACTATATAGCCCTGGACTGTTCAGTCATTGTTGTGTCTAATTGTTAGCGTCATGTCGTTTACTCGCTCTTTGTTATTCTCTTTCTCATTGTTAAGTAAACCTTTACCTTGTTGATTCCTGCGTCTTCGTCCTGCCTCTTCGTATCCTCAGTACTCGTCACAGATATAAAATGTTTCTTTTTTGGGGTTCGAACTGGTTTAGAAATGTATTTTGCTGTCTGGAACAATGGAACTGAACAAAAAAAAGAATGGTTCTGTTCAGAACGAAACAATTGGAAAATAATTGTGACCCTTTGTTGGGCTCCATGTTAAACCAGGCCTGGAATCAGATTCATGTCTCTTCCACCCAGGTTTATCTTTCCTCTAATACCTCTTTGTTCAACAGCCTATTGGTGTTTCTGTCATGTTGCAGGGATCTATGGTGCAATATCAGTGGCCCGGAATGGGCTTGTCCAAGTGTCAGGTCGTTCAGATCTATAGTGCAATATGGACTGCAAGAAAAAGGAGGAGAAAGCACTAAAATCATAACATAATATCTCTATCCTGATTGATTGTGTTTGAGAGAGAGGGGTTTGGTAGTAGGTTCCGGCGTTTTCTCCAATGTATTGTGCATAAATTTAGAATCGCACTTGTCAATTCTCCTCATCTTATCTTCAGCTCATCTATGACACTGTGTGAAAAACCCTTGAATGATATGTTGATGTATTCCAGTTTTTTGTACGTCATGTAAATATGATACAGCTGTTAAAAACATACTGAACGTCCATGGTCAAGGTTTCCTGACAGACAATCACTTTTCACTGGCAGTACATTGCACTTAGATTTTTATAATTATACAAGTCTACTTAATATTTAGTTACAATACTGCTACCAGCTGTCCCGCACAATTCCAGACAGTACATGGCACTGTTAAATTATGAAAATGATTACTAGGTGCAAGAATTAAAGACCTTTGCTTCTAAATTACCCATTTTATTTATAAGATTTCATGTTATCAATAACGACTGTGAAATATTGCATTGATAAATCAGAATAAGTGTTGCTATTAACAATGAATGTGTCATTCTGGTCTTTTTCCATTTGTTGTGCTTTTACTAATTATAATATCCACACCTTTGTTAAACTTTTGTGATGGCTTATGTAATGTGGACCTTTATATAAAAAGGTTAAAATTAGAACTCATGGAATTCAAGCCAAATGAATTAAACAGGAAATGCCCATATTCACTCTGAAGCAGGAGGCACAACACTGAGGTAGTTCTTTCATTAAAGCTACAAGATTAAAAGTATATCTGGCACTAGACTCACTAGGCACCAAATGGAATCAGAATGACCAAATGAATGCTCATGTTTGAGCCTCAGAGTATCCGTCCACTTTTGTAACCAGCCAGTGTTCGCCCTCTTCTTGCTTCTCTCCTCACAGGTCTTTGTCGTGTCCTGAGAGGGGCTGAGGGGGGTTGAGACCAGGCGATGTCCCGCGGCCATCCGGCGCCACTTTACCCCTTCCACCCAATCAAACATCATTAGGCTGTATCGTCTCCTTGGCATTCCTGCCTTTGACATTCCTGCCTTTGAATCTGAAGGTGGGTCAGTGGACACTGGACAGCAGCAGCATGTTGTTAACCCTCATACTACCAACATATATTACATACATGGATTACCAACTGGGGTAATTCTGAACCCAAGAGGAAACTATTGGAAAAAGCAACAATCATAGCAAAATATCAACTTAATTCTTATCAAAACATCATTAGACATGTAAATAATGTTATCTGAAAGACAAAATTGGCAGTGGCTCCTAATCCATGACCACATTTTTTATTTCTGAGGCTTCGTATCCGTGAGTGGGAAATTCTCTGAGTATCTCCAGGAAATTGGGACTGAAGTCATTTTCTCATGCCCAAAAAAAATTGTAGTGGCTATTGCTATTTTGGTTGTTTCTTTTTTGTTTAGTGACACTGTGATACCATCTTTTTTGGCATTTAACTAGCTATGTATCTAATCCGAGTTTTTCATCCTCAGTCACTAACTATCATAAATGTGCATCCCCTTCACAAGCTTGATGTTGGGTCCACTTTCTTAGGCAAAAACAAACACAACTAGAGATTTTTTGCACTAGCATGCAATGAAATGAGAGATATTCTATGCAGGTATTTGCTTTGCAACATGTATTGTCATTGACTAGAACAAAAGATAATTGCATGAGCTATGCATCTGTGTAACAGCATTTTTGTCTCCCTCTACTAGCTAGTTACAGTAGATGGGGCAGTCTGTTCTGCTGCATGCCTTCTTGACTTCGATACAATGTGTTGTTATACATTTGTGCATGCACACTTGTAGTATTAGCTATCTTGCTAGCTAATTTAGCTACCTCATCAACCAGTATTTTCTTAGCTATTTCTGCACAATTGCACTTATTAAAGTATTGTATCTCATACTGTAGGGACCTCACTGTCACCACTGGTCATCTAGCTAGCCGTTAGCCAGCAGGGTTGCATCAGAGCTTGCTAGGCTGGCTAGCAAGGTAGCTAACGCTGGCTAGCTAGGTAGCTAACACTGGCTAGCTAGCTAGCTAACGTGAGCTGATTATCATGTAGCAGCCTATGCTGACTAGTGGCGCTAGCATGCTAATGTTAGTTAGATAGCTAATGTCAATACACCATAGTCATGGGTCTGCAAAATCAAGCAAATGGTACTGAACTCATGACAAAATCAAGTTTTGACATTGTAGTGAATATTGATGTTTTAGATTTTACTTTTTTGCTTAGTGACATTGCGAATATATTTTTTGGGGGGCATATATGTATAAAATCCAGTTTCAGCATAAGAAAAATGACTGAAGTCCCAAATTCCCATGAGATAATGCGAGAATTTGCGCATTCCCGGATATTGAGTCTCAAAAATAAATTACAGTTCATTTGTATATTCTTTAAAAATAAAATAAAAAATGTCCCTTAAATAATGTGCAGCTTTTTTCCAAAGTACAATCCACATATGTACTAAAAAGCTGATTTACCATAATTTAATTGTAGTACCATTTCGTTTTTAGAATTTGGAAGAAAATACAAAGTTGTTTATATTTATGTTTTAAAAACGACATGTACAGGGGTGGTACACCAAAATTTGAAATACACGTAATTGTATTGACAAAAAGAGATTAATCCATTGATCTTGAGAGTAAATGACCAAAAATATGGATTAGTTTTCTTTATTTACTTACACCACAGCCAGCATTAGGATTGCAGTGAATTTCAAACAAAGATTCAACCACAAAGACCAGGGAGGTTTTCCAATTCCTCGCAAAGAAGGGCACCTATTGTTAGATGTATAACAAATAAACAAAATCAGACATTGAATATCTATTTGAGCATGGTGAAGTTATTAATTACACTTTGGGTACATTTATACACCATCCAGTCACAACAAAGATACAGACATCCTTCCTAACTCAGTTGCCGGAGGGGAAGGAGACCGCTCAGGGATTTCACCATGATGCCAATGGTGACTTTAAAACAGTTACTGAGTTTAACGGCTGTGATAGAAAAAAACTGAGTATGGATCAATAACATTGTAGTTACTCCACAATACTAACCTAATTGGCAGAGTGAAAAGAAGGAAGCCTGTACAGAATACACATATTCCAAAACATGCATCCTGTTTGCAACCAGGCACTAAAGTAATACTGTAAAAAATGTGGCAAAGCAATTCACTTTTTGTCCAGAATACAAAGTGTTATGTTTGGGGCAAATCCAATACAACACATTACTGAGTACCACTCTGCATATTTTCAAGCATAGTGGTGGCTGCATCATGGTATGGGTATGCTTGTAATCGTTTTTCAGGACGCAAAAGAAACGGGATGGAGCTAATCACAGGCAAAATCCTAAAGGAAAACCTTGTTCAGTCTGCTTTCCACCAGACATTGGGAGATGAATTCACCTTTCAGCAGGACATTAACCTAAAACACCAGGCAAATCTACACTGGAGTTGCTTACCAAGAAAACAGTGAATGTTCCTCAGTGGCCGAGTTACAGTTTTGACTTAAATCTAGATAAAAATCTGTGGCAAGACCTGAAAATGGTTGTCTAACAATGATCAACAACCAATTAGACAGAGCTTGAATAATTTTGAAAAGAATAATGGGGAAATGTTGCACAATCCAGGTGTAGAAAGCTCTTAGAGACTTACACAGAAAGACTCACAGCTGTAATTGCTGCCAAAGATGCTTCTACATAGTATTGACTCAGGGGTGTGAATACTTATGTACATTAGATATTTCTGTATTTCATTTTCAATACATTTGCAAAACTTTCTAAAAATATGTTTTCACTTTGTCGTTATGGGGTATTGTGTGCAGATGGGTGAGATTTATTTCATGTAATCCATTTTGAATTCAGGCTGTAACACAACAAAATGTCAAGGGGTATGTATACTTTCTGAAGGCACTGTATAGAATATTGGAGGATATTTTAGGAATTCTTGTTTTTTTATAACATTTTTCAGAGAATACACACAAATATAGCACTATGTGTACATTTAGAGGGTAGGTGGTTTCTGTACTACAGCTCTACCAAGTATTCCAATCTGGTCTCATAGACTAGACATGGCATAGTAAATGTAAATCGGGGACACTCAAATTATTATGATATGTTATGTTTGGTATAGTACATAAGACGGTTACTTGACCTTTTCACGTCTGAGTTTGTTTATGCGAGTGATGTCAGAATGAACTTACTGTTCCAAAATGTGATTGTTATGCAACAGGACAGTTAACCCACGCTGCCCTCAATCCAAAACACGCTGCCTGATAATTATCTATAGGCTATGTTTCAACTTCTCAGTTTCAAATTATTTTCTAACAAGTTTTATTTTCTAACAGTTTGAATTGAGGTGTGTTCCGCCCCCTCATTAATTCACATAGAAGTAGCCCATTTCACTGTTGTGGACAGGCTTTACTGAGCCGGACAAACTTCTCTCTTCAATGAGAGCCTGAGCACTTCCCCAGTGCTTCCGTAGATTAAGTTTGCAGACGTTTGCGCAGTCTTGCACAAACTTCTTCCCCCTGGCACATTTTCTGGCTGGCTCTCACATTGCCTTCATTGCGGTTTTCCTTACAAATAATAATAATATAATGAGTAAGTGCCTTATTTTCTGTATATCGTGCTGTCATTTCTACTGTAGCACACCGTATATATGTATGTATGTATGTATGCATGTATGTATTTACAGTACCAGTCAAAAGTTTGGACAGTCTTGAAGGAGTTCCCACATATGCTGAGCACTTGTTGGCTGCTTTTCCTTCACTCTGCTGTCCGACTCATCCCAAACCATCTCAATTGGGTTGAGGTTGGGGGAGGCCAGGTCATCTGATGCAGCACTCCATCACTCTCCTTCCTGGTAAAATAGACCTTACACAGCCTGGAGGTGTGTTGGGTCATTGTCCTGTTGAAAAACAAATGATAGTCCCACTAAGCCCAAACCAGATGGGATGGCGTATCACTGCAGAATGCTGTGGTAGCCATGCTGATTAAGTGTGCCTTGAATTCTAAATAAATCACAGACAGTGTCACCAGCAAAGCACCCCCACACTATAACACCTCCTCCTCCATTCTTTACGGTGGGAACTACACATGCGGATATAATCCGTTCACCCAAACCGCGTCTCACAAAGACACGGCGGTTGGAACCAAAACTCTCCAATGTGGACTCCAGACCAAAGGACACATTTCCACCGGTCTAATGTCCATTGCTCGTGTTTCTTGGCCCAAGCAGGTCTCTTCTTCTTATTCGTGTCCTTTAGTAGTGGTTTCTTTGCAGCAATTTGACTGTGAAGGCCTGATTCACACAGTCCCTTCTGAACAGTTGATGTTGAGATGTGTCTGTTATTTGAACTCATTTATTTGGGCTGCAATTTCTGAGGCTGGTAACTCTAATGAACTTATCCGCTGCAGAAGAGGTAACTCTGGGTCTTCCATTCCTGTCCTCATGAGAGCCAGTTTCATCATAGCACTTGATGGTTTTTGCAACTGCACTTGAAGAAACTTTCAAAGTTCTTGACATTTTTCGTATTGACTGACCTTCAGGTCTTAAAGTAATGATGGACTGTCATTTCTCTTTGCTTATTTGAGCTGTTCTTGCATTAATATGGACTTAGCCCTATTTGGTAAAATAACATCTTCTGTATACCCCCCCCCCCCTACTTTGTAACAACACAACTGATTGGCTAAAACACATTAAGAAGGAAAGAAATTCCACAAATTAACTTTTAAGAAGGCACACCTGTTTATTGAATTTCCAAACGCCTGAAGGTACCACGTTCATCTGGATAAATAATAGTATGCAAGTATTTGACTGTGAAGGCCTGATTCACACAGTCCCTTCTGAACAGTTGATGTTGAGATGTGTCTGTTACTTGAACTCATTTATTTGGGCTGCAATTTCTGAGGCTGGTAACTCTAATGAACCATGTGACCACGCAGCCGTCATACCGCTGAGGAAGGAGACGCGTTCTGTCTCCTACAGATGAACGTACTTTGGTGCGAAAAGTGCAAATCAATCACAGAACAACAGCAAAGGACCTTGTGAAGATTCTGGAGGAAACAGGTACAAAAGTATCTATATCCACAGTAAAACGAGTCCTATATCGACATAACCTGAAAGGCCGCTCAGCAAGGAAGAAGCCACTGCTCCAAAGCAGCCCAAAAAAAAAGCCAGACTACGGTTTGCAACTGCACATGGGGACAAAGATCGTACTTTTTGGAGAAATGTCCTCTGGTCTGATGAAACAAAAATATAACTGTTTGGCCATAATGACAATCGTTATGTTTGGAGGAAAAAGGGGGTGCTTGCAAGCCGAAGAATACCATCCCAACCGTGAAGCACGGGGGTGGCAGCATCATGCTGTGGGGGTGCTTTGCTGCAGGAGGGACTGGTGCACTTCACAAAATAGATGGCATCATGCGGAAGGAAATTATGTGGATATATTGAAGCAACATCTCAAGACATCAGTCAGGAAGTTAAAGCTTGGTCGCAAATGGGTCTTCCAAATGGACAATGTCCCCAAGCATACTTCCAAAGTTGTTGGCAAAATGGCTTAAGGACAACAAAGTCAAGGTGTTGGAGTGGCCATCACAAAGCCCTGACCTCAATCCTATAGAACATTTGTGGCCAGAGCTGAAAAAGTGTGTGCGAGCAAGGAGGCCTACAAACCTGACTCAATTACACCAGCTCTGTCAGGAGGAATGGGCCAAAATCCACCCAACTTATTGTGGGAAGCTTGCGGAAGGCTCCCCAAAATGTTTGACCCAAGTTAAACAATTTAAAGGCAATGCTAGCAAATACTAATTGAGTGTATGTAAACTTCTGACCCACTGGTAATATGATGTAAGAAATAAAAGCTGTAATAAAACATTATCTCTACTATCTGACATTTCACATACTTAAAATAAAGTGGTGATCCTAACAGACCTAAGACAGGGAATTTTTATTTGGATTAAATGTCAGGAATTGTGAAAAATGAGTTTAAATGTATTTGGCTACGGTCTTCAACTGTATGTACGGAGCATGATGTATTTACAGTTTTATTCACATGTTTTCAAGTACTGGTGACAAATCATGCATTCCGATTCTTGCATAGATTGTAATGGACACGTGTAAAATATTTTTTAAAGGTTGTACTGATTATGATGAGCTAATACTAAGCTATTTGCCAGCTATTTGTGGCGACATGTTTGTTGACATTATAAAATGCATTTTTGGTGTCATGTAAACTTCTGTCAGACCAAAGATGTTAGACAGTGGCTTGCGAAAATATTCAACCCCCTTGGCATTTTTCCTATTTTGTTGCCTTACAACCTGGAATTAAAATGGATTTTGGGGGGGGTTGTATCATTTGATTTACACAACATGCCTACCGCTTTGAAGATGTAACATATTTTTTATTGTGAAACAAACAAGAAATAAGACAAAAAAACAGAAAACTTGAGCGTGCATTAGTATTCACCCCCCCAAAGTCAATACTTTGTAGAACCACTTTTTGCAGCAATTACAGCTGCAAGTCTCTTGGGGTATGTCTCTATAAGCTTGGCACTTCTAGCCACTGGGATTTTTGTCCATTCTTCAAGGCAAAACTGCTCCAGCTCCTTCAAGTTGGATGGGTTCTGCTGGTGTACAGCAATCTTTAAGTCATACCACATACAGTGGGGAGAACAAGTATTTGATACATTGCCGATTTTGCCGGTTTTCCTATTACAAAGCATGTAGAGGTCTGTAATTTTGATCATAGGTACACTTCAACTGTGAGAGACAGAATCTAAAACAAAAATCCAGAAAATCACATTGTATGATTTTTAAGTAATTAATTTGCATTTTATTGCATGACATAAGTATTTGATCACCTACCAACCAGTAAGAATTCCGGCTCTCACAGACCTGTTAGTTTTTCTTTAAGAAGCCCTCCTGTTCTCCACTCATTACCTGTATTAACTGCACCTGTTTGAACTTGTTACCTGTATAAAAGACACCTGTCCACACACTCAATCAAACAGACTCCAACCTCTCCACAATGGCCAAGACCAGAGAGCTGTTTAAGGACATCAGGGATAAAATTGTAGACCTGCACAAGGCTGGGATGGGCTACAGGACAATAGGCAAGCAGCTTGGTGAGAAGGCAACAACTGTTGGCGCAATTATTAGAAAATGTAAGAAGTTCAAGAGGACGGTCAATCACCCTCGGTCTGGGGCTCCATGCAAGATCTCACCTCATGGGGCATCAATGATCATGAGGAAGGTGAGGGATCAGCCCAGAACTACACGGCAGGACCTGGTCAATGACCTGAAGAGAGCTGGGACCACAGTCTCAAAGAAAACCATTAGTAACACACTACGTCGTCATGGATTAAAATCCTCCAGCGTACGCAAGGTCCATCTGCTCAAGCCAGCGTATGTCCAGGCCGTCTGAAGTTTGCCAATGACCATCTGGATGATCCAGAAGAGGAATGGGAGAAGGTAATGTGGTCTGATGAGACAAAAATATAGCTTTTTGGTCAAAACTCCACTCGCCGTGTTTGGAGGAAGAAGAAGGATGAGTACAACCCCAAGAACACCATCCCAACCGTGAAGCATGGAGGTGGAAACATCATTCTTTGGGGATGCTTTTCTGCAAAGGGGACAGGACGACTGCACCATATTTAGGGGAGGGTGGATGGGGCCATGTATCGCGAGATCTTGGCCAACATCCTCCTTCCCTCAGTAAGAGCATTGAAGATGGGTCATGGCTGGGTCTTCCAGCATGACAATGACCCAAAACACACAGCCAGGGCAACTAAGGTTGGCTCCGTAAGAAGCATCTCAAGGTCCTGGAGTGGCCTAGCCAGTCTCCAGACCTGAACCCAATAGAAAACCTTTGGAGGGAGCTGAAAGTCCGTATTGCCCAGTGACAGCCCCCAAACCTGAAGGATCAGGAGAAGGTCTGTATGGAGGAGTGGGCCAAAATCCCTGCTGCAGTGTGTGCAAACCTGGTCAAGACCTACAGGAAACGTATGATCTCTGTAATTGCAAACAAAGGTTTCTGTACCAAATATTAAGTTATGCTTTTCTGATGTATCAAAAACTTATGTCATGCAATAAAATGCAAATTAATTACTTAAAAATCATACAATGTGATTTTCTGGATTTTTGTTTTAGATTCCGTCTCTCACAGTTGAAGTATACCTATGATAAAAATTACAGACCTCTACATGCTTTGTAAGTAGGAAAATCTGCAAAATCGGCAGTGTATCAAATACTTGTTCTCCCCACTGTATGTCACGAATTCCGCCGAGACTGCTCCTCCTCCTTGTTCGGGCAGGCTTCGGCGTTCGTCGTCACCGGAGTACTAGCTACTACCGCTTGATGTTCTCTATGTTTGTTTGGTTTTGTCTTGTTGGTGCACCTGTTTCGTCTTATGTATTGATTATGTCACCTATAAGTTTCCTTTGGTTTTGTTTGCAGTTGTGTGTTGTTGTCCGCCTATCTGTTGGTGGTTTGTTATTGCTCTCATGTATTTAGTGTATTGACGCACTGTATGCGTAATCGCTTGTATTTAGTGTATTGACGCACTGTATGCGTAATCGCTCGCCTCCGTTGTATTGAGGCCCGTTATTTTGTATTGTCGTGTTTTGACAAGTAAAGTCGGTTTGACTAAGCTTCTGTGTCCTGCGCCTGATTCCAACACCACATCCACATCAGCTCGTGACAGAACAACACACCATACTATGGAGTCAGCAGGAGCAGCGGCGGCGACCGAGTCGTTGGAGGATCGGGTCAGCTGTCAGGACGCCAGGATCCAGCAACTCGGCTCCGCCATGCAGGAGGTGATGAACACCCTGCGCCGATGGGAGAGGGGAGGCGTGCCCACACCTCCTCCTACATTACCACCACCATCGGTCAGCCCCACCATACCAGCTCCGGAATCCAGTGGGATTCGGCTCTCGCACCCGAGGGCGTATGATGGCACCGCAGCCGGGTGTCAGGGGTTCCTCCTGCAGGTGGAACTCTACCTGGCCACCATACACCCGGCGCCCTCGGGATACGAGAGCGTTTCCGCCCTCATCTCCTGTCTCTCCGGCAAGGCTTTGGAGTGGGCCAATGCCGAATGGAGGGGAATAGACGCCGCCACCATCAGCTACGCGGAGTTCTCCCGCCGCTTCAGGGCTGTTTTCGATCACCCTCCTGAGGGTAAAGCGGCGGGGGAGCAACTGTTCCACCTCCGACAGGGGAAGAGGAGCGCACAGGAGTTCGCCCTGGATTTCCGGACTCTAGCGGCGGATGCGGGGTGGAATGAGAGGGCCCTCATCGACCACTATCGGTGTAGCCTGCGTGAGGACGTTCGTCAAGAGCTGGCCTGCAGGGACACCAATCTGTCCTTCGACCAGCTGGTGGACATGTCCATCCGTCTGGATACCCTGCTGGCCACCCGCGGACGTCCCGAGTTGGGGCCGTCCATTCCATCCCCCAGCACCTCCGAGCTGAGCCCTATGGAGCTCGGGGGTGCTGGCGCTAGAGAGAGAAGGAGAGAGAACCCGGGGGGGCCGTCCCCTGCACCAACTGTGGCCGTGGAGGACACACTGCGGCTAGGTGCTGGGGAGGGTCTCCAGGGAATCGGGGCAACAGGTCGCGCACTGGGGAGTCATTTCAGGTGAGTAGCCGCCCCACTCACCCAGAGCTCTCTGTTGTTCACTTGTGTATACCTGTGGTATTCCTCAGGTTGCATCTCATTCCCAGCATAAGGCGCTAGTCGATTCAGGCGCAGCTGGGAATTTTATTGATCAGAAATTTTGCACTAAGTTAGGGATTCCCCTCCTGCCCGTTGATGCACCCTTCCCTGTCCATGCCCTAGATAGCCGACCGTTGGGATCTGGGTTGATTAGGGAGGTCACAGCGCCACTAAAGATGAAGACGCAGGGGGGTCATGAGGAGATCATTCAGTTGTACCTGATTGACTCTCCTGCGTATCCCGTGGTGCTGGGGCTTCCTTGGTTAATCACCCATGACCCTACCATTTCGTGGCAACAGAGGGCTCTCAAGGAATGGTCTGACCAGTGTGTTGGGCGATGTTTAGGTGTTTCCGTTGGGGCGACCACGGTGGAGAGTCCGAACCAAGTACCCGCAATGCACATTCTCCCTGAGTATGAGGATTTGGCACTCGTGTTCAGCAAGACGAGGGCGACGCGATTGCCACCTCATAGACAGGGAGATTCTGCGTCCTCGAGTTTCTTTTTTGTGAAGAAGAAGGATGGAGGGTTGCGCCCGTGCATTGATTACCGTAGTCTCAATCAGAGCACTGTTAAATACAGTTACCCTCTTCCTCTGATTGCGAGTATGACTGAATCATTGCACGGAGCGCGTATCTTCACAAAACTGGATCTCAGGAACGCCTACAACTTGGTGCGCATTAGGGAGGGAGATGAATGGAAGACAGCATTTAGTACCACCTCGGGTCATTATGAGTATCTCGTCATGCCATACGGGTTAATGAATGCCCCTTCGGTCTTCCAATCCTTTGTGGACGAGATCTTCCGGGACCTGCATGGGCAGGGTGTGGTAGTGTACATTGACGACATCCTAGTGTACTCTTCTACACGAGCCGAGCATGTAGCTCTGGTGCGCCGAGTGTTGGGTAGGCTGTTGGAGCATGACTTGTATGTCAAGGCAGAGAAATTTCTGTTTTTCCAGGAGTCCATCTCCTTCTTGGGTCATCGGTTGTCCGCGTCAGGGGTGAAGATGGAGGTTGACCGTGTGTCAGCCGTGCGTAATTGGCAGACTCCAACCACCGTTAAAGAGGTGCAGCGGTTTTTGGGTTTTGCTAATTACTACCGGAGGTTTATCCGGGGTTTTGGACAGGTGGCAGCTCCCATGACTTCCCTGTTGAAGGGGGGTCCGGTGCGTTTGCAGTGGTCGGCTGAGGCGGACAGGGCGTTTGGTAAACTGAAGGACCTGTTCACTTCGGCTCCGGTGCTGGCGCATCCGGACCCCGCTTTACCGTTCCAGGTAGAGGTGGACGCGTCAGAGGCCGGTATTGGGGCAGTGCTGTCGCAACGCTCAGGCACGCCTCCTAAGCTCCGTCCCTGCGCTTTTTATTCTAAGAAGCTCAACCTGGCGGAACGGAATTATGACGTAGGGGACAGGGAGCTGCTAGCCGTGGTTCAAGCTCTAAAGGTGTGGAGGCATTGGCTTGAGGGGGCTCAACACCCTTTTCTCATTCTGACTGATCACCGTAACCTGGAGTACATCCGGGCAGCTAGGAGATTGAACCCTCGTCAGGCTAGGTGGAACATGTTTCTGACCCGGTTTGTGTTTAAGATAACCTACATCCCAGGGTCCCAGAACGGTAAGGCAGACGCCCTGTCCAGGCGATATGACACAGAGGAGAGGTCCATTGAGCCCACCCTCATACTGCCGGAGTCTTGTCTGGTGGCACCGGTGGTATGGGAGGTCGATGCGGAAATTGAGCGGGCGTTACGCACCGACCCTACTCTCCCAGAGTGTCCAGTGGGTCGGACGTACGTGCCGCTCGAGGTCCGCGATCGTCTAATTTATTGGGCTCATACGTCACCCTCCTCTGGACATCCAGGTATTGGCCGGACAGTGCACTGCCTTAGTGTTAAGTACTGGTGGCCAACATTGGCTAGGGACGTGTGGGTTTATGTCTCCTCCTGCTCGGTGTGCGCACAGTGTAAGGCGCCTAGACACCTGCCCAGGGGGAAGTTACAACCCCTGCCCATTCCACAACGGCCGTGGTCTCACCTCTCGGTGGACTTTGTAACGGACCTTCCCCCCTCTCAGGGGAATACCACTATTCTGGTCGTTGTGGATCGGTTCTCTAAGGCCTGTCGTCTCATCCCAATGTCGGGTCTCCCTACTGCCCTACAGACTGCTGAGGCTTTGTTTACCCACGTCTTCCGGCACTACGGGGTTCCCGAGGATATGGTGTCTGATCGGGGTCCCCAATTCACCTCTAGAGTCTGGAGGGCGTTCATGGAACGTTTGGGGGTCTCGGTTAGCCTTACCTCGGGGTTCCACCCTGAGAGTAATGGGCAGGTGGAGAGAGTGAACCAGGATGTGGGTAGGTTTCTGAGATCATATTGCCAGGGCCGGCAGGAGGAGTGGTCGGGGTATATCCCCTGGGCAGAGATGGCTCAGAACTCTCTTCGCCACTCCTCTACTAACCTGACCCCGTTCCAGTGTTTGTTAGGGTATCAGCCGGTTCTGGCATCAGAGCCAGATCGAGGCTCCTGCGGTGGATGAGTGGTTTCGGCGCTCGGAGGAGACGTGGAACGCTGCACACGTCCATCTGCAGCGGGCCATCCGTCGGCAGAAGGCGAGCGCCGATCTCCACTGCAGTGAGGGTCCAGTATACGCACCTGGAGATCGAGTCTGGCTCTCGACCGAAACCTGCCCCTTCGCCTGCCCTGCCGGAAGCTGGGTCGGCGGTTTGTGAGGCCATTTAAAGTCCTGAGGAGACTGAACGAGGTATGCTACAAGTTACAACTGCCTAATGATTATCACATTAACCCCTCATTCCATGTGTCTCTCCTCAGGCCGGTGGTAGCTGGTCCACTCCAGGACAGTGAGATAAGAGAGACTCCCCCGCCCCCACTGGACATCGAGGGGGCTCCAGCGTACTCAGTCCGGTCCATCGTGGATTCGAGACGTCGGATGGGGGGTCTACAATATCTCGTGGAGTGGGAGGGGTACTGTCACGAATTCCTATTTTGTTGCCTTACAACCTGGAATTAAAATGGATTTTGGGGGGGGTTGTATCATTTGATTTACACAACATGCCTACCGCTTTGAAGATGCAACATATTTTTTATTGTGAAACAAACACGAAATAAGACAAAAAAACAGAAAACTTGAGCGTGCATTAGTATTCACCCCCCCCAAAGTCAATACTTTGTAGAACCACTTTTTGCAGCAATTACAGCTGCAAGTCTCTTGGGGTATGTCTCTATAAGCTTGGCACTTCTAGCCACTGGAATTTTTGTCCATTCTTCAAGGCAAAACTGCTCCAGCTCCTTCAAGTTGGATGGGTTCTGCTGGTGTACAGCAATCTTTAAGTCATACCACATATGTCACGAATTCCGCCGAGTCTGCTCCTCCTCCTTGTTCGGGCAGGCTTCGGCGTTCGTCGTCCCCGGAGTACTAGCTACTACCACTTGATGTTCTCTATGTTTGTTTGGTTTTGTCTTGTTGGTGCACCTGTTTCATCTTATGTATTTATTATGTCACCTATAAGTTTCTTTTGGTTTTGTTTGCAGTTGTGTGTTGTTGTCCGCCTGTCCGTTGGTGGTTTGTTATTGCTCTCATGTATTTAGTGTATTGACGCACTGTATGCGTAATCACTTGTATTTAGAGTATTGACGCACTGTATGCGTAATCGCTCGCCTCCGTTGTTTTGAGGCCCGTTATTTTGTATTGTGGTGTTTTGACAAGTAAAGTCGGTTTGACTAAGCTTCTGTGTCCTGCGCCTGACTCCAACACCACATCCACATCAGCTCGTGACAACATATTCTCAACTGGATTGAGGTCTGGGCTTTGACTAGACCATTCCAAGACATTCAAATGTTTCCCCTTAAACTACTTGAGTATTGATTTAGCAGTATGCTTAGGGTCATTGTCCTGCTGGAAGGTGAACCTCCATCCCAGTCTCAAATCTCTGGAAGACTGAAACAGGTTTCCCTCAAGAATTTCACTGTATTTAGCGCCATCCATCACTCCTTCAATTCTGAACAGTTTCCCAGTCCCTGCTGATGAAAAACATCCCCACAGCATGATGTTGCCACCACCACCATGCTTCACTGTGGGGATGGTGTTCTTGGGTAATGAGAGGTGTTGTGTTTGCGCCAGACATAGTGTTTTCCTTGATGGGCAAAAACCTCAATTTCTGTCTCATATGACCAGAGTACATTCTTCCATATGTTTGGGGAGTCTCCCACACAAGTACATGGGGATCTGTCAATTGATACAGAAAACACTAAACAATTATTTAGATTTATAAATAACAAGTTGATTGACAAAGTCATGCAAATTGGATTAATTGAATTAACAACCTTCGGGGTATGATAAAAACATATGCCTCTCGTGTCAAAATGACCCCAGTCGGTAGTATGAGGTTTAACCAATGTGAGTGGAGGTGCAGACAGAAATCACAGACAGGGTCATAACAGGGACATTAGGGAAGAGTCCTAGATAAACTCTTGACCGGTTAAGAACTTTGATGATGACTTCATCAATTCGTAGTAACAAGCATTGTTATTTTGCCACCAAAAGGCTTTCACATGAGTGAACACATACATTGGGAATGTATTCACACCCCTTCCCCTTTTCCACATTTTGTTACGTTATAGGTTTATTCTAAAATGTATTAAATATGTATTTTGTCTCAGCAATCTACACATAATACCCCATAATAATAAAGCGAAAACAGGTTTTTATAAATATTTATTTACACAAGTATTCAGACCCTTTGCTATCAGACTCGAAACTGAGCTCAGGTGCATCCTGTTTCCATTGATCATCCTTGAGATGTTTCTGCAACTTGACTGGAGTCCACCCGTGGTAAATTCAATTGATTGGACATGATTTGGAAAGGTACACACCTGTCTATATAAGGTCCCACAGTTGACAGTAAATGTCAGATCAAACACCAAGCAATGAGGTCGAAGGAATTGTCCGTAGAGAGCCGAGACAGGATTGCGTCGAGAAACAGATCTAGGGAAGGGTACCAAAAAATGTCTGCAGCATTGAAGGTCCCCAAGAACACAGTGGCCTCCATCATTCTTAAATGGAAGAAGTTTGGAACCACCGGCCAAACTGAGCAATCAGGGGAGAAGGGCCTTGGTCAGGGAGGTGACCAAGAACCCGATGGTCACTCTGACAGAGCTCCAGAGTTTCTCTGTGGAGATGGGAGAACCTTCCAGAAGGACAACCATCTCTGCAGCACTCCACCAATCAGGCCTTTATGATCGAGTGGCCAGACAGAAGCCATTCCTCAGTAAAAGGCACATGACAGCCCGCTTGGAGTTTGCCAAAAGGCACCTAAAGGACTCTCAGACAATGAGAAACAAGATTCTCTGGTCTGATGAAACCCAAATTGAGCTCTTTGGCCTGAATGCCAAGCCTCACGTCTGGAGGAAACCTGGCACCATCCCTACGGTGGAGCATGGTGGTGGCAGCATCGTGCTGTGGGGATGTTTTTCATCAGCAGGGACTGGGAGACTAGTCAGGATCGAGGGAAAGATGAATGGAGCAAAGTACAGAGAGATCCTTGATGAAAACCTGCTCTAGAGTGCACAGGACCTCAGACTGGGGCGAAGGTTCACCTTCCAACAGGACAACGACCCTATGAACACGGCCAAGACAACGCAGGATTGGCTTCGGCACAAGTCTCTGAATGTCCTTGAGTGGCCCAGCCAGAGCCTGGACTTGATCGAACATCTCTGGAGAGTCCTGAAATAGCTGTGCAGCGACGCTCCCCATCCAACCTGACAGAGTTTAAGAGGATCTGCAGAGCAGAATGGGAGAAACTCCCCAAATACAGGTGTGCCAAGCTTGTAGCGTCATACCCAAGAAGACTCGAGGCTGTAATCGTTGCTAAAGGTGTTTCAACAAAGTACTGAGTAAAGGGTCTGAATACTAATGTAAATGTTATATTTCCATTTTTTTGATTTTAAGATTTTAAAATGTTGCTTTGTCATTATAGGTTATTGTGTGTAAATTGATGAGGACAAAAAGCCATTTAATCAATTTTACAATAAGGATGTAACGTAGCAAAATGTAGAAAAAGTCAAGGGGTCTGAAAACTTTCCGAAAGCACTGTATACAGTCGTGGTCAAAAGTTTTGAGAATGACACAAATATTAATTTTCACAAAGTCTGCTGCCTCAGTTTTTATGATGGCAATTTGCATATACTCCAGAATTTTATGAAGAGTGATCAGATGAATTGCAATTAATTGCAAAGTCCCTCTTTGCCATGAAAATGAACTTAATCCCCCAAAAACATTTCCACTGCATTTCAGCCCTGCCACAAAAGGACCAGCTGACATCATGTCAGTGATTCTCTTGTTAACAAAGGTGAGAGTGGTGACAAGGACAAGGCTGGAGATCACTCTGTCATGCTGATTGAGTAAGAATAACAGACTGGAGCTTTAAAAGGCGGGTGGTGCTTGAAATCATTGTTCTTCCTCTGTTAACCATGATTACCTGCAAGGAAACACGTGCCGTCATCATTGCTTTGCACAAAAAGGGCTTCACAGGCAAGGATATTGCTGCTAGTAAGATTGCACCTAAATCAACCATTTTTCGGATCATCAAGAACTTCAAGGAGAGAGGTTCAATTGTTGTGAAGAAGGCTTCAGGGCGCCCAAGAAAGTCCAGCAAGCGCCAGGACCGTCTCCTAAAGTTGATTCAGCTGTGGGATCGGGGCAACAACAGTGCAGAGCTTGCTCAGGAATGGCAGCAGGCAGGTGTGAGTGCATCTGCATGCAGAGTGAGTCGAAAACTTTTGGAGGATGGCCTAGTGTCAAGAAGGGCAGCGAGGAAGCCACTTCTCTCCAGGGAAAACATCAGGGACAGACTGATATTCTGCAAAAGGTACAGGGATTGGACTGCTGAGAACTGCTGAGGACTGGAGGACTGATGAATCCCCTTTCCGATTGTTTGGGGCATCCGGAAAAAAGCTTGTCCGTAGAAGACAAGGTGAGTTTTACCATCAGTCCTGTGTCATGCCAACAGTAAAGCATCCTATGACCATTCATGTGTGGGGTTGCTTCTCAGCCAAGGGAGTGGGCTCACTCACAATTTTGCCTAAGAACACAGCCATGAATAAAGAATGGTACTAACACATCCTCCGAGAGCAACTTCTCCCAACCATCCAAGAACAGTTTGGTGACAAACAATGCCTTTTCCAGCATGATGGAGCACCTTGCCATAAGGCAAAAGTGATAACTAAGTGGCTCGAGGAACAAAACATCGACATTTTGGGTCCATGGCCAGGAAACTCCCCAGACCTTAATCCCATTGAGAACTTGTGGTCAATCCTCAAGAGGCGGGTGGACAAACAAAAACCCACAAATTCTGACAAACTCCCAGCATTGATTATGCAAGAATAGGCTGCCATCATTCAGGATGTGGCCCAGAAGTTAATTGACAGCATGTCAGGGCGGATTGCAGAGGTCTTGAAAAAGAAGGGTCAACACTGCAAATATTGACTCTTTGCATAAACTTAATGTAATTGTCAATAAAAGCCTTTGACACTTATGGAATGCTTGTAATTATACTTCAGTATACCATAGTACCATCTGACAAAAATATCTCATAACACTGAAGCAGCAAACTTTGTGAAGACCAATACTTGTGTCATTCTCAAAACGTTTGACCACGACTGTATACAAAAGTATGTGGAAACCCTTTCAAATTAGTGGATTCAGCTATTTCAGCCACACCCATTGCTGACCGGTCTATAAAATCTAGCACACAGCCATGTAATCTCCATAGACAAACATTGGCAGCAGAATGTCTTATGGAATTGCTCAGTGACTTTCAATGTGGCACAGTGATAAGATGCCACCTTTCCAACAAGTCAGTTTGTAAAATTGCAACCTTGCTAGAGCTGCCCAGGTCAACTGTAAGTGCTGTTATTGGGAAGTGGAAACCTCTAGGAGCAACAACCTGCGAAGTGGTAGGCCACACAAGCTGTCACGAAGGTTGAGAGACGGGTCGGACCAAGGTGCAGCGTGAAAGCGTACATGTTTATTAACTAAATAAACATTCAACGAAACAACGTAACATGAAGTCCAAAGGGCTACACACATACCAGCCTAACAGGAACAAGATCCCACAATACACAGTAGGCAATGGTCTACCTAAGTATGATCCCCAATCAGAGACAATGAGCGACAGCTTCCTCTGATTGGGAATCATACCCGGTCAGACATAGAAATAGAAAACTAGAACGTAAACATAGAATATCTAACATAGATTTCCAAACCCTGACTCAACAAACTAGAGTTCTATAGGTCAGGGCGTGACAGTACCCCTTCCCAAAGGTGCGGACTCCGGCCGCACAAACCTGACATGACAGGGGAGGGTCCGGGTGGGCTTCCCGCTTCGGTGGCGGCTCCGGGCGTGACGACCTCTCCCTCTCTGCCTCCCCGTTGCGCCCCTGGTCTGGTCTGGACCTCGGCGCGATGCTTCCCCTCTCCTTCCTCCCACGATGCACCAAGCCCTGTCTGGACCCTGGTGTGGGAGACCCCGAACCTGTAGAGGGGCTGACGTCTGGGCTTGGATCGGCCATCCTCCCGCGATGCACCATGCCCTGTCTGGACCCTGGTGTGGGAGGCCCCGACCCTGGAGAGGGGCTGACATCTGGACCCGGAGTAGAGCCGCTGTCCGGAGCTGAACTGGATCCCGGTGGAGCGGACTACTCTGGCTCCGGAGTGGAGCCGCTGACTGGAGCTGGATCAGGCACCGGTGGAGCAGATTGCTCTGGCTCCGGAGTGGAGCCGCTGACCGAAGCGGGACTGGATCCCGGTGGAGCGGAATACTCTGACTCCGGAATGGAGCCGCTGACCGGAGCTGGACTGGGCACCGGTGGAGTGGACTGCTCTGACTCCGGAGTGGAGCAGCTGACCGGAGCTGGACTGGACCCCAGTGGAGCGGAATGCTCTGGCTCTGGAGTGGAGCCGCTGACCGGAGCTGGACTTGGCAACGGTGGAGCGGACTACTCTGGCTCCGGAGTGGAGCCGCTGATCGGAGCTGGATTGGGCACCGGTGGAGCGGACTGCTCTGGCTCCAGAGTGGAGCAGCTGACCGGAGCTGGACTGGACCCCGGTGGGGCGGACTGCTCTGGCTCCGGAGTGAAGCAGCTGACCGTAGCTGGAATGGACCCCGGTGGAGTGGAATGCTCTGGCTCTGGAGTGGAGCCGCTGACCGGAGCTGGACTGTGCAACAGTGGAGCGGACTGCTCTGGCTCCGGAGTGGAGCCGCTGACTGGAGCTGGACTGGGCACCGGTGGAGCGGACAGCTCTGGCTCCGGAGTGGAACAGCTGACCGGAGCTGGACTGGACCCCGGTGGGGTGGACTGCTCTGGCTCCGGAGTGGAGCAGCTGACCGGAGCTGGACTGGACCCCGGTGGAGCGGAATGCTCTTGCTCCAGAGTGGAACCGCTGACCGGAGCTGGACTTGGCACCGGTGGAGCGGACTGCTCTGGCTCCGGAGTGGAGCCGCTGATCGGAGCTGGATTGGGCACCGGTGGAGCGGACTGCTCTGGCTCCAGAGTGGAGCAGCTGACCGGAGCTGGACTGGACCCCGGTGGGGCGGACTGCTCTGGCTCCGGAGTGAAGCTGCTGACCGTAGCTGGAATGGACCCCGGTGGAGTGGAATGCTCTGGCTCCGGAGTGGAGCCGCTGACTGGAGCTGGACTGGGCACCGGTGGAGCGGACAGCTCTGGCTCCGGAGTGGAACAGCTGACCGGAGCTGGACTGGACCCCGGTGGGGTGGACTGCTCTGGCTCCGGAGTGGAGCAGCTGACCGGAGCTGGACTGGACCCCGGTGGAGCGGAATGCTCTTGCTCCAGAGTGGAACCGTTGACCGGAGCTGGACTTGGCACCGGTGGAGCGGACTGCTCTGGCTCCGGAGTGGAGCCGCTGACCGGAGCTGGACTAGGCACCGGTGGATTGGACTGCCCTGGCTCTGGAGTGGAGCAAACTTCCGGACCCGTATCATCCCCATCTGTGAAGCAGGACTAAACGCCGTGCCCAGCCTGGGCACCGATGCAGAGGAAAATTACAGCCCTGTAGTAGGACTGGTTGCCAGCCCCAGACTGGGCACCGACACGTTTAGGAGCTCCTAATCCAAAACGGGGCTGTATGTCGTGCCCACTCTGGGCACCGATGCAGAGGTGGTTTCCAACCCTGTAGTTGGGCTGGTTGCCGGCCCCAGACTGGGCACCGACACGCTAAAATGCTCCCTGCAGGGGACCGTCGCTGGAGGTCGGGTGAGTTGTGTGGTTGGAGGAGGTGTAGAAACGCCACCTCTCTCCCATCGCTCCAATGTACTCACCACGCGCTCCATTGTGCTGCCAAGAGCCTGGATCCTGCTTGCTTGCCGTTGGATACGTTCCTCCAAAGATCCGGACGGACCGACTGTACCTGCTGACTCCATTTTAGGTGCGTGTTTCTGTCCTGGAACGGGCCGTGCCGGACTGGGAACACGCACCACAGGCTTGGTGCGAGGAGCAGGCACGAGCCGTGCCAGACTGGGAACACGCACCACTGGCTTGGTGCGAGGAGCAGGCACGGGCCGTGCCGGACTGGGAACACGCGCCACTGGCTTGGTGCGAGGAGCAGGCACGGGGCGTACAGGGCTGGGAACTGGCGTTGGAGATGTACGACTGTTCCAGTCCTTCTCTCTCCGCGCCCAATCCTCCTCCAGTGAGGACTCCTCCGGGAGCCCCCACGAGTTAGGAAACAGAAACTCATCGTCGTCGTCATCCTCCGACTCCTCAGTGTAAAACTGTTCCCATTCCTGTTCCCATGGTCGTAGGGACTCCAACTGGAACCCCACCGGGTGCAGTGGTCGGGGCTCTTCTCTCTTGATCCCCGACCACCCCTCTAGCCCCCCCAAAAAAAATTATTGGGGTTGCTTCTCGGGCTTCCTCAGCGGTTGGTCCCGTTGGCGTTGTCGTTGATCCTTTCCCAGCGAATATCTCCTCCCATGACCACCATTGGCCCACCTGTGACAAAGCTATTCGCTCCACCTCGGCACGCTGCTTGGTCCTTTTGTGGTGGGATCTTCTATCACGAACGTTGAGAGACGGGTCGGACCAAGGTGCAGCGTGAAAAGCGTACATGTTTATTAACTAAATAAACATTCAACAAAACAAGAAACAACGTAACGTGAAGTCCAAAGGGCTATGCACATACCAGCCTAACAGGAACAAGATCCCACAATACACAGTAGGCAATGGGCTACCTAAGTATGATACCCAATCAGAGAAAATGAGCGACAGCTGCCTCTGATTGGGAATCATACCTGGTCAGACATAGAAATAGAAAACTAGAATGTAAACATAGAATATCTAACATAGATTTCCACACCCTGACTCAACAAACTAGAGTTCTATAGGTCAGGGCGTGACACAAGCTCACAGAACGGGACTGCCAAGTGCTGAAGCGCCTAGTGCGTATACATCGTCTTTCCTCGGCTGCAACACTCACTACCGAGTTCCAAATTGCCTCTGGAAGCAACGTCAGCACAAGAACTGTTCAATGGGAGCTTCATGAAATGGGTTTCCATGGCCAAGCAGTCTCACACAAGCCTAAGATCACCATGCGCAATTCCAAGCGTCGGCTAGAGTGGTGTAAAGCTCGCCGCCATTGGAATCTGGATGAATCAGGCTTCACAATCTGGGTTTGGCGGATGCCAAACCCAATGCATAGTGCCAACTGTAACGTTTTTTCATGGTTCGGGCTAGGCCCCTTAGTTCCAGTGAAGGGAAATCTTAACGCTATAGCATGATGATTCTGTGCTTCCAACTTTGTGGCAATAGTTTGGGATAGGCCCTTTCCTGTTTCAGCATGACAATGCGTCCGTGCACAAAGCGAGGTCCATACGGAAATGTTTTGTCGAGATCGGTGTGGAAGACCTTGACTGGCCTGCACAGAGACCTCAACCCCATCGAACACCTTTGGGATTAATTGGAATGCTGACTGTGAGCCAGGCCTAATTCCCCAACATCAGTGCCCAACCTCACGAATGCTCATGTGGCTGAATGGAAGCAAGTCCCCGCAGCAATGTTCCAACATCTAGTGAATAACCTTCCCAGAAGAGTGGAGGCTGTTATAGCAGCAAAGGGGGGACCAACTCTATATTAGTGCCCATGATTTTGGAATGAGATGTTCGATGAGCAGTCCACATACTTTTGGTCATGTAGTGTAGAACATTGGAATTCTTGAAACTTCGCTACTTGATACATTTGAATTGAATTCTTAGGTTAGCAGCACATGTATGGAACTAACTCATGTACAGCCGTCAGCCAGATCACTGGTCCAAAACCATTAGACTGGCTGACGCGGAAAGAGGCAGAGGGGGAGGTAATAGATGTAACATAGTAAAAGGAAATCTGGGATACTCAAATTAGTATGATATGTTACTTGTACAGAAGGTTACTTAACCCTTTGACGCATACAAGCACACAGTTGTAATCATTCTACAGTGGTCCCTGCAGCGTACGCTCAAACTGGTGTGATTAGAACACTTCATTAGAACGTCTAGTTAAGATTGACCCAACAGTCAATTGTTTGAGCTGTCCACACTTGTTTTCAGAGAAACATTTTGCACAAACACAATCTTTACAAATTAATGTCCTCAATGTGTGCAGTTTATTTTTGGATGCAAATGTTCAGACATTCACAGAAGTATCAACAGCATAACACAATTCTCATCCAAGTTGGAAAATGCAGGCTACGTTAGTCCTAACGCTAACTGAGAACGAGTGAGCTAACACAAGCAGTCACATTTAGCTAACTCTAGGCTGACAGAAGCCATAATATTAATTAGCTAATAGCAATTACTATTTATAATTTATCACATCATGGGTGAGCTCACCAGTGATCGAAATAATTGAGTAAAACACTTTCTAAAAGTCGAAAGTAATCCGATGGTGGGTAGAGTTTGTGTGCGCTGCTATGTTTGTTTTTCCACGTCAACCAAAGATAAGACGAGGTGACAAGATGAGTTGGGTCTGTTTGCAGTATGCATGTTGAAGGAGATGTGTCATCTACCATCATTCACTTCCCATCATTCACTTCCGGAAGCTTACTCGAAAGACGAGTGAATCATTCCTTCACCTCGTTTTGTTATAACATCTTTGGTCTGACGGATGTTTATGTGACACCCAGAATGCATTGAATGATGTCAACAAAAATTAACCTAACCTGCCAAGTTAATTATCCTAACCTGCCACGTTAATTATCCTAACCTGCTATGTAAACAAACCATCTGTTGCAACAAATCTTCAGTACCACACCGGCAGCCAATAACATCACCCCTGACACTCACTCAGAGACATTCAGTGTTATTGTTTATGTGTGTAGTGGGCTAAACTGTAGCATTAGCAATGTCTTTCAAAAGGATACAACTCACAAATGCGGAAATTCTAGAGATGTTTGTAAATTCTGACAATGGATCTGAGTATGAAAGTGGGGAATCAGATTCTGACAGTGACAGTGAGGAGCTGCAACCTTGTGGCCATTGAAAATCTGAGGAACCCTTGCCCAACAACGAAGTCCCAGGTCCCACTGAAGATGCTAGTGGTAATGGAGGCAGACCAACAGTGGGTGAAGTGCAGGAGGTCTGCGGTCACTGGAAGGCCGCCAGCCATTTCACCCCTCCTGGTCAATCAATCAATCAATCAATCAAATCTGATTTATAAAGCCCTTTTTACATCAGTGATGTCACAAAGTGCTATACAGAAACCCAGCCTAAAACCCCAAACAGCAGGCAATGCAGATGTAGAAGCACAGTGGCTAGGAAAAACTCCATAGAAAGGCAGAAACCTAGGAAGAAACCTAGAGAGGAACCAGGCTCTGAGGGATGGCCAGTCCCCTTCTGGCTGTGCCGGGTGGAGATTATAACAGTACATGGCCATTAAGACCAGATTTTTCTCCAAGATGTTCAAACGTTCATAGATGACCAGCAGGGTCAAATAATAACCACAGTGGTTGTAGAGGTTGCAACAGGTCAGTACATCAGGAGTAAATGTCACTTGGCTTTTCATAGCATTTAGAGGTTGAAATAGCAGGTGCGGTAGACAGAGAGAGTTGAAAACAGCAGGTCTGGGACAAGGTAGCACGTCCGGTGAACAAGTCAGGGTTCCATAGCTGTAGGCAGAAGAGTGGAAACTGGAGCAGCAGCATGACCAGGTGGACTGGTGATAGCAAGGAATCATCAGGCCAGGTAGTCTTGAAGCATGGTCCTAGGGCTCAGGTCCTCCGGGATGGGAGGGAGTTGGCTTTAATGAGTCCATGTCTGGAGTACAAAGCCTCTTGCCATCTCTCTCTGAGGCAGAGTGCTTCAAGCTGTTTCTGACAGAGGAGCTGGTGGGAGACATAGTGGAGGAGACCAATCGCTATGCCTTGGAGCTACAGGAGAAGAGAGAGCCACAGGGAAGGTGGACCACCTGACGGGAGAGAGAAAGATCAAACCAGACTGTGTGCTTGACTATAATCTCAAAATGTGTGCAGTGGATAAGGCAGACATAATAAACAGCTTTGTGGCATGCGCTCAGAAAACCACCAAGTGGTATAAGAAAATATTTTTCCATCTGATCGACACTGCTGTCCTCAATGGCCACATAGTTCACCGCCAGCTTTCAAGTGAGATGATTACTGAACAAGTTTTTTTGTAATTGGACATAAAGTCCACATACAAATCACATACACTTCCATTAAGCAATTATATTGACATATCTCACCCACCTCCCTACTCCCTCATCATCCTCTCCACTCCCTCATCCTCCCTACTCCCTCTCCCAAAAGTACTGAGAGAACCTCATGAGAGTGCTGCTGGATGAGCACCACACCCCGCTGTGTCCATTCACTGGGGGCTGTCCTGCTGCAGACAATCCCCTGCACTGCATTTTCCCTCCGAAGTCTCTCAAACTGCTTCTCAAGGCAGCCACACACGGGGGCACTGTCCAGAAGAAGGAAGCGGAGGAGGTTGACAAAGTACATTGTGACACACCCCTGTGTGTTGCGCCATGCTTTGGGGAGTAACATACGCTCAAGCGCTATTGAGCACATCTGCAGCAATTACTGACTGACTGATTGCCTGAATGACTTGAAAAGGTGACCTGCCATAATACTATGACTTTAGGGGTGGGGGGTCGGAAAGCAGTTTTTGTTGTTTAACCACTAGGGAGAGTGGGGTAAGTTGAGAAAGGTGGTAAATTGAGCCAAATGGGTAAGTTGAGCCACCCTTCTTTCTAGAAAATCATACACAAAATGAATAATTTGACCAAATATTGGAAGAGGTCATCATTTCATGGACTCTGTGAAGGAAAAAAACACATGGAAAAAGTGGGTCAAAAAACTGATTTTCACCAAGTCAAATTAATTTATTTTATTAGAGGTTTCATGATGCTTGTATCTAAACCAAACTAGATAATTTAAAGATTGTTCTATACAATCAGTTGGAGTGTCTATAAGCTTTAATATGAGGTCCTAAACCTAGCATGAAAGTGCATCCTTGCTGCTGTGTGGGCTAATATAGTCAAAATGTTTGGCCATGGGGTAAGTTGAGCCAATGGCCATGGGGTAAGTTGAGCCAATGGCAAGTTGAGCAAACGTAAGGCATTATCGCTGGGATATGAGGTAACAACGTTAATGTTAAATGTGTTTAAAAAAGTTTGCTAGGTGTTAAGCCTCTGTTAAAATATGCTTAAAATCATTAAAAGACAAAAAAGTGATTGTGATTGTTTTGAATTGTGTTTGGGAAATAAAGATAGACATGGTTTTAAAAAGGTAGTGGTAATATTTCATTCAGTACAGAAATGTGTAGGCGACTTAAAGACATGCTCCGGTACTGTGGCAACTAAGAAAGTATGTTTTAAACCTCCCGCTTTGGACAGGATGTGTCAATGTGTACATTCATGCATAATCTATGAGTAGAATTACTCTTACCTCCATAGTCTTACCTCAATTAGCCATGAAATACCTAGTTTGAAAGCAACTGTTTTCTAGAAGCTGTGCTGCATCATTTTCTCCCACATGGGCCAGCCCTCTAGCAATTTGAGTCCTAGCCAATGAGCTTCAGCCCCTCTCATTTGAGTGACAGCTAGCAAGAGGCCTGCCCAGCGTTATCCAATGAGGTTGCAGGCTGGGCCCAACGGCTCAGTGGACACAGCGTAGAGAGAGAGCAATGATGTGGTGCACAAATCTGCAAATATGTAACATAGTACGCAATTTTCAGGGACCACTTTTGCCTCGTGAGTGCTACTTTCAGAACTACTGGCAAAAAGTATACAAAAGTACAGGAGAATCTCTTTAACTTACCCTGTCCCGTGGCTCAACTTATCCAGGGTAAGTTGTACCAAGAGCCCAATTTTTTGGGGACAAGCTATGTTTTCAAAACTGTAATGTTTACATTAATTCTTATTATAACATCCTGAAATATATACTATATTTGCCTTGAGCCCTGTCACCATCTGATCCTCCTAAGATGAGGCATGACAAATACTTACCTTGGTGTATATTTATACATTATGTTATCCAATAATATTATCAATGGTCCAATAATTGAAATGTCATTACTCCCAGATCCCAGACTGTAGCTTTAAGCGTAAGCTGCTGTCCTGTAGCTACTGTAGGTCTACCCATCAACTCAAGATGGAACTTTGTATCATTCACTGACAATATAATAATAATAATAATAATAATAATAATAATAATAATAATAATAATAATAATATAATAATATGCAATTTAGCAGACGCTTTTATCCAAAGCGACTTACAGTCACGCGTGCATACATTTTTGTGTATGGGTGGTCCCGGGGATCGAACCCACTACCCTGGCGTTACAAGCGTCATGCTCTACCAGCTGAGCTACAGAGGACCACTGATATTGTTAATATACTGCAAAAGTCACGAGCTCCGTAGACTGGTCTTCCCTGGCTATCTGACGCTGCTGGGACAACTGTCACCATCTGATCCTGCTAAGACATGATGAGCATAGTGTTGTGTACTGACTGTGCACCATGACAGTGAAGCCTGTAGAGCAGTATATTACTGTGTTTGTGTGAAAAGTAGGGAACTAGCTAGGGAAACTGACAGATCAAAAACGTTACATTGCTATACTGACTAATATAAATGCACATTGCAGTGAAAAAACGTCTGAATATCTGTATTCAATCGTTTGGTCGCTGGTTTCATGGCATGATTCATGGTGTGATTGAGGCAAAAAGAATAGTTAATGTTAGCGAACTTTTGGCCAGCTCTCTCTCTAACGGTACATCAACTGGCGAAAGCTAGCCAAGCTCATTTACTTCTGTTGAAACGGGACAAAATCAACGACAAAACATTTCCATACAAACAACAGCTGTTAGATAGTAATAATAGCCACCTCATATCGCTTTCTGACAGATAACTAGAGGCTAGAGCTGAACTGGCTGTGATAAGTTAGCTACTAGCTAGCTAATTTATTCACCTCAGTCGAGAGGGTGATGAAACATTAGCTAACGTTACATGTCAGTTACACTAGCTAATAGCTCAGCACTGGGAATAAACACTAGTTTAGTAATTTTCTGTTAAGTAAACAGCAGTTACCTTGCCAGCTACATCACTGATGATGATCAGTCAACTAAAGAGTAGCCAGTTTCTGCTCTGCTTGCTTTAACAACTTGGAGAAAGAGTCAACACACTGACAGCAGCTGCCACTGTTCAACTCTCCCGTGCTGGTCCAGCCAGCCTTCCAGAAGCTTTGCCTTTCACACAGCCTGTCCGTCTGCTCTGTGGTGTCTGCATCATCCTAAATCCAGACAGCTGAAATCTCCAAACAGCCTACACGACCGCTCTGAGGCGTCCGCATGGTCCTAAAGCACACCGGTGCTTGTTTTTGTATCCCCCGTCCCCAGTGAAAGTTGCGCCCCTGAGATCAATGCTAAGATTACATAAAATGTGAATATTGTCTAATGGCTGAATAGTTGGACAACTGCTGTCAATCAGGCACGTGCACAGATAGGGCTCTACCTATGCAGAGCACATGTCCCTTTGTCCTTCCAGTCTCCAAAGTGCCCTTTTAGGTATAATTTCCCCAAAAAATATTTTCAAGTCATCGTGATGTGGTCAAGTTCATCACCCCCCACCCCGACCCCGGGTTGGTTTAGCCTGTTGATATGTACTGTAAGGAGCTCGCGCGCGCCTGGTTGCTCCTTTTCCCCAGAATACCACACAGTCCTATCCTTGAATGTCCCGTTTATTCAATATGAGCATTGAGTGAGACTTTACCAAATCAATAGTCATCCTGACACCCTAGCATCAATACTATTTTGTTTTAGGCAAATAGCCAATACTACAGCTAAGGTATTGCCCAGATTCAACTGAAAAGAGTCCATTGTTTTTGAAGATGTTAGAGCAGCATGAAAGAGCCTTGTTGAATCGATCAAGCTGGTAGGAATTAACATCTGGGTGAGACCCCATATTGGCTTCATATTTATCTCCATATTGGCTCCATATTATTTACTGTGGGGGAGGTATCAGTGACTGAATGAACAGTCAATGAACACACACACACACTGAGTGGTGCGCTGCTGAGAGAAAACACATTCAATACTAATCTAATGGATCAGTTTGTGTTCAGTTCTGCCCACCAATTTATCAGCTAGGTTTGTCTATACGGCTGCGGTATCTGCTGTGCGCTGCACATTGAGACAGAGGCAAAGCCATCGACACACGGCGAGCAGCCATTTCATGCCTGAACAGTTTAAGAGCTATGAGAATGTGGGCCGATAGGCTATGTAATCGAACGCTATTTAATTTACGCAGGTATTGGATTCATTTTGTTTTCCAAATATGTGATCAAGCTAATATAATGTGGGTTTTGATTTGGTGTATTGAAAGAAGAAAATATCAAAACACTATCAATCTACAAGATATCATTGAAACCGTTATTTTGACATTAATTAAATGGCAAGTTTCCAGCATCAGTTATATGGTTTCTATTTGTAAATCATTTATTTCCTTATTATTCAGCAAACATACAGTATTTCCACATTACACATCATATCAATGCATGAACATCCACATACAATAGACCCACTATACAGTACATTCCCCACTCCATTTCCAGTCACTCTCCTCTCAATCCTCAGTGGTGCACACTCTTAGAAAGAAAGGTGCTATCTAGAACCAAAAAAGGTTACTCGGCTGTCCCCATAGGAGAAACCTCTGAAGAATCCCTTTTCGTTCAAAGTAGAACCCCTTTGGTTCCAGGTAGAACTCTTTTGGGTTCCATGTATAACCCTTTCCACAAAGGCTTCTACATGGAACATAAAAGAGTTCTACCTGGAACCAAAAAGTGTTTTAACGTGGAACTAATAAGGGTTCTCCTATGGGGAACGCCTCAGAAGCCTTTTGGAACGTTTTTTTCTAAGAGTGTATAGGCTATCTATGGCCTTTATTTCTCCAAGGAGCTGGAGATGTGGCACGATGCCCAAAGTCTCCAACATGTCATGCAGGCCGTGATTGATGACATAATTAACGATGGGCCTGTTTGATGGAGATGCCTGACGTGGGGCTAATTCCTCTGTCTGTCAGCCCATTGTGTGGATAAGAGGCGGAGGAGGAGTCGGAGGGTCCCTGGAAATCTGTTCAATTGCTAACCTTGTCTCTGTTACAGAGACAGCGAGGTGTGCTGTAGCCTACTGCTGTACTGCCGCACACTCCCGGCCCAGAACTCTCTGCCTCTCTCACTCTGCCTCTCTCATTCTGCTTTCACAATGAGCCACTGCTCGCTCCTAGCCGAGCGAGGGGGAGACTGATTAAATTAAACTGCCTCACAGGTCATCATGCCAAGGTTAAAGGGATGCCGAACAAACTGCTTTTGGCACCAACTTTCTCCTCTCTCTCCGTACAAGGCAAGGCGGCCGGTTGGTTATCTGCAGATGTGTGCGGTTTGGACTGAGGGGACGCCGCTCCGTGCGGGGGCCTGGAATGTGGAAAATTGAGTTGTCACTATCAATTTTACTGTGTGCATATCGGGGAGAAAATCAACTTTTAACAACGCAGGGAGTGATATGAGGTCCTAGTCGGAGCTTGTATGACACAGAGCCTCTATAGGGTATGAATGTTGGTTCACTGGCCTTATGGTCAAGGTAAACAACCTCGGTCTGAGAGGTAGTCATACCACTGTTGAGAAAGTAGGTATACTGTAGAAGCACAGTGGAACATATGACCCATGTATATTTTAGTTAGCCATATACAGTCTCTTGATTTGCCAAGACCTCAGGGCATTTTTTAAACCTGATGTTTGACACAAGCCAAAACTAACATTAACATTTAATTAACATTTATTCTCAATCAATTCTATCACAATCATATGAAACTCTTCAAATATGGGTTACAGACTTAAAGCAAACAGTGATGGGAGAAATATACATTTTTTTGTCACTAAATCTAAGATAAGCACTGTGTAAAAGTGCTAACAGTACGGAGAGGGAAGGGGGCTGGATGAATGAGAGAGAGAAGAGAGAGAGTGAAAGAACAGAGAGAGCAAAAGAGAGAAACGAGAGAGAGAGCGGTTTTGAGTGAGTGGCATCCAATCAGTAGGCCTCTTTTTTTCTTAAGTGGTTTCAAGGGATGTCTGTGGTTAATGACTCACCATTGGAGCGTCTCCACGTCTCATGGAGGGAGTAAGATCCGTGCGCCAAGCTGAATCGCTATCAGATGGTCCTATCTGAAACACGAGTAGTGTATGCAGCGTATGCTTAATTGGCAGTTTGAGCATCTTGCTCCGCTGTCCATGTTCCAACTCATTAACATGCAATGTGCACTCTGGACCAGAAGTCTACCAACGAGTGTGCATGTCGTTACACTTAAGCAGCCATGAGACCATGGGTTTTCCCCAGCTGTGAGACAAGAGTCTGGGTTTTGTATGAGGAGGAGTGGACTCTTTTTCGCTGTGATCTAATGCCACCTTTCCACCCCGAGTTCTTGTAGTTTTCTCGTGGGATAGTGTTCACACTAGGCTGGTTTTTGTCTCAGCTACTTCTAGAGCTAACAGTGAGAGAGAAAGAGAGAGAGAGAAATACAGAGAGAGAGAGCGAGAGACATATACGCTACCGTTCAAAAGTTTGTCACTTAGAAATGTCCTTGTTTTCGAAAGAAAAGCAATTTTTCTGTCCATTAAAATAACATCAAATTGATCAGAAATACAGTGTAGACATTGTTAATGTTGTAAATGGCTATTGTAGCTGGAAACGGCTGATTTTTAGCAACCATCAGTCCGGGATGCAGACCTTTTAGGCAGAGTTGCAAAGAAAAAGCCATATCTCAGACTGGCCAATAAAAAGAAAAGATGGGCAGTCTGAGATATGGCTTTTTCTTTGTAACTCTGCCTAAAAGGTCTGCATCCCGGAGTCGCCTCTTCACTGTTGACATTGAGACTGGTGTTTTGCGGGTGCTATTTAATGAAGCTGCCAGTTGAAGACCTGTGAGGCGTCTGTTTCTCAAACTAGACACTCTAATGTAATTGTCCTCTTGCTCAGTTGTGCACCGGGGCCTCCCACTCCTCTTTCTATTCTGGTTAGAGACAGTTTGCGCTGTTCTGTGAAGGGAGTAGTACACAGTGTTGTACGAGATCTTCAATTTCTTGGCAATTTCTCGCATGGAATAGCCTACATTTCTCAGAACAAGAATAGACTGACGAGTTTCAGAAGAAAGTTATTTGTTTCTGGCCATTTTGAGCCTGTAATCAAACCCACAATTGCTGATGCTCCAGATACTCAACTAGTCTCAAGAAGGCCAGTTTTATTGCTTCTTTAATCAGGACAACAGTTTTCAGCAGTGCTAACATAATTGTAAAAGGGTTTTCTAATGATCAATTAGCCTTTTAAAATTATAAACTTGGATTAGCAAACATAACGTGCCATTGGAACGCAGGACTGATGGTTACTGATAATGGGCCTCTGTACGCCTATGTAGATATTCCAATAAAAAATCAGCCATTTCCAGCTACAATAGCCATTTCCAACATTAACAATGTCTACACTGTATTTCTGATCAATTTTATGTTATTTTAATGGACAAAAAAAATTGCTTTTCTTTTGAAAACAAGGACTTTCTAAGTGACCCCAAACTTTTGAATGGTAGTGTATATATAGAGAGAGAGACATACAGAGAGAGAGAGAGAGAGAGAGAGAGAGAGAGAGAGAGAGAGAGAGAGAGAGATGTTAACAGCTTGTTAAACGTGTATGTTTAATTCAAAGCCATTCCGCACTGCTCTAATGCAACATTCATCTCCTTTAATGCAAATGTCCTTCATATTCTTTTAAGGGATAGATACATCAATACATGGTAGCTACATCGTATTTCCTAGTCTTCTCAGTACAGTGCAATCATCAGGGGCTCCAATTTAGATCGAGATTGTTTTTGACTGGTTGTTGGTCTGTAGTTTGAACATCTCTAAGTAATGTTTTCTTGTGAAAAATCAAATGAGAGAAAAGGTAGTTTTACAAGGGGGAGATGGACAGTTTCAAAGCCATGAGGGATTAATTTAGTCTGTTGCAGAAAACGTCCGACAGGAGCTGCACATTTTGAGGGCTGACTGAAGGTACTGTAACGCCAATTCATTTCCATGGTGTTTCTAGAAGTTTGTTCTTTCTCTGTAATAATGCTGAAAAGTACAGTACAGTATAGAAACTTTTTACAAGCATTTTGCTACACCCACAATAACATCTGCTAAACACATGTATGTGACAAATTACATTTGATTTGATTTGAAAGCGATGAGAGGCGTTTCGCTTCTTACCAATCATCAACGTCTTCCTACATTACGGGTTTTCCCAGACAGAGCGTCGCACTCAAGGTCACAGCTGCTCTGTCCCACCTGGAATTGTGACCCCCCCTTGACCCTGCAGCCCAGCGCATATGGAGTTCCTACCATGCTCCATGCTGTCCAGGAGAAAAGGACAGTTAAAAGTTTAATCTAGTACTCTGTCAGGGAATTTGATCTAAGTTTATCCTGGCAGGTGGTGTTTTAATTATTTATTTAAATGTTTGGTTCACATTTAGCAGTCCATGACTTTTTCATTACAAGCAACAAATTGCAGCCTGAAATGTAAATGTGTTTGTTGCAGAGGCAATTTGGGCATTTTGAATTCCCTGATTTCCATTGTGCTTCATTTTGGTGGTGCATGCATTAACCTTTCCCGAAATGAGCATCTTCTGCTGTTGCATTTCAGTAGTGTATACTACTGAAAACTCAAGAGGCAGTTGACATGAATGTTTTTTTCTCTCCCTCAACCAAGGATACGTACTGTACGACAGTAAAACGGAACATTTACACAAAACTCTCCAATCATCCTCTTATTCTATTATTGGATTCTATTTATTCCCTTATTCCATTCTATTATATCAATGCATTTTAATCATTATTCTGTTCCATATAGTTAAATAATACATGTCCTTGTGATCTGTCCAAGTACAGAGTGCTTATTAACTGATCATAATAAGCTCTAGCAGGTAATTGCCAAATAACAATTACATTCTTGTAATCCAGCACCTGAGATGGAAAGATACATTTTGCATTAAGAAGAAATGTGTAGATGACATTGATACTATTCTGATGTCAGAATGCAAACTGATGCTAAACGGGTTATAGATTAATCAATTGAATGAATGGAATATGCTAATTGTTTACCAACTGTGTTATTCAATTATTTAGCACAGAGGTAATTAACATACTTGAGACCTATTTTAGCAGCACCGGAAATATACATAACTCAGGGACTTTCAGACATACAGAATAGTGAGGTTTGATCTAGTTCAAGACAAGCATAACATGAATTTAGGCCAGTGCTTTTTTAATGATCTCTTGTAATCCACTTTTAAATTCTATTGGGACAATTCTAAATTTTGTACCTCAACCAAAAACATTATAGTAAAAGTGTTGGTTTTAGTGGGGTAAAGACGGTCATTCATGAGATGGGGAATGTGGAGCCTGTGGTTGTTATTGGGAGTATAGGGACTGGAGAGACATCCATGAGATGTTGACAGCCTCAGCACTGCCATAGCTGGGTCTCTGGGGAACTACTGCTGGAGTAGATTTTAGACGGTTATTTTATTCAGAAAAACATTTTGTTGCCAATTAGGTCCGGGAGTAGCTGGGACGCTTCTGCTTGTAGAAGTTCTGAGAGGCAAAACAGAATGTATTTTGTGGACGGGTGTGTTTGGAAAAGTAGGGAAGAGATTCTTACTGGGTTGTGAAAGCAAGTCTCTTCGGCGGCTGTAAACCTGTCATGTTTTCACACTATTGTTCCTTTTTGGTAAATAGGGTATATTAGTCGGTAATCTCCATTGGGTTACATTGCTCATATTTTCAATCCAGTTCCAGAAACCTTAGAAGGAACAGTAAACACTTGTATACTTGTACTCGTAATCTCTAGATAGGTAATTTGTAGTTGGGTGGATATTTCCTCGCATCTCAAAGCATTAGGTAGTATAAAGATAGGTACATTTGTTCTTAAACATTTATTGTACTTCAGAAATACAGTCGTGGTCAAAAGTTTTGAGAATGACAAAAGTATTGGTCTCAACAAAGTTCGCTGCTTCAGTGTTATGAGATATTTTTGTCAGATGTTACTATGGTATACTGAAGTATAATTACAAGCATTCCCTATGTGTCAAAGGCTTTTATTGACAATTACATTAAGTTTATGCAAAGAGTCAATATTTGCAGTGTTGACCCTTCTTTTTCAAGACCTCTGCAATCCACCCTGACATGCTGTCAATTCACTTCTGGGCCACATCCTGACTGATGGCAGCCCATTCCTGCATAATCAATGCTTGGAGTTTGTCAGAATTTGTGGGTTTTTGTTTGTCCACCCGCCTCTTGAGGATTGACCACAAGTTCTCAATGGGATTAAGGTCTGGGGAGTTTCCTGGCCATGGACCCAAAATGTTGATGTTTTGTTGCCTGAGCCACTTAGTTATCACTTTTGCCTTATGGAAAGGTGCTCCATCATTGTCACGATCGTTGGAGGAAGTGGACCAATGCGCAGCGTGATGAGTGAACATACTTTTATTATTTTTACCACACGAAACAAAACGATACGTGAAGTCCTAGGTAACAGACACAAACCATACACGGAACAAGATCCCACAAAACACTGTGGAAAACAGGCTGCCTAAGTATGGTTCCCAATCAGAGACAACAAGCAAGAGCTGACACTCGTTGCCTCTGATTGAGAACCACCCCGGCCAACACAGAAACACATGAGCTAGATACAGAACCTAGAACACAAACACAATGAAACAACACACCCTGGCTCAACATAACAGAGTCCCAGAGCCAGAGCGTGACAGTACCCCCCCCCCAAAGGCGCGGACTGCGACCGCGCCAAACATAAACCGAACAGGGTAGGGCCGGGTGGGCATTCCTCCTCGGAGGCGGTTCCGGCTCCGGGCTTGACCACCACCCTCCGTAGCGCCCCTGGTCCGGTCTGGCCCCGCTGGCTGGAGCTGGACTGGACATCGGTGGAGCGGAATGCTTAGGCTCCGATGTGGAGCAGCTGACCGGTACCTGACCAGGCACCGGTGACCCCGGCACGGGCTGTGCCGGACTGACGACGCGCACCACAGGCTTGGTGCGGGGAGCAGGAACGAGCCGGACCGGACTGACGACGCGCACCACAGGCTTGGTGCGGGGAGCAGGAACGAGCCGGACCGGACTGACGACGCGCACCACAGGCTTGGTGCGGGGAGCAGGAACGAGCCGGACCGGGCTGACGACGCGCACCACAGGCTTGGTGCGGGGAGCAGGGACGGGCCGAACCGGGCTGACGAAGCGCACCACAGGCTTGGTGCGGGGAGCAGGAACGGGCCGGACCAGGCTGACGACGCGCACCCCTGGCTTGGTGCGGGGAGCAGGAACGGGCCGGACCGGGCTGACGATGTGCACCACAGGCTTGGTGCAGGGAGCAGGAACAGGCCGGGTCGGGCTGGCGACGTGCACCATTGGCTTGGTGCGGGGAGCAGGAACAGGCCGGGCCGGGCTGGCGATGCGCACCATTGGCTTGGTGCAGGGAGCAGGAACGGGCCGGACCGGGCTGACGATGCGCACCATTGGCTTGGTGCGGGGAGCAGGAACAGGCCGGGCCGGTCTGGCGACGCGCACCATTGGCTTGGTGCGGGGAGTAGGAACAGGCCGGGCCGGGCTGGCGACGCGAACCAAAGGCTTGGTGCGAGGGACAGGAACAGGCCGGACCGCACTGGGAACACACACCACTGGCCTTACCCGGGGATCAGGAACGGGCCGGACCGGACTGGCAACACACCTCAGTACCTCTCGCCGTGCCTCTACATTCTCCTTCCCTCTACTCGCCAATGGCTCCCGTAACCCGGTGGCCTTCTCTCCTCGTCCACTAACTCGCCCCTTATCTGCCTCCAGCAGCCCCGTCGTCCACGGTTTGAGCCCCCCCCTAATTTTTGGGGGGGTTTGTCTCTCCCCCCGTGGATATGGCCTCCATGGCTCTCACCAGACTCTCCATCCTCTGCTCCCAAGTCCAACCTATCTCCTCCTCACGCGGCTTGACCCAGTCGAGGTGGATATCCGCTAGAGTTACCTCTGGCGTTGACTCCTGGACACGCTGCTTGACCCAGTCGAGGTGGATATCCGCTAGAGTTACCTCTGGTGTTGGCTCCTGGACACGCTGCTTGACCCAGTCGAGGTGGATATCCATTAGATTCACCTCTGGCGTTGGCTCCTGGACACGCTGCTTGGTCCAGTTATGGTGGGATCTTCTGTCACGATCGTTGGATTAAGTGGACCAATGCGCAGCGTGATGAGTGAACATACTTTTATTATTTTTAACACACGAAACAAAACGATACGTGAAGTCCTAGGTAACAGACACAAACCATACACGGAACAAGATCCCACAAAACACTGTGGAAAACAGGCTGCCTAAGTATGGTTCCCAATCAGAGACAACAAGCAACAGCTGACACTCGTTGCCTCTGATTGAGAACCACCCCAGCCAACACAGAAACACATGAGCTAGATACAGAACCTAGAACACAAACACATGAAACAACACACCCTGGCTCAACATAACAGAGTCCCAGAGCCAGGGCGTGACAATCATGCTGGAAAAGGCATTGTTTGTCACCAAACTGTTCTTGGATGGTTGGGAGAAGTTGCTCTCGAAGGATGTGTTAGTACCATTCTTTATTCATGGCTGTGTTCTTAGGAAAAATTGTGAGTGAGCCCACTCCCTTGGCTGAGAAGCAATCCCATACATGAATGGTCTCAGGATGCTTTACTGTTGGCATGACACAGGACTGATGGTTTCGCTCACCTTGTCTTCGGACAAGCTTTTTTCTGGATGCACCAAACAGTCGGAAAGAGGATTCATTAGAGAGCAGTCCAATCCCTGTACCTTTTGCAAAATATCAGTCTGTCCCTGATGTTTTTCCTGGAGAGAAGTGGCTTCCTCGCTGCCCTTCTTGACACCAGGCCATCCTCCAAAAGTCTTCGCCTCACTGTGCGTGCAGATGCACTCACACCTTCCTGCTGCCATTCCTGAGCAAGCTCTGCACTGGAGGTGCCCCAATCCTGCAGCTGAATCAACTTTAGGAGACGGTCCTAGCGCTTGCTGGACTTTCTTGGGTGCCCTGACGCCTTCTTCACAACAATTGAACCTCTCTCCTTGAAGTTCTTGATGATCTGATAAATGGTTGATTTAGGTGCAATCTTACTAGCAGCAATATCCTTGCCTGTGAAGCCCTTCTTGTGCAAAGCAATGATGACGGCACGTGTTTCCTTGCAGGTAACCATGGTTAACAGAGGAAGAACAATGATTTCAAGCACCACCCTCCTTTTGAAGCTTCCAGTCTGTTATTCTAACTCAATCAGCATGACAGAGTGATCTCCAGCCTTGTCCTCGTCAACACTCTCACCTGTGTTAACGGGAGAATCACTGACATGATGGCAGCTGGTCCTTTTGTGGCAGGGCTGAAATGCAGTGGAAATGTTTTTTTGGGATTAAGTTCATTTTCATGGCAAAGAGGGACTTTGCAATTAATTGCAATTAATCTGATCACTCTTCATGACATTCTGGAGTATATGCAAATTGCCATCATCAAAACTGAGGCAGCGGACTTTGTGAAAATTAGTATTTGTGTCATTCTCAAAACTTTTGACCACGACTGTAGGTATCCTTGGGATTTCAATGGAATCCAATGTTTTGGCCATGTAGGTAAAGTTTGTGGGGACATCTACCAGCATCTTATTTTGTGCAAAGCAAGCCTTTAGGAAAACTAGTGCCTATATTTAGGAAAACTAGTACAAAATAAAGTAAAACTTTTGCAAAAACTGCCCAAATCTCCTTCCAATTCCATGTTCCCTTCAACCATTGAGCCAAAACATTTTACTCATTAAATGGTAGCCTACTTTTAAAATGTCCCACTCATTTGTGTGTTCATTTGATTTCACCCAGAGCGGTAGGCCAAGCCAATGATATTCAGTGGATTTGCTCTCTCCCTGTACTTAATGATGATGACCCTCTTCAGTGGAGGCAGACGGGCAGAAATCCAGTGACCCACTGTGACTCAAATTAACCTTACAGAATGGGAACAGAGGGCAAGGCCTCACCTCCATGCAAGCTGTAATTAAAGCCTATTGAAGAGGATGGAATCAGGCGAATTGAGTCAGAACTAGTGCTTTTGGCAGGCAAACTGCTCAAGTGGAATCCCAGTTGACTATGCGTAATGGACATCAATGTTACATTTAATGAGAGTCCATTGACTGGTTCAACTGTCTCCAGTTTGCTGTTACGAGTAATTTTAAGGGCTTGGGAGATATAGATGTATACTGATTAACTCTGAGCAGCCAGAGTTACCGTTAATGTAAAATAACTAATATGTCATCTGAGGTGACAGACACTCTAACTACAATGGTTAAATGTCATCATTTTTTACATTATTCTAATGAGACCATGTTGGCACCAATCATGAGGAGTAATACAGACCAGAACAAAGTGTTATTTTTCTGAGGGAGGAATATGAGAATGCATATGTTCCCTTAATGATTCAGAATGCCGGATTTATATTTCATGAGATCTTGCCCTATCGAACGTGGTGTACATTGCCAGCACATTATCTGCTAGTTCAGTGACATTACGGATATCCGAGTCATTAGCAATAACGTTTGGCATGCTGTGGTTAAACACAGTGTGGGTTAATTGTCAGAGTGTATTATGATGAGGCTAATGTGTTGTTAGTGGGGTAGGGTTTGTAAAGTCAGTGTGGGGAAGTGGGAAGGAGTAGGAATGTTAGATTTCTGTTTAGAAAAATATGTTACATTTTGGATGGGAATATATCATTTAAATAGGGATGCGCTTGTGTTAAACAGTAGAACAGTACTGTATTCAATTGAAAGCTAAGCAGTATAGTTGTCCTGTGATGTGTTGAGTTACTAATGATGGATAACCAGGTACAAATAAGTGGATAACTATTGGTAACACACTGTAAGAATAAGTGGATGGAAAGGTCAAATAAGAATAAGTAGATAACTCTGTAGATATGCATAAAAGCCCAGTGTTTGACCCAGAACAGTACTCCATTATGTAATTTGACTGTCCACACACACACACACACACACACACACACACACACACAGCCCCATGCAGGAAAACAAGGTCAGTAATATTGTAAGTGGAGCAAGTGAAGGAAAAGTACCTCTCCAGTACATCTATTGACATCTATATAAAGTACACTCTTCTCCATATTTATTTGGACAGTGAAGATTTGTAAATGTTTTACTCTATACTCCAGCATTTTGGATTTGAAATCAAATGTTTCATATGAGGCGACAGTACATAATTTCACCTTTTATTTGAGGGTATTTTCATAAATATCTGTTTAGAAATGAATGCACATTATGTATCTAGACACCCCATTTGAAGAAGTCATAAGTATTTGTACAAATTCACTTATAGTGTATTAAAGTAGTAAAAAGTTTAGTATTTGGTCCCATATTCATAGCACACAAGTACTACATCACGCTTGTGACTCTACAAAGTTGTTGGACGCATTTACATCTTGTTTTGGTTGTTTCGGATAATGTTTTGCTCAATAGGAACTGATTGGTGAATTATGACTGGAGTACTGTAAATATGATTTTTCTGAACACTAAATTAGTCCTGATAATGCCATGATTAAGGAAAATCATGAATGAATCAGGAATAATGATGAGTGAGAAAGTTACAGAGGTTAGAACAAAACATGCTAACCTCTCACCATTACCAATAACATGGGATGTTAGCATTTCTGGGGAGGTATGATCTTTGCGACCCAACAAGTTTGTAGTCACAAACGTGATGTAGCCATTTTTTACTAGACTATGGCACTAAACTGTTGACTACTTTAATACACCATAAGTGAATTTGTCCAAATACATAAAGTGCTTTCATTTCTAAAAGGTTAAACAGATATTTATGAAAATACCTTCAAACAAAAGGTAATACTGTCGTATTGAAACATTTAATCTCAAATCCAAAATGCTGGAGTATAGAGCCAGAAAAAAATTGCTTCACTGTCCAAATAAATATGGAGGGGAGTGTAGATTACATGTTTCAGTGAGCCTATAATCTTCTGACTGAAATGACAATGAATGATATCAAATCACATATCACGTAATGGCTCTTTTATTTGCAAAAAGCTTAACTTCTATATTTACATTTTGTGCAAAAACATTTAAAGGTTTCAAGGACTTTACATCGTAAGTTAACCTCAAGGCACATACATGGGACAACAACAATATTTTATAATGAGAAAAGAAATGTAACTTTGGTTCCTAAGTAGCATATTGGTTTATGTTGTTAAAGTCAAAACAACTCAATGTCTAAATGAAAAGCCATAATAGCCGAGAACCCCAAAAAGAAACCAAATGACATGCATTGTTAATTTTCAGCATACTTTCTTCAGTCAAATCATACATGAACAAATAGCCTGTCGTTGTTCACATTATTTCCATTAATTCAACCCAGCAGCTCTATGGGAAAGTGTTTATTAACCAAAACACAGACAATGTAATTACTTCAAACACCCATTAATATTTTGCTGAATACTTCTAGTTTGCTGAAGACTTTTATGTTGGTCTATAAGGTATATTTCACATGAGGGATTTGCCGTCAAACTGAACAAAGACGACTTAAAATGTATTCAATTTTATCCACTTGGGTGCTTTGTTTGAATTGACCTCTCAGTGATTTAACATAATTATTCCAATGAGAATCAATGAGCTTTAAGGAAATTACTATCAAAGCCTGAAACAGTAATACACAGAGGTTTCTTTCTCTTTCTCTAATGTGTTCGGTCTAATTCCATTGGTCACGCCATTGCATCTGTGTACTTTCTTCACGAGGGAGGGAATTAAGAGTAATGTCCTGCCGCAAATAACCAACAAGGCTTCTCAGTCACTTTGTATCATTACCCAGCACCATTCAAGGCATCGTTACAAATGAACAGTCTATCATTAGTTATGTGTTGCGTCTATTGCTGTCTGTCATTCTTAGTTTTTTCACCAATATGAAAATATGTGCTTTCCATACAGTAACTATTCAATTACTGTCATTGTCTCTCTCACAGTTTAAACATTGCTTCTTCTCTGAAAAGTCCTTAAACTAACTAAGTGCAGTTAGCCCGTACAGTACTGCATAAAGGTAAGGCAATAAATGGACCTCTATCACTCCTCGGAACATTCTTTAATTTAGGGAAATGTGTTGCAACAGGTTGGCCTGAAAGACTAACATTACATTTATATCCTAATCACTCATGAAAATAAAGATACATTGCTGTATGGGATTATTGTCAGACAGAAGACCGGTAGGATGAAGTGTTCAGTGGATACATAAGCTTTTAAAGCACTAAGGCCATGTAGCAGTGTGACCTTAGGTCAGTAAATGTCGGTGGGATGTTTTACATAACTTGCCATGTAGCAGTGTCAAACTGACCTTAGGTTAGCTTACGCCGGTGTGGTTTATTGGACGTAACTTGCAATGTGTATCAAACTGACCTTAGGTTAGCTTACGCCAGTGGGGTTTATTCGACGTAACTTGCAATGTGTATCAAACTGACCTTACGCTGGTGGGGCTTTAATACAGGGTGATACGCTGATATGTGTAAGTTGGTAGACAAAGTGGAGACCCTTTGATAACTACAGAAGAGCAACTGTCATTTCTTAACGAAAAATAATAATTCTGCATTATAAATGGACATTTGACTCAAAACCCTATGAAAGCACGCATGAAAGCTTAAGCATCAATGTGAATAATGGCGTTATAGTGTCTATTGCGTCATAAGCTCCCTACTTACTATTTCTGGAACTACTGAAGGAGTTATTATTAACGGCAGATATGCACTGGCATGGTAATTCTTCAAAGAGAGACAATACAACAGAGAATTTAGCCATTAACAACTCAGCACAAAACGAGAGTTCCACCCTTAAAATGGTGTTTACTGTTGATATTTTTAAATTCCAGCCAAACCAATGCAATGTAGTGGTTTTATGGTGTATATAAGCCAGTGACTTGGTGCCCTGTGAATGGTTAACTCTTGTCATTTGACCTTCCCCTCTCTCTCGCTCTCTCTCTCTCTCTCTCTCTCTCTCTCTCTCTCTCTCTCTCTCTCCTACCTCTCTCTTTCTTCCTCTCTCACTCTCCTCCCTCTTCCAGCTTGTGATCCGAACTGCCAAGTGAAAATAACGTCTGCATATTTTCTCCCTTTTTTGGATGAGGATTATGAACGGGGCAGAGGGGGGTGGATCCTTTGAATTCAGCCCTCAAGATAAAATATTGTCAAAGCAAATAAAGTCTGAGTAAGAAGTGCATAACAAAGACTTCTCAGTGGCACCAGGCATTCCTAACTGGGAGCCAGCTAGCCCCTCTCTCTCTCTCTCTCTCTCTCTCTAACCCTGTGCAGCATCCGAAATATTTGTAATTGAGTCCATGCACTGATCAGATAAGGACAGGTTCATGTATGGGGGCAGCTAACAACCATTGTTTTCCAGACTCCAGATTTAGCTAACATTGTTTTGAATTGATGATGAATGTGTAGTTTGAACCAATCAATCAATGAATCAATAGAATAGTCAATCCCATGTAAACAATCAAATACATCACATGCTACTGTAGGAAAGCCCTTCTATCAACACATTGTAAAGCAGTTAACAGATTTTCATTTGAGTACTTAACAATAAAGGACAAAAGAAAGGCAGATGAGTGTATAACTGTGAGTGTATCTTCTACACATTCATCATCACGGTAGACCCGGCAAAGACAAGACACACAACACAACCTCATGGACCTCCCCCATGATAATATCCATTTCATTTAGCCGCTGAACAACAGAGCTGAGCACTGTTCATTTGAAATGATTCCATAAGTAGCTCCGCAAGCATTAATACTCTAAACAATGCCATTTGAGAATGAGTAATGTAATGCAGCTGAGGTAATGGACTCATGGATGCTGGAGGTGAGGGACATCTTAGACTTCTGCTACCTCTCTCGCTACTCTATACTGACTGAGAGAACATGCCCCCCTAGTGGCCACAGCTGGAACGACCTCCTCTGTCAATGGTGGCAAATCTATATCCAACAGTGATGGCATTCTCCCTCCCATCTCTACCACATTGAAAAGTGTTCACTTAGTCCTGTGAAGGTAGTCTCCTTCCCATCCCTACTACATTCAAACGTGTTCACTTAGTCTTGTGAGGGCAAAAGGGTGTGTTGAAAAGTGTGCCCATTCCTCTGATGGGATTTCCACAAAAAGCTCATTTGAATGGCTGCTTACACTCTTTGTTGCATTAGGAAGTGCACTTTGATTCTTTAAAAAAATACCACCAGTGCTTATTTTCCACTGCAGTCTAATCAGCAGTGTTAGTATTTTCCAGACCACTGTGTTATCTTAACTGGTGTTTCTGTGAGGGGGTGGCTCTGCACAAAGGCCATATTTTTTCTTCTGTGGTTAGCAAAGAATCCCAGCCCTCATAGCGCCCAACAACCAAAAAACCCTACAGAGAGGACACCATTTGTCAGAACCAACCCATCGTGCCGTGATTGTACAAATTCTTATGTACAGACAATACTTGAGGAAAAACACTTACTGTATTTGAAACCCGCTGATTAGAAAAACCATTTGTATTCCTTTTTACTAAGAATAAAAAAGATTGCAGATAGAATTCCACATTATTTTCCACAGTATAAATTACATGGTAGACAGAACTTGGAAATATATATGGTACAGTATATTTAATTACTTTGTTGTTTTTTCTATCAGACAACCGGTGTGGGAATATCCTGTGAGAAGCATCACGTGTGGCAGAACTCGGTGCTGGGAACGTTGCTGCTCTTGCAGTAGGCTAAGCTATTGTCACTGAGGTGGCAGTCTCTGAAGCCGATGCCTCCGTTGGGTGTGTAGATGGGCTGAATCCTGAAATCCCCTTTCAAAAGTTGCTCATTGTTCAACGAGACTATCTGAAAGCTGGTCTCAGTCATTTCCAGTATAGAGTTATCCTTTTTGGTCCCTGCCTCGCAGTAATCGTCTTTTCTCCTGCCCCGGTTGTATTTCCACTTGGACGACTCTGAGCGGCTCTTCTTGTGCATGTGCCAACAAAACAGGCTCAGCAGCATTACCAGGACGACCAGGACGGCCCCACCGATCACCCCGGCCAAAAGGAGGGTGGAGTGTGTGTCCTGTTGGGCTTGCTCTGACCCTGTGGCCTTGTTGTTATTGGAGTTGGATGAGGCCGACTTGGTCCTGGCCTCTGAACATATTGTATCCTCGCCTGGGCGGTAGGAGTTGAGGGTGTCCAGCACGTACACACAGATCCGGTACACTGACTTGGGCTCCAAGTTGGTCAAGCTTAGCTTCCGCCTGTCCCCACTCAGCGTCCTCTCGCGGCTGACGTCGCTCATCAGGCTCTTGCCCATCTTGACCCAGGTCACCTTGTAGGCCGTAACGGTGAAGTAGGAAGCCCAGCTCACCTCGATGCAGGAGGCGTTGACCACGTGGAAGGATAGCCGTAGGGGATCCTCATAAGGGGGCAGGGGTCCAGCGGGATGGGGAGGCAGGGCAGGGGGATGGGGAGGGGAGGGCGATGTGAGGTAGGAGGAGGATGTGGAGGTGGGGATGGAGGTGGTCATGTAGGTGGTAATGAGGGTGGTGGAGGTGGTGGTGGGGAGTTGGGTGTGCAGGGGCGTAGAGCGCAGGGTAGGCCAGAGGTCGGGCTGGAGGTCCGTCCCAGCTGGGCACTGGATAGCATCTAGGGTGAGTTCTCTGATTGCCATGCCACGCACACTCTCGGGGCTCTGGCACATGAACCCGCGCACGTTGATGGAGCCTGGCAGCGACTTGAGCCACACCACCACCCATTTGACAGTGCAGTCGCAGCGCCACGGGTTGTTCCGAACAGTGAGCTGTCTGAGGCTGACGAGGCCGTCAAAGACCCCCTGTGTCAGCGTCTGCAACTGGTTGTTGGAGATATCCAGTCTCTCAAGCCTCTGAAAGTCAGAGAAGGCCATCATTGGGATCTGGTCCAACTGATTATCCTGCAGGCTGAGCTTGACCAGGGACTGGGTCGGCAGGAGGGGTGGGGGGAATGTCAGAGAGTTACGAGCCAGCGCCAGCTCCCGGAGGGTGGACAGCTCCTGGAACGTCCCCGGGGCCACGCCCTCGTCTGTCAACAAGTTCCCATCCAGCAGTAGGCGTTGGAGCCGCGTCACGTTCTGGAACGCTTCCTCAGCGATGACGGCGATGCGGTTCTCGTCCAATCGCAGCTCCTTGAGGTCCTCGGGAAGACCAATGGGGACACTGCTCAGGTGGTTCTTGGTGAGGAAGAGCAGCTTGAGGCTGACGGCCTCCCGGAACGCCCCTTCCTCCACCCCCACCGTAGAGATGGAATTATCATCCAGGTGGAGCTCCTCTAGGCGGGGAAGCTGGGCCAAGGCAGCCCTGGAGATGGTCTGGATATTGTTCTCCTGCAGATGGAGCACCCGGATGTTCTTGGGCAGGTTGAGAGGGAACTCATCCAGCTGGTTGCCGTAGAGATACACCGTCTCCACGGAGGCCACGTTGTGTAGTTCCCATGGGAACCCGGCGTTGTTGATCTGGTTGTTGTGGAGGTAGAGGATCTTGTAGCCCTCTGTCACCCCCAGAGGTACTGACGTCAGGCTCCGCTCGTTGCAGTATACAAATGTTTTGTCGCAGCGACACTCCTCCGGGCACGAGGCGACGGGACGGCTGAAGTGCACATTGAGGCTCAGGAGGACCGTCAACCAGAAACGCAGAAATGAACCCCAATTTTTATTCCACAGCCTGGCCTGAAACTCCATAGTGGAAAAACAGAACGGCCTCAAAAAGCAACACAAAAGAAAATGAATAAAAAAGGGAGAAGGATTGAAGGCGTTGAAGTAAATCCTCCAAAAGAGTCGACAAAAACGAAAGTCCTCTAAAATAGTTTGATAATGCTCAGTTCACTTCTTCACGGGGTGGTAGAACAGGAAGCTGTAGGGTTAGGCTTAATCCCCCTGTAATTGGTTAGTCCTCAGCTTTAAGAGGAAAGAGTGTCTCATTAGAAAGAGCAGGTCCTCTGACTGAAGCTGACTCTGACTCCATCCATGCTGATATATCAGATCATGGCAGGTCTCCACACTCTCAGCTCTTCACAGCACAGGGCCTAGCCTGGGCCAATTTAATGCCAAGTCGCAGCTGAGAACTACCGTGTCCGGGGCCTCCTTCTCTCCTCTCCTCGCCACCCGCCCGTCACCGTCACACACTGCTGGTCCCCGCCCGGGGCAGCGTCCAGGTGGTGTGACATTTAGATCCAGAGACCTGTTCCACAAGACAAAAGAAAAGTGAGATAAGTGGGGGGAGGGGGTGCAGGGTAGGGGTGGTCTGTTTCTCTCCGTGAGAAAAAAGAGCTGTCTATAACTCACGTGCACAGGCTGAAAAAAGGACTCTGTTTCACATACATATTCAGACCCCTACACACATAGATTGTAGACACACACACACACTCTCTCTCTCTCTCTCACACACACACACACGTACTTAACAGACACACAGATCCACACACACTGACCCTCTCACACCTTTGAAATTTATGCACAGGCTATTTCTTTCAACATTTCAAACCATCTGATAAAAATGCAGGAGAGCTCTAGCACATCCGGTTTAGCAGACATAAAGGGGGCTTTCATTCCTTCCTCTCAGTCAAAGAGGAGAGAACATAGTAGCTGCAAGGACAGCATGTACATTCTGAGCTTTCTACAACAACAAGTCAATGCCTCAGTGCAATTATTTTGAACAGTCTGAAACTTAAATTAGACATAACGGAGACATAAAAGGAGAAAAAGCAACAATAAGGCACCGCAAAATTAAATGAAAGGGGTGTGTGTGTGTGTGTGTGTTGGGGGGGGGGGGGGTATAGGGGATTTAATACCAACCCCAGAGTGACAAACACAGCCTGTCAAATGAAATGGGATTGGAAAATAATTTAGCTCCTCCACCTGCGATAAATGATCGATACTGGACTATTTCTCAACATGGTTTAGAGGTTTAGAGTGGGCACAGTGCTTTTAACTTAACAGGAGCACCGCCCGTGTCAATGCTCAAGAGGCCCATACATTTAATGAATAATTAGGTTTGATAGGTCATATAGTATAGGAGGAATGGGCATAGGGGGAGATTAAGGTTATCTGCATTTTTAGGTTGCTCTGTAGCCTGATGAGTGATGAGATGTGGCACCACTGCTCCTTATAAAGATGAAGCAAAACAATATGAAATACATCTGTGATCTACTTTTCTAAATTGAAAAGGGCTAAATTTAATCAAATAAGCTTCAGGGGAAATAAGGAGGAACCACAAGCTGCAATAAATTTGCTGCCACAGCAAAAGCATCTAAAATGATTATAGCTGCAGAAATAAAGGCTGTGGACATTGGATTGAATTGTGGAGTAAAGATACATCTAAGCAAGGCTGAAATAATGTCTTATATGCACACAATAAAGTTGGCCTTGCATGTATCCAAGTCCAAAATGACATGGACAGAGAGCAATATGCACTCAGACCAAGCAACTCTGCAGGGCAAGTTGTGAGCCAACTGCCAACCCACTGGGCACACACTGGTTGAATCAACGTTGTTTCCACTTAATTTCAATGAAATTCCTTTGAACCAACTACGAATGGACTTTGGGAAGGTGTTTGTGTGAACAGATAGAATAACGTTTTTCAGCTGATGAACTAAGTGATATCGCGGCCAGGTTCAAGCCGATTAGGATTGGATTAAACGACAGAAACGCAATTAAAAGTTTTAAAAGGATAGGGTATTTAAAAGGCGATAAGAAGCAGATCTGGTGTAGGCTACTTCAAAGGCAGCCCAGTGAGTGGTGTTCAATTGAATGAATTATTACAAAGGGGGATTGAGAGCCATGCTGAGCATTGAGATTGCAAATGCAAACGGAGGCTTTGCTTTTCTCTGAAGAAAAAAACAAAAATCTAAAACTGTGGGCTTTGTAGCTAAGCATTGATCTTTGACATCTAATTAATGGATTAATACATTTTACAACTGATAGATAAATGACAAAAAACGAAATGAGAATTTACAAGTTGACCATATTTCCTTTAGAGATGGCAGAGGGTTGTCAAGATAATATAATATATTAGGCAGCAGCTTTGCTGGGAATAAAATTAGCACCATAGCTCTTAACAATGTCAATGCTTCAGTGTTAATATATCCATAATAAATCAAATCTAGTTCAATCTACTCATATAGCCTACAAAACTAGAACTCTATATAAACTATTTAAAGAAGTTGTAGTATAGTTGTTTTTATAGCCTTTATGCTGCTATAAAACATTTGGGCTACTGTAGCCTACCTTAGATGAGGCTTTATCCATATTCATTGTATGCCCCTTTAACATGTTCAACTGTTTTCTTTATCCTTCATGCAATCCTAGAATATGACCGTGCGCAATGATCCAGCGCCATTCGGTATTGTTTGTGCGAATCGTTTCCGAGCGCCCTGCCACCCGTGGGTCTTACCGGACAGCATGCTGCCTGAGTCGGGAATCTTCTGCCCTGTCCGCACTTTTCTGCTATTCCGGGGCATGCAGCTCAATCTATGACTACGCTCAACTCAGCCCACCTCAAAACCTTGGACAATGCATTAGAGCGGGAGAGCGGGACTATAGGCACCAGAGGCAGCACCGACTTCTCCCAGTCCCCCGGCCCCGAAACAGTGAACACGCGCTTGCCAAGGTATCCCCCCAGAGTCCGGGTTGTTTTGGGGATGATAAACTTGCCTTCTATGCTCGGAATCGCAGAGAGATGTTTACTAAAATGAATTCCGTTGATAGTGATGTGTGTGCAGTGCACTGCTCACCTCCGTCTCGCTCTCTCTCTCGCTCTCTCGTCTCTCGCTCTCTCATCGTCGCTCAGGTCCCTCCTACCCGACCCTACCCTGAATAAAGAATGCGTCTCCCGGAGCAGCTCGGAGAGAGATGGCTAGGAACCACGTACTGCTCCTCCCAACACTGCTGCCCTCATACTTCCTGTGTTATCAGGGAATTTCAACGTTCTTGTTTTTCTAGAGTACTTTATATTCAGTCTATGCATTTTTCACTATATATTTTCCCTAAACACAAAGGTTTATTAGCAATGGTCCAAAACGCAACGACTAGACTGATCTGGATAAGTAGCCTACATTTCCATGCTACTTCACATTTCTATTCAGTTTCCAGGACGGCAGAGCTCTATGCTTAATTCTGTCTACATTTATCTTCACCTCTCCTTCCTTGCAGTTGATTTGAGACTTTCAGACACATGTACTGACAACCACAGTAATTTCCTCTGACTATTCATCCTCACTCTCAATACTGATTCAGCATTACACTATTTCTTTGCACGCACCCCCCCCCCCCCCCCCCCCCCCCCCCCCCTCTCTCTAAACAAGCGCACACACACGCACTCAAAAGTGGTGTGGTGCGAGCCGAGGGTGCTCAAGAAGCACTCATTATCGGTCATAGGATAATGAGAAGTTGTATTTCAGCCAGAGGCCTTTCAATATCCTTTCTTAGTCTATACGTAGGCCTACATATATTATGATTCCACAATTCCATTGTGTGTGTGTGTGTGTGTGTGTGTGTCCTATTGGCTCGTTCACTCTGTGAAGTTGGTGTCATGTTCGCACTGGCACTCCTAAACAATGCCATTTATGTAAACTTTTAGAAAGGGTAAAGTCTACAAAATGTAGTGCACTCTGTTGGTAACAGATTATAGTTTTGGGAACATAAATCTATTTTCAGATTGAACGTTTCATTGATCAGAAAATAAGCAGAATGTTGGCCAAATTTCATCTAGCTCTATCTTCTCCCTCTTCCCGCCACTGGACTTCTTCTCATCACCATATTTGGTGGTCAGCAGACGTTCTAAATGGATACTTCAGATTTAAACATCTTGTGAGGTATCTGTCTCATTGTTCTACATGCTTTCATATAAGCAGTGGTCTTGCGTTGCCATACCTCCAAAATCAGTAGGTGTCACACCTCCCTTAGAGGTCTGGAGAATTTGTATTGCAAAAATGGTCCGCTGGCACCCAGCAGCAAGATTTTGATTGGATGTTAAATTTCAAGAACCCTCTCCCCACATGCCCATAGAAGGGGTGCTGTGTGTTATGTGCGTCCCATTTTGTAGAGAGTTGGTTTCAACTGCTCGTTTTAAAGTTTTCAAGTGTGGCCGACAGTTTGCGATTTATATTTATTGAAATTAAAAGTGAATTACGCTGGTAAAGTCAAACATCACAACGCGTTCTAAACAGCTCTGGTGACAAAAAACGTTTTGCCTTGTCTCCATTCATCCACATGGCTGCTGGCTGCCCATTATTTCATTTTTGTAAGGACCCAAAAACAGAGGAAGTGGGAAAACCTATTCAAGTCAGGAAATGCATTTTTAAAATGTAAAAAAACGATGTATTATTAGCTCACTAGCTAACTAGCTAGCTGGCTACAGTAGGCCACTTTGTAGGCTAACTCAACTGAGCTGCTAGTTATCTAACTAGCTAGCTGACTTTACACCTGTTTAGCTAAGTGAATTAAATATAATCAGTTAGCTAACTTCATATTAGCTAGCTATCTTCATGTAATGATTGTAAATTAAAAACAAAATCTCCAAATGCATTTGTAGATAGCGGCCATGGCAGTGGGTGAAATTGCATCTCCAGCTGTCAGTAAACGGAGAGTGTAGGCTACTGGATTGGGCAAGTAATTTTGTAGGAGGACATTATGAACAAATTATCCAGTTCCAGTCCCTAGAGGGGAAAACTTTGAGGACAGAGAGATAATAGCAAGATAATATTCAGTGCTGTCTAATTTGAGTGCAATGAAGCCTGTTTCTTTGTGGTGTTTTCTGTACTCAGACATGGAAAGCTGTGAAAGCCTGTTTGCAAATTAAGAGAGAGCTCCCAATGAATGTCCCAAGACACTAATATAGGTAAATCAAATTAAATCAAATCAAATTTCATTTTTCACATGCTCCGAATACAACAGGTGTAGACCTATCAGTGAAATGCTTACTAACAAGCCCTTAACCAAAAATGCAGTTCAAGAAATGGAGTTAAGAAAATCTTTACTAAATAAACTAAAGTAAAAAATAAAATACAAAGTAACAAAATAAAATAACAATACAGAGTCAATGTGCGGGCGTACAGGTTAGTCGAGGTAATTTGTACATGTAGGTAGGGGTAAAGTGACCATGCATAGATAATAAACAGCAAGTAGCAGCAGTATAAAAACAATGTAAATAGTCCGGGTGGACATTTGATTCATTGTTCAGCAGTCTTATGGCTTGGGGGTAGAAGCTGTTAAGGAGCCTTTTGGACCTATACTTGGTGCTCCGTTACTGCTTGCCGTGCGGTAGCAGAGAGAACAGTCTATGACTTGGGTAAATGGAACTTTGACAATTTTTGGGGCGTTCCTCTGACACCACCTAGTATATAGGTCCTGGATGGCAGGAAGCTTGGCCCCAGTGATGTATTGGGCCGTACGCACTACCCTCTGTAACGCCTTATGGTCGGCTGCCTTACAGTTGGATCCTATATACCATGGGTTATATGTGTAGGTCTAGCTATGTTAGCAAACATTGTATACAAAAATAAGGTTAAACATCACACAAAATGTATAAACCTATTACAATTGGAGCCGGCCAACCCTGCTGGAGGTCTGCTGGGTGTGCAGGGTTCTATTTCAGCCCAGCAATAACACGCCTGATTCAACTTATCAAACCTAATGTGTTGATAATCAGGTGTGCTGTTGCTCGGCTGGAATAGAAGTCTGCTCACCCACTAGATCACGGATCAGTGGACCAAGGTTGGCCACCGCTGGTATGGAGATTTTTTTGTTCACCTGAAATGATGCTTTAGTAATAATAGTTTACTTGTTACTACTCAATTATCTATTGTTGTTTAGACTAAGATATCTAATATTTACATTTTGAAGTGTTGATTCTTTGAATATGAAGTGTTTAAACTTGTTTTAATTCTTTAGCTATTAGTCAAAATGAACTAGTGTCAATGTTGATTAATCACATATTACAATCCTGCAATAAAAGGGGAAGGTGTTCTGTTGCTAATGTGTCTGTTTCTGTGTTGTATTCTCAAATTAACATTTCCTTTTTGTCTAGCTGTAAGATGTCCAATCTGTTTTTATTTGATTGTAACCCTCTCTCAGTATATCAGCTACGTGAATCCATTTAGCAGCTTATGATAGGGCATGCAACGCCAAGGCAGCCATAGGCCTACAGTATGATGGCATTACTGGCCTATGGGCACCTGTCATCTGAGGCAGAGAATAGCGAAACTCACACATTTACATGTTGAGCTATATGTTCACAATGTAAAATGATACCAGGAGACAATGTATATAAGGCAAACCATGTACAGATTTTGTACATGCCTTTTAAGTGCTGACATATACAACTGTTTAGTGTAAATCCAACCTTGTAATTTAGGTAAAGTCTGAAAATAAGGAGATGAAAATGAGGTTAATTTTATTTTATTTCAATAATTTTTGCAATGTCGCTTGCAAAAAGATTGCAGTTGTTCCTATAAATAGGCAGTACATGGTTGAACTATGTGTCACTGACCTTGGATAAGCTAGCGACTGGGCTAACACAACTAACCTTTTAGGTCAATAACAAGCTGTTTTTATTAACATTTTGTTGGCTTTAGAATCGTGAGAGAAATTGAACTAGCTAGCAGCTAGCTAGTTATACCTAGGTAGCGTACAAGGTTAGCAGACTTTTCTCAAAACCTCTTTGTGGCTAGCTACTTCTCTAATCAAATCAAATCAAATTGTATTTGTCAGATGCGCCGAATACAACAGGTGTAGAACTTACAGTGAAATGCTTACTTACAAGCCCTTAATCAACAATGCAGTTTTAAGAAATACCAAAAGCAATCACACAAAAAATACAATATAAAATAATACGAAATAAAAGTAACAAATAATTAAAGAGCAGCTGCAAAAATAACAATAGCGAGGCTATATACAGGGAGTACCAGTACCGAGTCAATGTGCGGGGGCACCGGTTAGTCGAGGTAATTGAGGTAATATGTACAGTGAGGGAAAAAAGTATTTGATCCCCTGCTGATTTTGTACGTTTGCCCACTGACAAAGACATGATTAGTCTATAATTTTAATGGTAGGTTTATTTGAACAGTTGAACAGTGAGAGACAGAATAACAACAACAAAATCCAGAAAAACGCATGTCAACAATGTTATAAATTGATTAGCATTTTAATGAGGGAAATAAGTAATTGACCCCTCTGCAAAACATGACTTAGTACTTGGTGGCAAAACCCTTGTTGGCAAAAACAGAGGTCAGACGTTTCTTGTAGTTGGCCACCAGGTTTGCACACATCTCAGGAGGGATTTTCTCCCACTCCTCTTTGCAGATCTTCTCCAAGTCATTAAGGTTTCGAGGCTGACATTTGGAAACTCGAACCTTCAGCTCCCTCCACAGATTTTCTATGGGATTAAGGTCTGGAGACTGGCTAGGCCACTCCAGGACCTTAATGTGCTTCTTCTTGAGCCACTCTTTTGTTGCCTTGGCCGTGTGTTTTGGGTCATTGTCATTCTGGAATACCCATCCACGACTCATTTTCAATGCCCTGGCTGAGGGAAGGAGGTTCTCACCCAAGATTTGACGGTACATGGCCCTGTCCATCGTCCCTTTGATGCGGTGAAGTTGTCCCGTCCCCTTAGCAGAAAAACACCCCCAAAGCATAAACCTCCATGTTTGACGGTGGGGATGGTGTTCTTGGGGTCATAGGCAGCATTCCTCCTCCTCCAAACACGGTGAGTTGAGTTGATGCCAAAGAGCTCGATTTTGGTCTCATCTGACCACAACACTTTCATCCAGTTCTCCTCTGAATCATTCAGATGTTCATTGGCAAACTTCAGACGGGCCTGTATATGTGCTTTCTTGAGCAGGGGGACCTTGCGGGCGCTGCAGGATTTCAGTCCTTCACGGCGTATTGTGTTACCAATTGTTTTCTTGGTTTATGGTCCCAGCTGCCTTGAGATCATTGACAAAATCCTCCCGTGTAGTTCTGGGCTGATTCCTCACCGTTCTCATGATCATTGCAACTCCACAAGGTGAGATCTTGCATGGCCGAGGGAGATTGACAGTTCTTTTGTGTTTCTTCCATTTATGAATAATCGCACCAACTGTTGTCACCTTCTCACCAAGCTGCTTGGCGATGGTCTTGTAGCCCATTCCAGCCTTGCATAGGTCTACAATCTTGTCCCTGACATCCTTGGAGAGCTCTTTGGTCTTGGCCATGGCGGAGAGTTTGGAATCTGATTGATTGATTGCGTCTGTGGACAGGTGTCTTTTACACAGGTAACAAACTGAGATTAGGAGCACACCCTTTAAGAGTGTGCTCCTAATCTCAGCTAGTTACCTGTATAAAAGACACCTGGGAGCCAGAAAACTTTCTGATTGAGAGGGGGTCAAATACTTATTTCCCTCATTAAAATGCAAATCAATTTATAATATTTTTGCCATGCGTTTTTCTGGATTTTTTTGTTGTTATTCTGTCTCTCACTGTTCAAATAAACCTACCATTAAAATTATAGACTGATCATTTCTTTGTCAGTGGGCAAATGTACAAAATCAGCAGGGGATCAAATACTTTTTTTCCCTCACTGTACATGTAGGTAGAGTTATTAAAGTGATGAGACCGCACCATCTATGACTAGGGTGGCTGGAGTCTTTGACCATTTTTAGGGCCTTCCGCTGACACCGCCAGGTATAGAGGCCCTGGATGGCAGGAAGCTTGGCCCCAGTGATGTACTTGGCCGTACACACTACCCTGTTTAGTGCCTTGCGGTCAGAGGCCGAGAAGTCCAGGATCCAGTTGCAGAGGGAGGTGTTTAGTCCAGGGTCCTTAGCTTAGTGATGAGCTTTGAGGGCACTATGGTGTTGAACGCTGAGCTGTAGTCAATGAATAGCATTCTCACATAGGTGTTCCTTTTGTCCAGGTGTGAAAGGGCAGTGTGGAGCACAATAGAGATTGCATCATCTGTGGATCTGTTGGGGCGGTATGCAAATTGGAGTGGGTCTAGGGTTTCTAGGATAATGGTGTTGATGTGAGCCATGACCAGCCTTTCAAAGCACTTCATAGCTACAGATGAGAGTGCTACTGTTTGGTAGTCATTTAGGCATGTTATCTTAGTGTTCTTGTGCACAGGGACTATGGTGGTCTGCTTGAAACATGTTGATAATACAGGGAGAGGTTGAAAACGTCAGTGAAGACACTTGCCAGTTGGTCAGCGCATACTCGGAGTACACGTCCTGGTAATCCGTCTGGCCCTGCGGCCTTGTGAATGTTGACCTGTTTAAAGGTCTTACTCACATCGGCTATGGAGAGCGTGATCACACAGTCGTCTGGAACAGCTGATGCTCTCATGCATGTTTTAGTGTTACTTGCCTTGAAGCAAGCATAGAAGTAATTTAGCTCGTCTGGTAGGCTCGTGTCACTGGGCAGCTCGGGGCTGTGCTTCCCTTTGTAGTCTGTAATAGTTTGCAAGCCCTGCCACATCCGACGAGCATCGGAGATGGTGTAGTACGGTTGGATCTTCGTCCTGTATTGACGCTTTGCCTGTTTGATGGTTCGTCGGAGGGCATAGCGGGATTTTTTATAAGCTTCCGGGTTAGAGTCCCGCTCCTTGAAAGCGGCAGCTCTGCCCTTTAGCTCAGTGCGGATGTTGCCTGTAATCCATGGCTTCTGGTTGGGGTATGTACGTACAGTTACTGTTGGGACGACATCATCGATGCACTTATTGATGAAGCCAGTGACTGATGTGGTGTACTCCTTAATGCCATCGGAAGAATCCCGGAACATATTCCAGTCTGTGCTAGCAAAAAAGTCCTGTATCTTAGCATCTGCTTCATCTGACCACTTTTTTATTGACCGAGACACTGGTGCTTTCTGCTTTAGTTTTTGCTTGTAAGCAGGAATCATGAGGATAGAATTATGGTCAGATTTGCCAAATGGAGGGCGAGGGAGAGCTTTGTACGCGTCTCTTTGTGTGGAGTAAAGGTGGTCTAGAGTTTTTTTTCCCTCTGGTTGCACATTTAACATGCTGGTAGAAATGAGGTAAAACAGATTTAAGTTTCCCTGCATTAAAGTCCCCGGCCACTAGGAGCGCCGCCTCTGGATGAGTGTTTTCCTGTTTGCTTATGGCCGTATACAGTTCATTGAGTACGGTCTTAGTGCCAGCATCGGTTTGTGGTGGTAAATAGACAGCTACGAAGAAAATATATTAAAACTCTCTTGGTAGATAGTGGGGCCTACAGCTTATCATGAGATACTCTAACTCAGGCGAGCAAAACCTTGAGACTTCCTTAGATATCGTGCACCAGCTGTTGTTTACAAATATACATAGACCGCCATCCCTTGTCTTACCAGAGGCTGCCGTTCTATCCTGCCGATACAGTGTATTACCCGCCAGCTGTATGTTATTCATGTCTTCGTTCAGCCACGACTCGGTAGGATATTCGTGCCTGTAGTTTGTCCACTTTATTATCAAGCGATTGTAAATTGGCCAATAGTATCGATGGCAAAGGTAGATTAGCCACTCGTCACCGGCTCCTTACCAAGCACCCCGATCTCCTTCCGCAATATCTCCTTTTCTTTCTACTGCGAATGACGGGTGTCTGGAGAAAATCCCTCTCGTCCGACTCATTAAAGAAAAATTCTACGTCCAGTTCAAGGTGAGTAATCGCTGTTCTGATGTCCAGAAGCTCTTTTGGGTCATAAGAGACGGTATCAGCAACATTATGTACAAAATAAGTTACAAACAATGCGAAAAAACACACATGCTAGCCTTTACAGCCAAATATCACTTCAGAAATGTAAACATTAAAAATATTGATATGACCAGTATTGTAGACAATTTCTCCCCTCTTGCTGCAGGTTTAGCTCATCTCGAAATAGCAGAGAAATGCCATGATAACCAGCGTGCTGCAATGTTTTGTCACCAGTGCTTGTTGACATTTTTAGTCCTCAATGTTGCTCCTACAGCACTAATCCGGTGAGCACCTTTGGAGCTCTGCCCAAGCAAGGCATTTGATTGGTTTGACGGGTTGCATGGCGTCACCGGGTTCCAACCCCTCTAAGAGCTTATTTCGGTTTTAGGGAAGACTGCTTCACGATGAGGCTATAGATGCGGTAAAGAGGTCAATGGAAGAAGGATACTGGATTGGGGCACATTCGACAAATCTGATATAACAAAGTAGATACTCGTCAAATCCGTCATGATTGATGTATTGTAACAGGCCCACAATGTGGTTACTAATTTCCGATTTTGACATATTTGGCTGTTTTCGCTGCATAACATTTAGAAGTTGCTCCTTTTCAGGTTTAGAGGAAGTGGCTGCTAAATGCTAACTTCTGTTCGTATAAGCTGGTAGCATAGCTAGCATACAGAAATTGGTGGTGGTAGTCAAAGTCGTTTTTAACTGCAATGCAGTTGATTGGTGATGATGACATGAACATGTATTGGGGTTGACATCCACACAAGCATTATACTCCGATTTGTACCTCAACATAGTGTGAAATACACATATAAACAATTGCCTAAATGTAGGGTAATGTTGCTGAGGGGCAATGAGGAGATTCGGGATCTTTCCCCCAAGGCATCTTTCCCCAATGCGTATCCATGGCATTTCCATTGTTTGGGAGAGTTCCATTGACCTCTTTACCGCATCTATGAAACGTAGTAGACATGTCACCTGACAGCTCAACAGCTGGGCAATTGTCTTTGATCACAGAGTTGGTGCCAATGATTGATTAATTTAACCCTTTGAAACCCATAACACAGTTACTATGTTCCAAGGTGAGTTGAATCTACCTCCGAGCTATTAGAAAATAAAGATGATATGTTGACTGTCAGGGAAGAAAAGTCAACTCGAAGCCAGCAGATGGCGATTCCATTGGTTTTCTGTATTATCGACTCTCCATGAGAGAATTTTGTGAGTTTCATTCTGCCTTTCATGTTTAATTTTGTCGGCAACATCCCAAAGATTGACTGCCTTGTCATGTCCTGTCCACAAAATGTTATTTATCCATAAATCACGCAGCTGTACACAACATGAATTATATATTGGACATGAAGAATGCAGGGGGAAATAGAACATTTTTACTTGGCAGCATGTTTTTCATGTTTTGCAGCACAATTCCAATGGATGGAGTTTGGCATTATACAGTTATAAAATGTTTCTCTAAAGTCAAGAAATGACAAAGGTTTTACAGTTGTTGTATATACATTTGATTTAACAATTCTATGTTTGTGTAGAACAGGGTTTATACCTGTTTACTTTTAGCTACTATTGAGCTACTAGCCCCATCTGTGTGTATTTTTCTTTTTTAGGGGGTGGATCAGCTTTAATATTGCAAGTAGATTGTAGCTTCTATCAATTTAATTGTCTGCATCATTTCCAATCCCCCATATATACAGTGGGGAGAACAAGTAAACTTCTGACCCACTGTGAATGTGATGAAATAAATAAAAGCTGAAATAAATAATTCTCTCTACTATTATTCTGACATTTCACATTCTTAAAATAAAGTGGTGATCCTAACTCATCTAGGACAGGGACTTTTTACTAGGATTAAATGTCAGGAATTGTGAAAAACTGAGTTTAAATGTATTTGGCTAAGGTGTATGTAAACTTCTGACTTCAACTGTATATACAGTACCATTCAAAAGTTTGGAAACACCTACTCATTCAAGGGTTTTTAAAACTCATTTTTGGTCCTTAAATTAAACTGGCAAACCTTTTTATTTATCACAATTTTCTTTAACCAATTTTGGTCTTTGATACAGAGCCGACAGACTTTTTCCCCCTTACACTTGCCCTTCCATTTTTGCAGCAATGTTGTAATTTTGGATACAGACATTTCAATATATTTTTGTTAGCTGCATGTGCAACATAACTCCAGTCCTATTTATGATATAATTTACAAAGATTATACAATTTTTTTTTATCAATTAGTATATTAGACTTTAACCATAATATTTATTGTAATGTTTGCTCTGTCTTTTCTGGTGGAATAAACTGAAATTGTAGCCAACTTTCTAAAAATAGAGATATTTTGGAGATTATTTCATTTTCAAATAACTGAAAGTGAGAGGTTGTAATCTGAATAAAGGAAAAAAGGCCATTCTTGAACACGGGGTGAGACATTCTTGCTAATCTGCTAGAGAACCAGTTTGGATTTAAGTATAGCTTTTGTGTGACTGAAGCCTTTAGTGAGAGGTCTAATGCTTTAATATTTAAGAATTTCTGCCCTCCAAATTCATATTCATTATATAAATAGGCCTGATTAGTTTGTGTGGGTTTGATAGCAGTGTGGTGGTCCAATCATTATTACTTTCAAAGTTGAATTCTTGACAGATCGTAATTTCAATTTCCAATGCAAGACAAGTATCCTTCACAGGGGGAAAACAAGTAAAACATGTCTATTCTGAAGAACTCCTAAACCTAAAGTATTTCCATTCCTCTTGGCAGCTTTTTGTTACTGAAGACAGATGGAGGAGGTCCAGTGAACCCACACACACATCATTTTATTGTTCTTTATAGGCTAATCATCAGTGATTAGCTGAACCTGCTGATATTATGTTTCACTTCTGTTTAACTTTGATACATTCATTTCCCGTCACTCTGTGTACCCGACCATGACCCTTACACTGGTACTAATATCAAGTTGCATGTCTACAGAACCTAACCCCAAACTTCCTGATATTCGACTGAAGGTTTCTGTTCCATTTGAAATGCAGAAGACTTACATTTACATTTACGTCATTTAGCTGACGCTCTTATCCAGAGCGACTTACAGTTAGTGCATACATTATTATTTTCATACTGGTCCCCCGTGGGAAACGAACCCACAACCCTGGCGTTGCAAACGCCATGCTCTATCAACTGAGCTACCTCCCTGCCTGCCATTCCCTCCCCTACCCTGGGCCAATTGTGCGCCGCCCCATTGGTCTACCGGTTGCGGCCGGCTACAGCAGAGCCTGGATTCGAACCAGGATCTCTAGTGGCACAGCTAGCACTGCGATGCAGTGCCTTAGACCACTGCGCCAGACTTAAGACAAACAATGCAGCACATGGATGACATTTACCATAATAGGCAGAAAAACAAACTCTGTGACAAAAGTTAATCCCCCTCAGGTCTCCTCCTTTATTTTTACAAACTTTTATCTGGAAATGTCTTCAATACCATCGTCCATCTCTCAGTGATAGAATGTAATATAATAGAGCCTAACTGAGTTGTGGGTCATGTTGACCACACTGTATAATCTCAGCACTGACGCGCAACACTGGGAGAAATGCTCAACACTGTTTCTAAGCTTACAGTTGATCAATACATACATCAATTACATTTTTCCTTAATCATTTTTTTGCATGTCAATTATAAATCTACCATTATAATTTTTTTACGGCACAACTCCCAACAAAGAAAAGCCCCATTTTCAAAAATCAACTGTAAAAGTCAAACCAACAACATTTGTGCATGCTACTGCGTCACCACCATATCAATGGCTGACTGTGTTTCCGTCTATGTACTGCAGGTGTTATATAGGCGCTCCATTAAATGAAATAAAGAGAAACTTGTAAAGCTTACAGTTCCTTTTAAAATAATAAACCTGCTTGTCAAACTGTTGGGCGGAGGAAGGAGGAGCCAGTGCTCAATCAGCCTGGTAGGCAATTCATCAGGAGCTCAGCTCTCACATGGACATGATGTGAATTATGGGGGAATATAAATGGTAGCTATAGACCCTCACTGAAGTCTTCCCTGTGATAATGTCACACTGTAAAAACAGACTGGCTGATAACAAGCTGGTCCCTGTAGTAGCCTACTACAGAGAAAGGGAAGAGAGAGGGCAGAGAGGGAGGGAGAGAGGGGGTAGACAGACAGACAGACAGACAGACAGACAGACAGACAGACAGACAGACAGACAGACAGACAGACAGACAGACAGACAGACAGACAGACAGACAGACAGACAGACAGACAGACAGACAGACAGACAGACAGACAGACAGACAGACAAAAAGAGAGAGGGTGAGAGAGAGAGAGAGTTAAACAGAGCCGTAGGGAGAGAAAGAGATAGTCTCTAGAGATAGAGAAAAGACAGATAGACAGAGAGAGTGATATAGAAAGAAAGATGAAGAGAGAGATGAAGAGAGAGAAAGAGCGATGCCAGGAACAGGTCTTTGGGTCACGCGAAGGATGGGCCTTATCCCACCTCCAATCCCTTCGGCTTTCTTTCTGTTTGAAGTCACATCTGGTGTGAATTTTCCATCCTGAGCTGAGCGGAGAGGAAGTCTTAGTCTGGCTGTTCATAGCCTGGATGTGGATGTGAGCTAGCGCCTACCTCCCAGGCTATAGCTCTCTCTCTCTGAGTCTCTCCCTGTCACCAGATCAGATCTGCCTGCCTGCTGTTGTCCAGACCTCACCTCACTCAGTATGTCTGCATGATGGACACATGGCTGGCTACTACAGCCTGAAAGATCTGCTGACATCGTATGGCTCAGCTCTCAGGGCCAGGAGTTTTTCCAGTCTTTGTGCAACAAGCTCTCACAGTCTCAGAATTAGATATTCAGCCACGTTCTCCAAATGTCAAATCTCAAAGTGTTTTTGACACCCTGGGTTGACTTCTGCTGCTTTGTATCGTTTCATTTCTCCAAACGTCAACTTTTTAAGTAAAGGGTTAAGTTTAGGCGCTCGTTCTGAATGGCTAAGGTAAGGGCTAATGTTTGGGATAGGGTAAAAAAAACACACAAAAAAACAGTGTCCACGACTGGGATCGAACACGCAACATTCTGATCCTGAGTCATGGGATTAGGGTCCTGATCCTGAGTCATGGGATTACAACTATCCACCATCCCTGTCCACAGCGCCCTAGCAAAACCCAAGCCTACTTGATGGGAATAGCACTCACTGTTGCCCCTAGTGGCCGGTTTTGAAGGCCTTTCCAGATGTCCTCTGGAAGGGCATGGATAGACGTCCAATTTCGACGTCAATCTTGAACAATCTCCCTGCTTTGTGACCTGACAATAAAGAAACGCTGGACCCAAAAAGCCAGTCGCCCTGGCATGGTCAAATAAGATAGGCTATAGTCAGAAAATATGATGGCTCTTTGACAAATAGTGTTTATTTTTGGATTACCTTCCCTGTCCAAAGATTAATGCACTAATTCCCAACCCAGAGTTTACCTCTATATTAATAAAGTTCTCCATCAGACCTGTGTTCAAATACTATTTCAATAATTTAAATTACTTTCACTTCACATACATTTCAAAGTAAGTATTTGGATATATATTTTAAAAAATACAACTACTTGAATATTGTAATATATTTGAAACTACACTTGGAAAGTATTTAAAAGTATATACAAATATTCAAATATTTAAATACTCCCATGTATTTGGAAACAACTATTTGAAAATAGCTTCAAATATTAGGCTATTTATAAGAAATCATTTGGAAATGCTTTCAAATACTTCAAATAAAAAGTATTGATTCTGTCACACCCTGGTTCTGGGACTCATTATGTTGAGCCAGGGTGTGTGCAGTCTATGTGGTTTTGTTCTATGTTGGGTGTCAAAGTGTTGTATTTCTAGGTTTGGTCAATGACTCCCAATCGGAGGTAACGAGTGTCAGCTGTCGGCTCGTTATCTCTGATTGGGAGCCATATTTATTTCTGTATGTTTTCCTGTGGGGTTTGTGGGTTATTATTCCGTGGTTCAGTGTTTGTACTGTGGACTTCACAAGTCGTCTTTTGTTTTGTATTTTACGTGCTTACTCTTATTAAAGTCATGTTCGTTCAACGCGCTGCGCTTTGGTCTCCTTCACTCCTAGACGATCGTGACAGAATAACCCACCAAAGAAAGACCAAGCAGCGCGTCCAGGAGCAACAGGATCCACCTACACAGGATTTATATCCACCCATAAAGGATTCATGGACATGGGAGGAGATTCTGGATGGTAAGGGACCTTGGGCACAACCGGGAGAATATCGCCGTCCTCGGGAAGAGCTGGAGGCAGCTAAAGCCGAGAGGCGGCGATATGAGGAGGCAGCACGGAGGCAAGACTGGAAGCCTGTGGGTACTACCCAAGAATTTCTTGGGGGGGGGCTAAGAGGGAGTGTGGCGAAGTCAGGTAGGAGACCTGCGCCTACTCCCTGGACTGACCGTGGAGAGCGAGAGTACGGGCAGACACCGTGTTACGCAGTTGAGCGCATGGTGTCTCCTGTACGCAGGCATAGCCCGGTTCGGTACAGTCCAGCTCCACGTATCGGCCGGGCCAGATTGAGTGTTGAGCCGGATGTCATGAGGCCGGTCCCACGCAGCAGGTCACCAGTGCGTCTCCTCGGGCCGGCGTACATGGCACCAGCCTTACGCATGGTGTTCCCGGTTCGCCCACATAGGCCGGTGCGGGTTATTCCACCTCCCCGTACTGGTCGGGCGACGGGGAGCATCAACCCAGGTAAGGTTGGGCAGGCTCAGTGCTCAAGGGAGCCAGTACGCCTGCACGGGCCGGTATTTCCGGCGCCACCTCCTCGCTCCAGCCCAGTACCACCAGTACCTACACCACGCACCAGGTTTCCTGTGCGTCTTCAGAGCCCTGTGTCTCCTCCACGCACTGGCTCGATGGTGCGTGTCTCCAGCCCTTTACCATCAGTGCATACACCACGCACCAAGCCTCCTGTGTGTCCCCAGAGTCCTGTGCGTCCTGTTGTTGCTTCCCGCACTAGCCCTGAGATGCGTGTCCTCAGCCCGGTACCTCCTGTTCCGGCACCACGCACCAGGCCTACGATGCGCCTCAGACGGCCAGAGTCGGCCGTCTGCCCAACGGGGCCTGAACTGTCCGTCTGCCCAACGCCGTCTGAACGGCCCGTCTGCCCAACGGCGCCTGAACTGTCCGGCTGCCCAACGCCGTCTGAACTGCCCGTCTGTACTGAGCCTTCCGCCAGACAGGATCAGCCAGAGCCTTCCGCCAGACAGGATCAGCCAGAGCCGTCCGCCAGACCGGATCAGCCAGAGCCGTCCGCCAGACCGGATCAGCCAGAGCCTTCCGCCAGACAGGATCAGCCAGAGCCTTCGGCCAGACCGGATCAGCCAGATCCGTCGGCCAGCCATGAGCAGCCAGATCCGTCAGCCAGCCATGAGCAGCCAGATCCGTCAGCCAGCCATGAGCAGCCAGATCCGTCAGCCAGCCATGAGCAGCCAGATCCTTCAGCCAGCCATGAGCCGTTCAGCCAGGATCCGCCAGAGCCGTCCAGCCAGGATCCGCCAGAGCCAACCAGCCAGGATCCGCCATTGAGTCAGGTGCTGCCCCTTATCCTGGTGCTGCCCCTTAGTCCGGTGCTGCCCCTTAGTCCGGTGCTGCCCCTTAGTCCGGTGCTGCCCCTTAGTCCGGTGCTGCCCCTTAGTCCGGTGCTGCCCCTTAGTCCGGTGCTGCCTCTTAGTCCGGTGCTGCCCCTTAAACCGGTGGGGGTCATTTGGAGGAACCTACGTAAGCGGGTAGTGACTATGGTGGGGTGGTGGTCTAGGCCGGAGCCAGAACCGCCACCGAGGAGGTATGCCCGCCCAGCCCTCCCCTGTTTGGGGGTTTTGAGGCGCGGTCGCAGTCCGCGCCTTTAGGGGGGGGTACTGTCACACCCTGGTTCTGGGACTCATTATGTTGAGCCAGGGTGTGTGCAGTCTATGTGGTTTTGTTCTATGTTGGGTGTCAAAGTGTTGTATTTCTAGGTTTGGTCAATGACTCCCAATCGGAGGTAACGAGTGTCAGCTGTCGGCTCGTTATCTCTGATTGGGAGCCATATTTATTTCTGTATGTTTTCCTGTGGGGTTTGTGGGTTATTATTCCGTGGTTCAGTGTTTGTACTGTGGACTTCACAAGTCGTCTTTTGTTTTGTATTTTACGTGCTTACTCTTATTAAAGTCATGTTCGTTCAACGCGCTGCGCTTTGGTCTCCTTCACTCCTAGACGATCGTGACAGATTCGGTTCCACATCGTTTGAAAATACTCAAATACATAGAATGTAAGTATTTCAATGACAAATATTTAAATACACATGTATTTGAACACAGGTCTGTTTTCCATATTTACATTTCAATGTGCTTGCATTCTCCTGATGAGTTGATTAATTATTGCATTGACTCCTAATAAGGGGAGGGTGGAGAAAGACCCTGCAACATCAATTAAACTAGTGATTTAATTTGTGTGGCCAAATTCATTGCTTGCTTATCTCCCCAGAGTATCCCCAGAGGATGTCTGTAGCATGGAGTGTGTGTGTGTGTGTGTGCATGCATGCGCATCCTAATTATAGTTATATTCTTCTGTGTCTTGGGTTTTCCACACAGCATGACCCAATAACAGTGGATTAGTGACCCTGTTTTTAATTTTTTTACATTTTAGTCATTTAGCAGACTTACAGTTAGTGAGTGCATACATTTTCATACTGGCCCCCTGTGGGAAACAAACCCACAACCCTAGCGTTGCAAGTGCCATGCTCTACCAACTGAGCTACAGGGGACACTTCATGTGCTAATTCGCTTGTGTAGGGTTGTAACTGTTCTAAGACTGATTGAGAAGATAAAGTACATTTCCCAGGATACAGTATGGGGCTACTTTTTGGGGCTTTGTTAGCTCTGCCTTGTTCTTCTCAATCTACATCTTCCCTCCAACAAGACAGTACTTTGGGTAGCCCTCTCCTGTAGTCAAATGACCTAATGCCCTCATGGGTGGAATATTATTAAGATTTTTCATAATTTCATAAATAATAAGTCCAGTGTTTGTATGTCAAACGCTTTTGTTTTATTTCAGTCTTCTATGATGCATATAAAGTGTAATATTGGGATGCAAACTGAAAATTGAATACATTATAACTCTGTATCTGACATGGTACAGGTGTCTTCTTTTTTTTAAACCCGTAATGTTGTGTGTGAGGTGTATACTTTGGTTTCAAAGTAGATTTGTTTAAGACTACCAAGCAACACTCTGTGTGACCCTGATTTAGCCCACTGCAGTGAAAGGTTAATTGCAGATTACATATTTTCTTTTGATGAGAATACTTTTTAAAATCTCATAACGTAGGATTTTGATACAACACAAACTTAATCCACAGTATTTGTGAAATTAGGATTGTTATTTATTCTACACGTTTACCTCCCTAGTACTTATTTAATAGCTGGTCTTTCCTATATGAGTTAATTATATGTAATGTCTGATCCTTTGTTCACGAGACCTTTACCGTCTTCTCCCAACTCCCTACTGAAAAAGATTACAGAGAAAATGTTTACCCAATATAGCTTTTGCTAAGGCAATAGCCCTCACATAACAATCTGTACTTCCATCTGGTCACTGTGGTTTTCGCATTTACCATTTTGTACCCCTTAGCTTTCACTTACTGCCACAGTGAGTCATCCCATTTGAAAATAGTCCCGCAAACATCCTCAGGCGGTCTCCTATGGATCTCTAACATCAGAAGATTAGAACCACTACACTACCCAGTTTGCTGTTGGGACTAGGCTGGTGAATCACACAGTGCCTTTAGAACATGTGCTGCCCTCTTTCAGGTTTATGTGAGGTAACACTTTTTGGGGATAGTCTATCTGTAGATGCTCTACAGACTATCTACAGACAATCAGTAACATTTCAACTAACTATCTACTAACCCTAGCTCTAACCCTAACCTTAACCCGTATCCTAACCCTAAAATTAACCCTTCCCTAGCCTTAACCCTAACCTTAACCCTTACCCTAAACCTTATTCTAAACATAACCCTAACTGTAATCTTAGCAAGCAGCTGCTTATCAACAAATAGTTTGTTGATAGTATGACCATCTGTAGATCATCTACAGATGGAAATCTGGACTATCCAAATAAAGTGTGACCTTCTGTTATTATATTTCTGTATTAGTGTACACTTTCCAGAGGGAAAGAGGGAGAGGAAGAGGGCAGAGTGGGAGAGAGAGTGAGTAAGAGATAGACTGAGAGATGGAGAGGAACCGAAGAGGAGTAGGGAGAGAAGGAGGGAATGGGGTTTGTGTGAGTGATTATGTAAGATCTATCAATTAAAAGGATCACCTTTCATCCCTCATCCTGCACAGGGCTGCGTTGCCCCAGAAGATAACTCTCTTTCTCTCTACCCCCCTTCTCCCTTTCTCTCATCTCCCCTTTCTCATCTCTCACTCCCTTTCTCTCTACCCCCCTTCTCCCTTTCTCTCATCCCTCTCTCGCAGGTGGCACAGGGCCCAAACCTGGCGCCTGCCACCCTGCGCAGATGAATTGAAGCATAGCGCTGTAAATTCATCACATATGGCTAATATCTCTCCTCTCAGATTTGCAGGGAGAGGGCCAGAATCACCTCGCTCTATTCTTCCGGGAGTCAGTCAGCTGTGACTCTCAGGCCATTCAAAAAAATAACAGAAATGAAAAACTGTATGGAGTCCCACTTTACAATTCAGAATTTTTCATTTTTTATTCCTCGGATCCTCAGGTCCACTCTCTCTCTCTCCATTCATAATGCGAAACTCCAGATTAATTACATTGTTCCAGGTAAGTAAAAATCAGTGGCGCACCTGTCCCATTGCATTAAGATAAATTGAGTGATCATAGTTTTAGTTTCATTAGTTATTTATTAGGGCCACTGCCCAAAATAACACTTTACTGAGGAAGTGGAAGACGGCTGGATGACTGGTCATCATTAAGGGTTAATAGAGCTAATGGTCTAATGGACTTCAATGAACTGAAATAGATGATTGAAGACTAAGCAACACAAGGAACTTTGCAATGCACTGGCTGCAACAATAATACTATTAGTATGTTGATACAGTTGTGTAGGGTTAAGGTAAACACAAAGCAACTATGCTGTAACTATGTAGTGATTTTCCTTTCAGATACTCAATGTAGTCTTGTCAATGATACGGACAGTCAACTCTTTGGAGGTTTAAACTCTCTCTCTTTTTAATTCCAGTCATGGGTTTGATTTGTTGCTCCTAGATTAGATTGCAGAGATTTGCAATAGGATAATATTCATATAACTAAGGTCTGATATCAACGGTCTTATAACTAATAAGAAAATTGCTTTAATACAAAGTTCCAGTGCACTGTTGGTTCTCTTTATCATCTGGCTGATCAACACTATTCATTGCTTGCCAAAGGCCCTGATTGCATGGTTAGAAATTCATGTGGTAGATGTATTGGGTTTGATATGAATATTATGTGGTTTTGCCCATGGGGACAGTTCCATTAGTTAGATTTTCCGTATGTCTGAAGCGAGACTGAATTCTTTAGCTTTGTCACATATTTTCTTTGAGAACTAAAAACTTCCAAACAATAGACTAGCTTAAAGCTGCAATATGTAACTTTTTGGGCAACCAGACCAAATTCAAATAGAACTTTGAGTTATATATCTGTAATTCTCATTGAAAGCAAATCTAAGTGGTAGATGTGTTCTATGAGCGCTATTTCTATGCCTCCCGTTCTTAAGTTTCGTTTTGTGTCTTTTACTTTTTGTTTTGTACACCAGCTTCAAATACCTGAAAATACTATTTTTTTGATTATGGAAATATATTTCACTGCAATTTAGATTGTACAATGATTCTCTACACACTGTCTGCTTGTTTTGTCACAAACTGAAATTAGGCGAACTATTAGAATTTTAGCAACCAGGAAATGGCGGAGCGATTTCTGCATATTGCACATGTACATTTTAAATATTTGTCAAGGCATTTTTACTTTCTAAATTATGTTTCTAGTTTTTGCCTTGAATTGATTTCCCTATTGAATCCTATATCTAGGAATACGATGCTAAGAAATTCATGCTGTTGTAAATCAAAAGGAGCGGAGACTTTGTTGTGTTATATTTAGTTGCAGCAGGCTAACCCCTTCTCTAGCATCCTTGTTCTGCATGGTGTATTTACTTCTAGTACTGTGTACACATGTTGTCATCTATCAGAAGAAAAAATAACATGTTCTTAGAACACGAGAACAGAATCAGATTTTGTTGGATTGATGTGCCATTCAGCCCATGTGTTCTGTGCAATGTTTCTCCACATACAACAAGCAAGCCTGGGTCTGATTAAACATAATCTTGATGTGTGTAATACATACACTAAGCGCCATGTCCTCCCTGCTGTGCGTGTGCACACACTGCCCACACACATTTGTCATGCCGAGCTACTTGTTGAGGCCGTTGTTGTGATTAATGTGGTGGTTCAGGGTGGCTTTAGCGTGATCGCTGTGCTGTGAAAGCAGTGCGTGTAATTTCATTGTGTATGCCACAGTTTTGCTGTACCACATTCACATTATTAGCAGGCATGAGTAAAACAAACTGAAAAAAAAGAGTGAAAACAAACTCATTTAAACCGCATGTTGACAAGTTTGCGTCCGCGAAACGGTAAAGTGGTATTCCCACAAACAGTGAACCCCTTTGTTCTCTTCACAATCTTAGTTCTGACACTTTTATTTGACATCGAGGTGTGTCCTGCCCAACAACTGTCATTAAAGCATCGGAAGTCCCCTTAACACACAGATATCTCTTCAGAGTGAGATTATGACTGTAATGAAACAACCTTGGCTCCGTTTCCCTGAGAAAATCAAAACAATAGTCAATACGTGTGAGGCATGTAAAAAATTCCCTGTGTTATTTAAAACTGTTATGGCAACTAGAGTGAGCAGGTATTTCTCATGAGTATCCATTTTCTCCTGGGTGTCCAGTGTCTTTGAGGTGAAAAGTCTTGGAATGTCTGGGATTGGTAGTCAGAAAGGAGAATGCTCTAGAAGTGCACATGGAAGTGTTTTAGAGATATTCTGTGGAGGAGACTGTTTGCCAGAGAGATGTAGGATCAAACATTGCTCAATGTCCTCTTAAATGTATCTTTTAGAAGGAGAGTGTTATCACATGTGCATTCCTCTCTCCCTATCTGTGCATGTCTGGACTATGTGGGGGAACGGTAACTGTCGTGTTGCACAGGGGTTGTGTTAGAAAACTCGCCTCAGGACTCGAACGCTGGCTTTGGTCCAGTTCAACTATAAATGGAGCCCTTTATGCTGTCTGTACATGCACACACACACACACGCATGCAAGAACGTAACGGCCCATTCACATCCCAAATTTGCAGTCCGTTGCTTTGAGCCAGATGTCATTCATTTCCATGGGGACAATCCGCAACGGAGTGGCATCGCAGCGCCCCCTTGCTTCCGAGGCTTCATTGCAAAGCGGATGGCGCGTACTTTGAACTCTTCAGTCCGGCCAGAGTCCATCAATAGAACAGGAAGTTACCAAACCACAGAATGAGGTACGCTAGATGAGTACTATTTTACGAGTAATACGACATTGGATGTTAAGCCAATTATATCATATGAATGTAGCCTCCAGTTTTAATACTAAAAAGTTTGTTGTGATGGTAATGACATTTGTTTATGAGGTGTATCTACACTATCTTCAACCTAGCCTAGCTTTTAGTTAGCTAGCTGTGTGTAAGCTAGCTTGACTTGCTAGAAACTAAGATAAAGAAGTTGAGCAAAAAGTACCTAAATTAAACATGTTTTATTATCACCTGAAACAATGTTTCTCCTGTCTTGAATGACAAGTAAATGCTATCTCTGATGAGAGACAGGCTCTCTTCCATCTTGCGTTACGAAACCCTATGCTCATCCGGGAACGAGTAGCGGAACGAGATTACGTGAAAAGGACATACAGCCAACTGAATTGTGTCAGTTTGTGTATGGGTCATTAGCTCGCAAACGCAGGCACGCATACACACATGCGTGCACACAGGTAATCACTCATTCACATGCACGCATACACACACACACACACACACACTGACGAGTGCAGAGACACACACACACACACATGCATGCACAAACAAACCGACACACAGACACACACACCCACCACTGCCTGCAGGTATCAGAGAAAGGAGTGCTTTCACCGCCCAAGTGTTCATCACGGCACTTCAGTAACACAAGCAGAAAGTCATTGTTATTATTCCTACCGAGAGGAATCTGAGCCCTTCATAGATAGACAAGCTGAACTATGCCAAGAAGAGCGAGGCGGAGGGAGAGACATAGAGGAAAGAGAGAGAGAGAGTGATCACGATGGTGATAGGGAGGAGGAGAGACCTGTCACTTCTCTTGCCGGAGTTTTTCTTGGCTTCCACACTGGGTACAAGTCAGGGTGAGGTAGAGCAAACAGTACCGCCACTGAGCGTGCCCAGTTGAGCCTGCTAATCTCTCAACGCGCTCCGACCTACCCGGCCCACCGTCAAAATGAACAGTCCTCTGACAGGATTTAATTACAAACAGACTAGTGTCAGGCACACACACACACACACACACACACACACAGACACACACATACACACACAGACACACACAGACACACACACACACACACACACACACACACACACACACACACACACACACACACACACACACAGAGTGTCAGGTAACTTCTTGCTCTCCCTCTCTCACACTTCCCTTTCCCAGACAGCAATTATACCCTTTAACTCTTGTCAACGCAGCAGCGGTTTTTCCTGCTCTGTGTAGCCAAACATCTACCCCCTCCCTCCCTCCCTCCCTCCCTCCCTCACCTGTCACCTCCCTCCCTCCCCTCTCTCCTCTCTCCCCCCCAAGTAGAACAAAGGCCAACTGCCTCACTTGTTCAGTTTAACTCAACAATGAGAGCCTACAGTATTGGCTCTGTTGAAGCTAACATAATACAGTCATTCTACATCTAGAAGTTGATATATCTAGGATAAGGTTCCCTTTCACAAATAGTTATTTGGTCTATTAGGGGTTAAAGCACACAACTGACCTTCTGTGTCTCGAGCTGATCAGTGTCTCAAGGCATGTTGATTGAGAACACATTCTTTTGCGAAAAACGCCCTCGGGAAGACAATAAAAGCATCTACTGGATTGGTTAATTTAATTTGATTTATTTTAATAATGACTCATTGATGACTGGCCAAAGCGAAGGAGGCGTTATACTGTATCAGGTGAAAGGGAATTCATTTTAACTGAGATCAATCAACAGTGTTTCCATCTGTTTTCTCTGGTTTCATCTGATAATAGTATTGTCGCAGTTATGACAACTCTGTTGCATTATGTCTTTCTTACCAGATAAAGAAGTTGTAAAAAAACTAAAAAGCCATTGGATTAGTAAAAGTGTTGTTTCAGATAATTTCCCTGTAATTAGACAATCAGCTTTTGAAACAACACAACAATTACATTTAGTTTGATACAGCTGTCATTCAGCCATTTACAGTAATTTTCATATATTTTCATAATAAAGTATGGCTTCAGGCAAAGATACACAGTAGGCCTGTAGAATAGTGCCATAGCATAGGACCTGATGAATGAAAATATACATTTCAACAGGGCTCCTTTCTGTGGTTATTAGGGGATTTGATGAAATAACTTCACCCTCAAACTCTCCCTCTTTACCCGCAGCCAATTTCCTCCAATGGAGGTGATCCTTTCTGCTGGGCTTATTGAGACGGAGGCCACTCCGGCTTTTACACAGTGAAGTGAAAATGAGGGATTTCTAATGGCTGTGCACTCTGATAGCCTTCCAACGGAACAGGGCCCAAGGCCTCTCTGCCCAAGGCCCCTAGCTCCGGAGCTCTAACTCAGCACAACCCATTAACAGCCACATAACTCTCCCTACCCTCCACCAGGCTATAGTAGTATACTGAAGACTGGAAGGAAAACCGAGCTGCTTGCTGTACTCTACGAGTGTTAGCAGATGGAGAGAGTTAATGCGAGTCTGTAACTGAAAAATATGTGGCGTACTCGGCCAAAACCCTCAGGCTTAGATTTCCGTTGTGACAGCAGGAGAATGGTCAGGTTGTTGATATAGCTTTTTTTAGCCGTGAACATCTGCAGAGAAAACAGTGGTGGTGTTGATGGTGGATGCATCAGAGAAGAAAAACACACTACCATGTATACTCCAGTCTACATTTGTTCATGCTAACGTAATGCATGAGTAATGAGCACTTAAATGTGTAGTGTCAAAAATGCTAATGGTCTTAGAAATGTTAATGGTTTTAATTGATGGAGTAATTAGTGGTATGTTTGTCCTGTGGTGCTGAATAACCTCAAAACTTCATAATCATTTTCTTGAGAAAGTAATGTGAGAAAAATGTTGTTTCTTGTTCCTAGTTCAAAAATTTAAAAAATAACACTTTTGTCCTTAGTTAGGGGCTAGATAGTTTTGTGTATATGCTTTATTTTCCTGCTATATTTCCTTAGTTATAAGGGACATTTCAACTATATTTGTTTTATATACTATGTGGAGTTTCAGTCTAATTTGGATTCTGAAGTCTCTCTGTGTAGTCTGGCTGTCTAGATTACTTAAATCCTTTTTTTGTTTATTAATCAAGCAAATGAACGTACAGGCAGCTACTTTATATCTAAAGTAAAACTTTCCTACCATGCAAATACTTTTACAATTCTAGAGATACTGTTGTTTCTATAGAAAAAAAAAGACAAAGGGGGCAGGTCAAAGGCACATTCTGTAACATTTACAGCCTTTTTGATCATTTAAACGAATGATATATACCCATTGATTCTTGAAGAATATCACTTAAAAATACCTTATGATGAAGCTTGGCTCATACGTTTATTCAATGGGAGTTTCAAGCTTCATAATTTTTCAGTGGAGGTTCATCAGTTTCTAATCTGGTTCCAGTGACAGGTTTGGGATAGTAGCTTAGATAGACAGAAGACACTGGGTGACTAGCTTCTCAAGGCCAACACTTCATCTCCTCTCCCTAAGTAAGCATTTTCTCTGTGTAAAAGGAGAACATTTGACCCCTATTGTCTCCATATACAGACATATTCCCCTGTGTGGGTAATGGGCTTTTACATATAGATGTCATTCAAGACACACCCGCACACTGGCATGCCTGCACACACACACACGTGCACACGTAGGCACATCAGCATGCACACACACACACAGACGTTGGCGTGCCACAAACACAAGCCATATTACAGAGATGCACACACACTCAAAGATGCATTTCTTTTCAATGATGTACCATGCCCAGGATGAGAGTGTTTTAAAGGCATTCTTTCCTTGACATTTACCTTGTGAAAGTCAACTGAAGCAAAACAAATTCCACTCATGAGTGCATTTGAAATAGCGCGGGACAAAACAGATATGCCCAGGAATGTCATGTTGACCGATAAGAAATCTTGAATTGATACAGTACTATGTTCTGAAAATAGTCTATGTGGTTGTGTGGAGATGAGGGAAGAGTTTAGTAGATAATGATGTGGCTTTACACAATAAGATGAGAGCTTTAAGTTTTAATCCAGTGGGAATTCACTGGTTTTGCTAGAAATGCTCTTAGTAAGAACTGCTTCAATTTGTTGCCTTTATGTATCGTTTTTTTTAGTTTAGTGCACTTTTCCTGTAGACTAGTGTCTGTCTGTGTGTCTGTCTTTCCTCTCGCTTCAATGGGCCATATGCTTCAACAACATGTGGGAGGCAGGGAGACATCTTGGGTGGAAAATTGATTATAACTGGCTGATCCAGGGGATACATGTAATGGTGGCCGAGACTGCCTCAGTCCCACAGTGCAATGTCACCATAAGCTATCAGCCTTAGCACTCTGGGCTTTGATGCTGCTCGGTGCATATTCTGAGCCGGTAAGCCTATATGCCCCACGGGACCGGGTCAACCAATGGGCCCACAGCCATCTTCTCTTCTTTGATATTGTTATGAAAAAGTGGCAACAGACAGCTTTTTTTAGGGGCTTGATGTTGCAACAGCTAGAGCTCAGCAGAAACTAAAGGGTGACTCTTCTAGCTACGCTGAGTGTAAAGGAGATGTAACTGACCGCCGTTGTTTTAGTGCCAACACAAACGGACTCATGGAATCTTTTAATTTGCCATAATAGATTGCAGTAGAAAGCAATTGATGGGCAATATGCTGAGGGGTTTGAAATTGAATCCCGTATCATGTGGGGATGGCGAGGCACCCTCAAAGAGAAACGCCGGGGTCACTGGGGGATTCTGGGAAGGCCATCCGATCCCACCTCGGACGAGCTAAATAAACGGACACGATACAGCTTTCAGAACTACAGGTCTCTGGGCTGTTTGACTGAATACACACACAGACATACACACACACACACACACACACACGCACACACACACACACACACACACAGGGACAGATAAACCTTGACATGACATGTAGTCTAACTGCTTCATCACACGGTACAGTAAAAAACCCTCCCAGCAACAAGAACATTCCAGCAAATGACAGCCCTGATCTGCAGTACCCTCCAAGAGAGATGGGAGTCAAGTAAGCCCATTAAATATGTCTCTATAACCCTCACTGGCTAAAATGACCCTGGTCAGCCCAAGGCTGAGACACTCCTTCTGATTGGTTGGCTGCAGTTTGTTTGAGTTGCTGTGGCGTTGGAGCCCTGCTGTGTGGCAGTCAGCCCTGTTTGCTCTAACTCCAGGTGGCATTAGCGATATGCATTAGGAGCCCTCTGCCTCATAATGGGAGAATAAAAGTGAGCCCCAGCGCTGTTGGGCCCAGACGTAACTGGATAAAGGCTGTCAGAGGCTTGTCTGCACCGCAAGTGGAAACGTAGACGGAATCTAATAAGAAGGTCCAACCTGCAGTGATTCAGACAGAATCAAAACAAGAGGGCTCTGAATATGGACCCTAAGGGTAACTTGGGCTCTTCTGGGTCTAAACCAGTGCCGCCTCTAGCCCGTGTGGGGCCCTAAGAGCGATTTGGATTGGGAGATCACCTTGGGGGACCCTTCTGTGTATAGGCCCCTTCTGCGTATAGGCCCCATCTGCGTATTGGGGGCCTCCTCTGCATCTGGACCTCCTCTGCGTATAGGCAGAGCACTGCTGACATTGGCTAACTGAGTGACTGACATAACAAATGGAAAACTGCTGATGCACCACACATTTTCTAAATTGCACCTTGTGTATTCCACTTTTCTAACTCTCAGTTAGACGCCGACTCAGTTCCTAAAAAAAGGTTGCGGGCCCACTAGTGGCCGCATTTTGTTTCATTGAGTCCAACTAGCCAATTCGGGATGGTAGCCTACTTTAGGAATATAGATAACTACAGTCAGTCAATTTCTTGTTTATCTGTATTCAGACAGAAGGAAGTTTTTTATTCTTCTTCTCTTCTATCAGGGATAACATTATGGGAATAGGAACCACCAAAAAAGGATCAAGTATTGGGAGAGATGCAGAGCTGGGTCAACGTGTGGTATCTGATAGCTCTGCGTGTGTGTGTGTGCGTGCATGTGTGAATGTGCGCGTGGGTGTGCGTTTCGGAATGTGTTCACTCTTGCTCTTTATGAGGTGACAGACGTATAAAAAATCCCAGTACAGTGTGTGGGAAGACAGACACTGGTCTAAAAGACCCATTCATCCTGAGTCATGTTTCACTAGGGCTGCAGTGTCAGGCTGAGAGAGAAAAATAACAGAGCCTAATATCCTCCATATACCCTAGCAGCCCTATGCAGGAAAACAACATCCTGGTCCTGGCTACCTCTCCTACTGCTTGAACAAAACAATACCTCTTCCTCTCATCGCTGCTCCTGCCCTGCTTACTAGTGTTGGATGGGAATAACTAGGAAAATATATGCGTAACCCTCCCCTGACATAGCGCCTCGTTTGATGTGGATTATTCAAACACATGCCCTTTCTCTCCGTTCTCGGAGCAAAAACACATCTAACTCATTAAGTTTGAACAGCTCTGTTTTTCACAGTGACAGAATATGAATGAGGCCAGCCAGTCAACACGTTTTGTGGACCTGATTTTTAAGCCTGAGATAAGGTGGTGAGTCAAAAGCTTTCTCTCAGATGTTTAGCTGGAGGACTGTCAATTTTTCATGCCTGTCAAAAAGGAGGTGTGTGGTAGGATATGATGGCTTAGCCTTGCCTTGCTCCAGGCCAGGTCTGTGGGTCATGTGAAAATGTGAGTGGCTTGTCTGGTATTACTGGCTGCTGGAAGACGAGCAGGGAGAGGGGTCAGTACTTTCTCCCTCTGGCTGAGAAAAGGAGGTGATCACACATCTGCCCAGGCCTACAGCCCTCTGTTGGGCTACCGCAAAAGCAATACATACACACACACACACATTCCACCCCCACATCACGGGCCATGGGGATAAGCGATCTGCCTGCCAGGCAGCACTGTCACGGCCAGGTCGTGAACTGAGCCTGCTATTGCAATCTGAACGCAGCCGATAGACTGAAACCAGAGGAGGGCAGGTAGCAAAGCTTGGATGAGCATGTCCAGGCCTTTCCATTACAAGCCTCGGGCAAGCGAACAACCAAACGTATAGGCTTGCACAAAGTCCACAAAGTTGGATGTGTGCTAATATATTTGTTGACTAAACCGCAATGAATTCAGACTATATCCGTGATGAATGATATGGAATGGAATAGATGTTGCAACAGCAACATGAGTACTGACTGATGGTTTAGTGTCTGATAGAGAGTGGAAGAGGCACTAAGGCATGAAGGGGGAGTCGGTGGTCAGTGGTCAGAGACGTGATGCCTGTTAAATGAGTCCACTGTGACGGTGGCTGGACAGAGGAGAAAATAGAGAGACTGTGAGAGAGAGAGAGAGAGAGAGAGAGAGAGAAAGAGAGAGAGAGAGAGAGAGAGAGAGAGAAGAGTGAAAGAAAGAGAACGAGAGAGAGAGAGAGACTGTGCGGGAAGCCTTGGCTTCTGGCAGCTCGGAGCTCCGGAGTGCTCTCTTGGCTGCCTTATGAACGTTCCAAAACAAACAACAATGGCCTGTCCAGCCTTGCTGCTCACAGCCCATAAAATGACTCTCAGAATTCAGTCAGTCACAAACTACTTTGCTCTCTGGATATCCATGCTCTAGCCAAGAGAGGACACACGCAGCGCAGTTATCACTAGCAGGCAAAAAAAATGTCAGTGATTCATCTGAAAGTGGGTTAGAATAATCAGATAAAATATTGTTTTTGTGTTTTTCTAGTTTCATCTTTATTTTTTATAGTACATTAAAAAAGTTTTATAATTCCTATTAATTTAAAAAATAATTGACATCTAAATAAACAAAATTCATATTTTTGAATCTGGGATTGGGCTCAATTCCGAAATAACCCAGTGGGCAAAAACTGGTGGAATCAATGTCGTTTCCCTGTCATTTCAACCAACAAATGCAATGTAATGATTTTGAATCAATGTGGAAAACCGACTGGATTTGAAGAAAGTCATCAACATAGGGGAGTTTTGTATTTTTTTCACCCAACTTCGAACCTAAATCCAATCACATGGTGATATTTTTTGTTGATTTCACATTGAATTCACATTAGTTGACAACTTAATCAAATGTAAATCAAAACTAGATGTTGAATTGACATCTGTGCCCAGTGGGAACTAAAGAAATATGGCTGATGGTGAAAATGTAAATAATCAAATTATTTAATATATTGTACTATGATGATGCACTATTTTAGCATCCTACTTTTCAATCATTCAGACACACAACACTTTTATTTTATTTAATATTGATCTGTCATCAAGTTCCAATTAAAAGTTAGCTCACAAATTCCAGTACAGTATATTTTTCCACATATATACATTTTAGGTCAATTACACATTATCCATTCCTTTAGCACTAATGACATTACCCGCTGGTATTTGGTTATATTTTTCTTTCATCTGTGGGAGGCCATTTCTCTCTCCCTCTTTTTCTGATGCCCAGAAGAGGGTGAGGGTTGAAGGCAGTATGTTATAACTCAGGAACGGCTCTTCCTTTATGCCTGGCTCTCAGTTTGCCATGTATGCTCTGCTCTCCCTGGCCTTGCTCTCTCTCTCCCTCCCTGCATATCTGGGCTGGGCCCTCAGGCCAAGTTGCTGCTCTAGACAATGCCTGATTCATGACCGAGTTTCCCGACGGTCATCTGACTCAAGACACTAATGGGGATTTAGGTCGTGCACTACCGAGGCACCTAAAGCGAGGGTTGGTATGAGATATCCTAACTGGAGACCTGTAACTGTTCTTTGTAGTGATATCAAACCTGTTACCAAACCTGTCACTCATATCATGTAGCAAGTAGCAATATGTTGTTCTAATGTCATAGTTACATCATGATTAAATAGTATATGAATAGTGTTCTGGTTTATGAGAAATGTGTTAACTGAAGGTAGGGAAAATATAATTGGCAATATTTAAAACATCTATCATAATTATACTTTTTTTAATAATGATTTTTTCAATAATCAAACTGTAGTTTTGGCAAGGTCCCTATGAGTTCCTGCTTTTTCACTGAAATTAAAACTGACATAGAGATAAAACAAAGTACTGTAGAGAACCCCAGTGCAAATGTGGTGTGAAAAGAAGGTGTCTAAAATCAAAGCACAACACATTTTGATCCTTTTTTGAAAAGCAGCTGATCTTTAATGAATTCACAACCAGAGTTCTTCCACGGTTGGGCTAATGCGTCTAAATGTTTTTCTTGATCATTTCGATTTTAACGTAAGAGAATACAGCAGTCAGACCATGTTAAATGCAACAGATAAAAGCCCATTAAATTAATAACACCTATCACTGATAAGTAGAAGTAAATTATTGCTACGCCTCACCAAATATTTCATAAAATCTTTGGGAAAGTGATTACAAATTATTTAAACAAGATATCAAAAGTGTGTACTAGCTTTTAAGATGTACCCTTACCTTCAAGATTTCCAGCCTACTCATAAGAGCCTGTCTATCAGCCATCCTGAATAATACCCAACTTTATCAGGCTATAAAAATACAATAAGTCACTCTCATTAACCCTAGCTTTGCTCTGTCTGAAGGCATCACAATCCTTCTGAAACGTTTTCACAGGGGAATTATCATTGCAAGCACTTCACAAACAAGTCAAACAAGTGTCATTGGCCAAAAATACATAGCTCAAAGTGCACAACAGTCAGTGAACTGGGGGGGAAAAAATGGACAATGGCCAATGCCTTAATAATGCATAGACTATCTAACAGCACCATTTAAACTTTAGAAATAGCTTCCTTGCATTCAGATCCAGTGGCTCCCACTACGGAGTACGTTCTACCTTCGCTCAAACTCTACCTCTTTATGCAGACGCACTGATTGGTTTAATTATGATTGCACCGATTAAGTGTGTCTTCGCTGCTCTCCTAGCTATCTCAGAATCACAGATCCAGGGAATCTGAGTTAGGAGCTTTGCTTTAAGGGCTTTGGGGTGTTGTTAGTCTCTCTCTCTCACGCTCTCTCTCACTCTCTCTCTGCTGTTACTTTCTCTCACATGTTGTCAGACACTCATTAGAAGAGGGGCTCTTACCGTTCTTGAGGCAGCTGGTGGTCAGAGCAGGGTCAGAGAGAGAGCGGCGACCTCCCGGAGTTACACACGCATCCCAGGACAGCTCCCGGACGGCAGGGTAGTGAGGGGCTCGTTATCTTTAAAGAGCGCAGCGTCTGTCGGGCAGCGGGTAGCAAGCGGCAGACGTGTGTCGGCAGGAAACTACAGGCACCAGTCAGAGTGGCGAGAAAGAGCTGAGAGAGCGAGAGAGAGAGAGAGAGCAGGACGCCGGCAGTCATTTCGCTTCCTCCTCTTGTGTGAGGAGTGTATGTAACTTAACCCCTGAGCAGCCTGAACCTTCACACACCAACACACACAAACACACACACAACCAGTTCCAGCCCGTCCAACAATGGGTGTCTTTTTTTCTTATGTTGTTTAACTCCTCTAACTCCTGAGAGTGGCGATGAGCTCACCGTGGTCTCGTGTTTCAGGGCTGGGGTATCTTGGAGGAATGTGAGAGCAGGCTCACAGAGAGGCAGAGGCGATGGAGAGGTCAGAGGACACCAGAGGGCACCTGGGGGAGTTATCGGGGAATGATGGAGGGGAGTTCCAGGAGAATTGCTGAGAACAAAAGAGGAGTTCGACATTTCCTGAACTGGGACCCGGAGAAAAATGGGGGAGCGCCATGTTAAACCAATTTCAGTCAGGGGAAGGGTTTAGTATTTTTTAAATCTAGTCCAGGAGACGGTCATGTAATTTGTAATCGATGAAATTTCAATGTTGTCCAATTCTGCCCCTCATCCCTGATTCTCTGCTAGATGCGCAATATCAGGTGCACCATGGTCTCAATCAATTGATACAAAGCCTATAGCCATACAGCTGGCCCAACAAGCGGAAATCGCTCAGTTCTGCCTCCAGGACAAGACTCATCCCAATAAACGTCAACCTGCTCATGTAAAATTAGGTAGAATTGCATGATATACAGCTGTGGAAAAAATTAAGAGACCACTGCAAAATTAACCGTTTCTCTGGTTTTACTATTTATAGGTATGTGTTTGTGTAAAAATAACTTTTTTGTTTTATTTTATAAACTACTGACAACATTTCTTCCAAATTCCAAATAAAAAATTGTCATTTACAGCATTTCTTTGCAGAAAATGACAACTGGTCAAAATAACAAAAAAGATGCAGTGTTGTCAGACCTCGAATAATGCAAAGAAAATAAGTTAATGTTCATTTTTAAACAACACAATACTAATGTTTTAACTTAGGAAGAGTTCAGAAATCAATATTTGATGGAATAACCTTGATTTTCAATCACAGCTTTCATGCGTCTTGGCATGCTCTCCACCAGTCTTTGGACTTTATGCCACTCCTGGCGCAGAAATTCAAGCAGCTTGGCTTTGTTTGATGGCTTGTGACCATCCATCTTTCTCTTGATCACATTCCAGAAGTTTTCAATGGGGTTCAGGTCTGGAGATAGGGCTGGCCATGACAGGGTCTTGATCTGGTGGTCCTCCATCCACACCTTGATTGACCTGGCTGTGTGGCATGGCACATTGTCCTGCTGGAAAAACCAATCCTCAGAGTTGGGGAACAATGTCAGAGCAAAAGGAAGCAAGTTTTCATCTAGGACACCCTTGTACGTGGCTTGATTCATGCGTCCATCACAAAGATAAATCTGCTCGATTCCAGCCTTGCTGAAGCACCCCCAGATCATCACCGATCCTCCACCAAATTTCACAGTGGGTGCGAGACACTGTGGCTTGTAGGCCTCTCCAGGTCTCCGTCTAACCATTAGATGACCAGGTGTTGGGCAAAGCTGAAAATTGGACTCATCAGAGAAGATGACCTTACTCCAGTCCTCTACGGTCCAATCCTTATGGTCTTTTGCAAACCTCAGCCTGGCTCTTCTTTGCTTCTCATTGATGAATGGCTTTTTTCTAGCTTTGCACGACTTCAGCCCTGCCCCTAAGAGCCTGTTTTGAACCGTCCTCGCCGTGCACTTCACCCCAGATGCCGTTTGCCATTCTTTTTGTAGGTCACTTGATGTCATCCTACGGTTGTTGAGTGACATTCAAATGAGTTGGCAGTCATCCCGGTCAGTAGAGAGTCATTTTCGCCCTCTGCCGGTCTGTAGCTTTGTTGTCCCCAATGTCTGCTGCTTGACCTTGTTCTTATGAACCGCCATCTTTGTAATTCTAAGGATGGAAGCAACCTGACGCTCACTGTATCCCTCTGCCAGTAAAGCCAGAATTGAACCCTTATTTTCCTCACTCAAAACTTTCCTTTTCAACTCTTTTGGCATGGTCAATAGTTATTTTTTTAAATTAATATTACTTTTGAGGTACTATTAGCACTGTTTTTGCCATCCAGCTGGTCCTATTGCAAGAGGACAGTGATGACCACAGCAATGGTTTTTATACTTTTCCTCGTTAAATAAGATTTGGTTCAGGTGATCACTTAATCAGAATCTAATTCAGTAGAATGAGGTGTGCCTGTGTTGGAATTCAACAGACACTGGAATGGAATGGCTGTAATACATGTAGAGATGCTGATTTAAGAAACATTTGCAGTGATTTCTTAATTTTTTCCAGAGCTGTATATCTTTTTTTCTCGGACCCTCAAATACGATAATAGATTCATGCTTGCTTTTATTATAAAGGAGATCTTTCCACCCCTACTCTTGTCCGCAGCGGTCTGGAAACCCACAACCTTCTGGCCCGCAGCCCAGTGCGCTATCAAAATTGCTACGTTGCCATGTAATGCTGACAGGAAGAAAAACAGTTTCTAAAACTGCATACCGAAGGCTCTGGTCTGTCCTAAGAGTGAGGATAAACGGTAGGCATGTTATCGGCTATCCACTTTATGTTTTAATTATTATTTTGGGTATAGGGGAGGGTCACTTTTTTTTTAAGCGTTCATGGAGGGTTGGGTAAAAATATATTTTACTGAAGGGAGGGCCAACCATTTTCATTTCAGAGAGATCTGTTTTTCTCCCAGTATCCCTCATTATAAATAATGACAGTTCCTTATAGGGGTTAGGGGTCAGACATGCTGCAGGGCTAGAGGAGCGCCCAGGTGGATTGAGAGCTGGAGGCTATGAACATGAGGACAGAGAGCATTTAGCAAGTGCATTTAGCACTCCCTTCACGGGCGACAACCCACTGCCGATTTATCCCTCGCTCAGTAACTGCACAGGCTGGATGTTTTGCTCTGTAAAAATGTTTTTAGTTGGTTTGAACAGAGACAGCAGCCGATGTGTGTGTTTTACAGTCTAATGCTCGAGGGGGGAAATGACAGGCGCCTGCTTTGTTGGAACTGGGGCCTCTCCTATCTGACTGGATGATTTCTATATTTCTGTTATGTTCCTCTGTTCCACCTGAGGAGAGAGATCAGAGGTGTGAGATTGTTGGTGTTACAGTTATTTTTTCCTCAGGCTAACTCCATACAAAAACGTGCCAATTAGGAAAGACACAAACTGGTGTCTGAAAAAACAGAAATTAACTAACTCATCATCCCATACCAGTTCCAACACAAACATAACTCACTGGGCTGGTAATACGGTGTTGGAGCAGTTTCTTTTTCAGGGCAATTGTTTACTCTCCTTACCTGCTGTTGCTGTTGTAGCTTCGAACTGCCAGATCAGCGCTGCTTCAGGGCCTCTGGGAACGTGTGGTCTGTATTAGGGAGAGGAAGTGTGTGAATGAACACTGCAGGCCCCACATCCCACATCTCAGGAATCTTGATCCCTTTTCCCTTTGTGGCTGATTCAAGAGCGGGACTGGCTAATCGCTCGCACTGATAGCCTCCTTTCTGAGACCTTTTGGGACTGTAAACTCCCTCCTCATTACAGGATGGAAGTGTGTGTGTGTGTGTCGTGCGGTGTGTGTGTGTGTGTGTGTGTGTATGTTTGTGCAGATGAGTGTAAGTTGGTGTGGGATGGGCACACCCTGGTGGGTCCGATCCTATGGGAACACAGTCATAGCGAACAGCTTGTTTTTGTGTTATTTGGCGATGCTGCTGCTGCTGGAATTCTGACAGGCACAGGGGAGGTCTAATATTTAAAAACAGTGCCAGGTATGAAAAATATTAAAAAGTTATAAAATCCTTCTCTTTCACTTACAGTTTTGTCTTACTTTTCAATCTATGTTTGTTTAATTGCTGCCATATGTTAACTGTATGTTTATCAAATATAGTTTATGTCCTATGCTAAAAACCTTAGTTTGAGTCAGTTTCTAATGGCTCCCATTTGTGTACCTACAGTACCTATGTGATAATCTAGTGTAGTTTATATTCTATGTTAATTCCTTGTCACAGCCTGACAGGTTGAACTTGCACTTGAGGTTGACTTTAATCCTCTGGTGAATCACCTGATCTGTCTCAGCCAAATGAGTTAGGTCAGTGTTACACGTCCCGACATGCCCAGCTTACTAACACTTGGCTCTGATCATGTCCCCTAGGCGTCCACACTACATGAACAGGAAAATAAGTTTTAAATGTTCTCTCTCTCTCCTACCCAAAGTCCTGTCTTGTTAGAGAGAGGGAGCTTTCAAACTAACTAAGATTAGACATGGCAGAAGTCGTAAACATGTTGTGGGCCTGATTCTTGTTAAAGACATTGCTTACATTAAAGGTGTTTAAATTATAATTTTTTCCAAGGGTTTAAACTGGGATGAACACAAAAGCATTTTGTCTTGGTTTATAGGAAGCAGCAAAGGTTTGATGTTGGGTAAACAAACACATTCCCTATCTCTGTCCAACAACTAGAAACAAACCCCACTGCACACATTAAAGGAAATTCCATAACCTAATATTATCAAACGTTTGTTTTATACACTGCCCTCCCCCAGCTCTCTTATACATTACAAACACAAGCCACCAGCTGAAACTGCAGTGGAAGGGCTCAAAACGAAATTAAAGTGTACGTTTATTGTGAAAACTACTACCTCTCTTTATGGTGTTTTGAGTCTTAAATGAAAACATATTCCTGGAAACCCCCGACACTGGCCCACCACCTTTAAGTGAAGAGAGTGTGTGTGTGTGCACGCATGTGGATGCTTGTGTGTGCACCTCTCTACCAACGCAAGCAGGGTCGAGGCCGCTGCTACCCTGCCCAGGACGCCTGGCTAATTACATCATTTTGGAGACAGCATGAAAGCACTTTACAAGCGAGAGCAACTGAAATTCTTTATAGCTTGCGGAAATGCCAATTAAAAGACAACACCTGGACATATGGCCGCTAACATGGCCGCCATCTCAATCCTCTCCTGACATGCTGAGGAGGCATTTGGTCTTCATACAAACCCCAAAGTGGCCCACCGCCATCTCGCTCCTCTCCTGACAGGCCATGGAGGCACATTGTCTTCGTACGAAAGCCAACGGGGCCCCCTGAGAATGTTTTTCTTTCCGTCTTGTTCTTTTTATTTGTTAAACGTCACCAACAATGTCAACAACCTCTCACAGTCTCACAGCAGAATTAGACGTTCATCCACGTTACTCCAAATGTCAAATTTCAAAGTTGCTCCAAATGTCAAATTTAGAAGGTTAAGGGTTAAGGTTTTGGATAGGTTTAAAACATGATGTTTAGGCACTCATTCCGAATGCTTAAGGTAAGCGTGAAGGTTTGGGATAGGGTAAAAATAAAAATAAAAAGAGTGTCTCCCACTGGGATCAAACACACAACCTTCTGGCTCATCCGCCACCCCCATCCACAAAGCCCTAGCAAAGCCCAAGCCTACTTGATGGTAATAGCGCTCACTGTTGCCCCCAGTGGCTCAGCATGGATAGACGTCGAATTTCGAAGCCATTCTTGAGCGATCTGCCTGGACAATGTACCTTCACATTCGCTCCCATTGGCCCATAAGTCACTATTTGACGTGCTCTTAACGGTATTAATAAAGGCTGTTTCCTGGACGAAGCATATGGCATGGATACAACATAAACTTGTTCGTGGCACGCTACTGAAAAAGAAAACACTCCTGATTCTCCAGTCAGCACGCAACCCCCATGCCTAACCCTATCCCTCATCAATTTAACACTACCCTCCACCTTAGTCCAAATACACACACACACACGCATGCAAACACACACACACACACACACACACACACACACACGCAAACACACACACACACACACAAACACACACACACACACACACACACACACACACACACGCACACACACACATAACCGCAGGAAGATGTTTGGAGGTGGGGGTGCTGGGAATGTGGGGGGGTCCCCTAATACAGGAGTAATAAAGGCCCAGTGAACTACTTTTGTGAAGAACAAAATGTTTCCCGCGCTGCAGAGGTCTATATTGGTCCGCTAATACAGGCAAGGCCGTTCCGCTCATTAGGCAGGATTAGTTGGCCACCTATGGCGTCAAATTGATGATGGCGGCATTTTCTGAGCTAAACTGACCAAGACGCACCTCCAACAACACATAAAACCTCACATAATTCTGCCCAAAAAGAATGACAATTTCTCTCAACCAGTGGCATATGGGCTTTTTAGGTGAGCGCTGATGCCGCCCTTTGATAAGCAGTGCCCACTTTTTCAAAGGCAGGGGCGCAAAATATTTCGCTTGTCCATTCCCAGAGCGCCTCTCCAATATGCTGTTGGAGAGACGCATCGCTGCCACACTACACCAACGTTCTGTCAAAAAAATTTACTAACATAAATCATGTAGCAGATATAGTATGTGGTAGAAAGAGTATGTACAGTGGGGGAAAAAAGTATTTAGTCAGCCACCAATTGTGCAAGTTCTCCGACTTAAAAAGATGAGAGAGGCCTGTAATTTTCATCATAGGTACACGTCAACTATGACAGACAAAATGAGAAAGAAATATCCAGAAAATCACATTGTAGGATTTTTAATGAATTTATTTGCAAATTATGGTGGAAAATAAGTATTTGGTCAATAACAAAAGTTTCTCAATACTTTGTTATATACCCTTTGTTGGCAATGACACAGGTCAAACGTTTTCTGTAAGTCTTCACAAGGTTTTCACACACTGTTGCTGGTATTTTGGCCCATTCCTCCATGCAGATCTCCTCTAGAGCAGTGATGTTTTGGGGCTGTCGCTGGGCAACACGGACTTTTAACTCCCTCCAAACATTTTCTATGGGGTTGAGATCTGGAGACTGGCTAGGCCACTCCAGGACCTTGAAATGCTTCTTACGAAGCCACTCCTTCGTTGCCCGGGCGGTGTGTTTGGGATCATTGTCATGCTGAAAGACCCAGCCACGTTTCATCTTCAATGCCCTTGCTGATGGAAGGAGGTTTTCACTCAAAATCTCACGATACATGGCCCCATTCATTCTTTCCTTTACACGGATCAGTCGTCCTGGTCCCTTTGCAGAAAAACAGCCCCAAAGCATGATGTTTCCACCCCCATGCTTCACAGTAGGTATGGTGTTCTTTGGATGCAACTCAGCATTCTTTGTCCTCCAAACACAACGAGTTGAGTTTTTACCAAAAAGTTCTATTTTGGTTTCATCTGACCATATGCCATTCTCCCAATCCTCTTCTGGATCATCCAAATGCACTCTAGCAAACTTCAGACGGGCCTGGACATGTACTGGCTTAAGCAGGGGGACACGTCTAGCACTGCAGGATTTGAGTCCCTGGCGGCGTAGTGTGTTACTGATGGTAGGCTTTGTTACTTTGGTCCCAGCTCTCTGCAGGTCATTCACTAGGTCCCCCCGTGTGGTTCTGGGATTTTTGCTCACCGTTCTTGTGATCATTTTGACCCCACGGGGTGAGATCTTGCGTGGAGCCCCAGATCGAGGGAGATTATCAGTGGTCTTGTATGTCTTCCATTTCCTAATAATTGCTCCCACAGTTGATTTCTTCAAACCAAGCTGCTTACCTATTGCAGATTCAGTCTTCCCAGCCTGGTGCAGTTCTACAATTTTGTTTCTGGTGTCCTTTGACAGCTCTTTGGTCTTGGCCATAGTGGAGTTTGGAGAGTGACTATTTGAGGTTGTGGACAGGTGTCTTTTATACTGATAACAAGTTCAAACAGGTGCCATTAATACAGGTAACGAGTGGAGGACAGAGGTGCTTCTTAAAGAAGGAGTTACAGGTCTGTGAGAGCCAGAAATCTTGCTTGTTTGTAGGTGACCAAATACTTATTTTCCACCATAATTTGCAAATAAATTCATTAAAAATCCTACAATGTGATTTTCTGGATATTTTTTTCTCAATTTGTCTGTCATAGTTGACGTGTACCTATGATGAAAATTACAGGCCTCTCTCATCTTTTTAAGTGGGAGAACTTGCACAATTGGTGGCTGACTAAATACTTTTTTTCCCCACTGTATGCTTTTCTGTACCCTACAGGCTGGAGATAAAATGTATGACAATGTAATGAGACAGTCAGACACTTTTTATATCATGCAGGTTTCTCTGATCAAAAGGCCTAACATAAATGGCGCCCAATCAAATACAAAATGTGCTGGCATGTTAACAAACAACATATCCTAAAAACAGGACAGGCCAATGTAAAATTGACAATATGGAATGGATAATCAGGCTACTCACAACTGCTGTCCAAGAGTTTAACCCCATGGGCTAAATTGTCATGATCAGTGGTTTCAAGTTAGTATCCGTAGATTTTTGACGAGGTGATCATAGCGAAAAAGAAAATACTTCTGCATTTTCCGCTGCGTAAACACATTGCAAATAGGTTCTCAATAACTCCTGATAAAGTTGGGTAGCTGATATTCAGAGCTTAAATAGCCAAATTGATTAGTCACAGGAATCAGGACTAATAAAGCCAAAGCAACAGCCTGTTTTACAAACGGTGGGCCTAATATGGATGGACATTCATAAAATTCCATTACCGGCCGACATGGTAGGCTACACCCCAGTAAGCACGCACAGACTGACGCCAGTCTTTTGGAAGTCTTTTTTTGGTTCTGTCCGGACCAGCAGTCAGAACCTAATTAGAAACCAACTTTAATGTCTGGGAAATACATATTTTAGACGTCTTTTCAACATAATTTTGCTTACTGGAACTATTCTAGTTTTTCGGGGTGGCATTATTTTTTTATCAGAATTGCCAGGACCAGCCCTGAATACAGGAGTAGTAAAGACACAGTGCACTACTTTTGTGAGAGAAAATGTTTTTCCCGTGCTGCAGACGGCTATATCGGTCGCTAATACAGGAGTTGTAAAGGCCCAGTGCACTACTTTTGTGGATATTTTGGGGGGGTACATTTTATCGTTTTATTTTCTAGATTTTTCTAGATTTTTTAGGGCTGCAGCACCCCTACTTCCCGTGGCTATGGACACATACAGTATACAAACACATAAAGTAGCAATCTAAAACTGGGTCCATACATTTCCTCCACATGGGGTCTACATCAGGCCAACAGTAGCACACTGACTCATCGTTCGCCGCGCCACACCGTTTTGGAGCTGTGTCGAAGCTGCAGAAGAGATTAGAATAAACTGCGGTGCCATGGCGACACTGTGGATGACTACAGTACGATGACAGGCGGTGCCATGGTGACAACGGTCCTACTACACACACATTGCGGTGTCACCCAGAGCCGTATTTACTTTAGAAATGTCTTTACCAGCAGTGGTGAGAGGTTTTTATGGGTTATTACACTAACGGCAGACAGACAGTACATGCTCCCCGGAAATTCAGTGGAAACGCAAGGCATATACTGTATGCGTCTGGAATGTCACTCATATTAGTTTTCTCTCTGCAGTGTCTTTGTGTGTTTGTGTGTGTGCGTGCCAGTGTGATGAAACATTGTGAATTCTCTAAGATAAGATGTTATTTTCATGCGAAGGGAGATGAGGATGTCATAGAAGTATGAATAGTGCTGCGTTACTCACTCTGTTTTGTCACTGTAGTTAAGAACCTCAAACAGATTCAGCGTCCTCATCCAAGGATAATGTGCCTCTCATATCCAAATAATTGATGCTGTGCTTTTGTACGACCTCGAGTTTAAGGTCTGGTCTACAGTTTACAAAGTGTAGTGTTCCCCCTTTAATCCTTGCCTAGAATTAAGGAGCTATTATAAAATAAAGTATCACATTCCCTCTTTGTGCATTCTCTTTCATAAAAATGACAGTGAAAAAAGTACAATCTTTCATGCATGGTTTGTGTGAAACTGCCTATACTGTAAAGGGTTTAGGGCTGTTCCTGGTCTAGATGTGTTCCTCCGTGTGAGCGAGGCTAGAGAATCATCTGATACATAGCCATTGTGTTATGTTAACATGGACAGCAGACCTGGGTTCAAATAGTATTTAAGTACTTGATTGAGCTTGTCTGGCGCAATGGAACCAATGGAATTGTCTGAAAAATTCCAAACCCTGCCCATCTATCACTCCAGCCCAAGCTCAGGCAAATGCTCAAAGTATTCCAAATAAAAAATAAACTCTTTGAACCCTGCAGCATGGCCTGGCCAGTGTGTACAGGTTCTTGCTTATGCCCCACCTGTGGTGTTGCTGCCTGTGCCAGGTCCACTCAGTCAGATATGATATCCATTTGACTCACTAAAATATTCATAGATGCACCCGGGGCAGCGGGAGGTTGTGTATCTGTGTGTGTGTGTGTGTGTGTGTGTGCGCACGCGTGTCTGTGGCGGGGTGGGAGTGTGTGTGTATTCATGTGTGTTCATGTGTGTGTGTGTGTGCATGCGTGCCTGTCTCACAAAAGGGATGTGACAGCGCTGCTCTTTTACCCCCCATAGAAACACACAATAAACCAGACATATAAAAGAAGAAAAATCCATCTCCATTTGAAAAAATTAACTTACTGGAGAAACATATGGGTAATCAATGCAAGGTATTATTAAAGTGGAGCATATTCGTTTCTTGTTTTGGGATACAGCAGAAAATAACTTAAAGCAGTTGCAGTCGAGCTCATTCCAGAATTTGATCTTACACATTGATTAAATGAGTTCCATGATTTCTTGAGTGAGTGAGTAAGCGCTGACTTGGCTCTCGTTCCCTGAGCTCAATCTTTTACCCTTTTCTTCCAATCAGCAGGGAGTCTAATATATGGAGCATATGAGTGAATAAGCCCCTTTAAAGCGGCAATCAGCAGTTGAAACAATAACAAAGGTTACTCCCCATCCCTGTTTTGGCAAAAAGCTGGGGGAGAAATGTTCTTACTGTGGAATGCAGTGTTTTTTTTTCGCCAGACATAATGGGACTCAAGTTTGCCAAAAAGCACCTGGAAGCACCTGGATGATCATCGAGACTCTTGGAAGAATGTTCTATGGACAGATGATTCAAAAGTATAACTTTTTGGATGACATGGGTCCCATTATGCCTGGTTCAAACCAAACACAGTAAGAACCTTATACCAACAGCCAAGCATGGTGGTGATAGTGTGATGGTTTGGGGATGCTTTGCTGCCTTAGGACCTGGACGACTTGCCTTAATAGAAGAAACCATGAATTCTGCTCTGTATCACAGAATTCTACAGGAGAATGTCAGGCCATCTGTCTGAGCTCAAGCTGAAGCTCAGCTGGGTCATGCAGCAAGACAATGATCCAAAACACACAATCAAGTCTACATGAAAATGGCTAAAAAGCAACAAATTTGACATTTTGGAATGGCCTAGTCAAAGTCCAGACCTAATCCCAATTGAGATGTTGTGGCAGGACTTGAAACGAACAGTTCATGCTTGAAAACCCACAAATGTCGCTGAGTTAAAGCAGTTCTGCATGGAAGAGTGGGCAAAAATTCCTCCACAGCGACGTGAGAGACTGATCAACAACTACAGGAAGTGTTTGGTAGGAGTCATTGCAGCTAAAGATGGCACAACCAGTTATTGAGTGTAAGGGGGTAATTACTTTTTCACACAGGGGCTTGGGTGTTGCATAACTTTATTTATGAAATAAATTAAATAAGTATGTAATTGTTGTGTTATTTGATCACTCACTTTCCCTTGATCTAATATTTGGTTTTGTTAAATATTCAATATAAAAAATATGAAAAAATTGAGAAAATCTGAAATACTTTTTCATGGCACTGTAAAATTATAGTTGTAACCATGTTTTGAGGCTATATAGTGTTTGGTTACATTGACTTTGTTTACAAAAATTTGAGTAAAACAAGCTTATATTTTGGCATTTATAAGTTATGTTCTTCAAGAATCAATGGGTGCATATCATTAATTTATAAGTCAAAGAATTTATGTAGCAACCGCAGATTACCCCTTTAAAGCAATACAGTGGAGTGATTAAGTCTGGTCTTGGAGGGCTCATCCACTGGTTTTGGAACATAGGAATCCCAGGCCACAGACACACACATGCTTACAAGACAAACACATGCATGGAGACACCCACACACACATGCACGGAGCACGCTTACAATAGAAACACACAAACACACACAAGAGATATGTGTGATATGAACAGTACTACATCCCTGCCCTGACAGTAACCAGTTAAATAAACATGTATTTGCAATTTAATCTGAGGGCTACTCTACACACTATTACTATGGGAAATCTGAAATGATATCCGAGTGGCTGCGTTAGATTTAATACATACGGTTTTGAGATGGCTGTAGTCTGCAGACCAGAGAGAGAGAAAGTGAGAGAGAGGGAAGGAAAACATTGAAATATGAATCTCTCTCTCTCTCTCTCTCTCTCTCTCTCTCTCTGTCTCTCTCTGTCTCTCTCTCTCTCTCTCTCTCTCTCTCTCTCTCTCTCTCTCTCTCTCTCTCTCTCTCTCTCTCTCTCTCTCTCTCTCTCTCTCTCTCTCTCTGTCTGTCTCTCTCTCTCTCTCTCTGTCTCTCTGTCTCTCTCTGTCTGTGATACAGGGGTTGTCCCCACGGTTCCTGTCCTTGTTCAGAGGCACTCTGAGTTATTTACTTCCATTTGACAAATATTTTCCAGAGCCACACCTTCATGATGCATGCACCCACTTTATAACTTACACAGTATCTACTACCTCACTTGTTGATGTTGGGCACCTTGTATACAGCTGCTGATCTGAAGTGAGAGGTTTGACATCGTTTTAAGGTCATCCAGAAATACAAAATCTCTCTCTCTCCATCTGGTGTCATGTATGAACTTAAGTATGCTCGCTCTAATTCTCTCTCTCTCTCTCTCTCTCTCTCTCTCTCTCTCTCTCTCTCTCTCTCTCTCTCTCTCCCATTTCCTTTGTTCTGTGTCCATAAACACTAGAAACAGACAGAAACAGGCAGATTTTTCAGCTACTTGACACCACCGTGGCTAATCCTATGTAAACACAGCTGGGCCCAGTTTTCCAAAAGCATCTTAAGGCTAAGCTCATTGTTAGAAACTTCGTAGGAACATCGTTAAATCTCTGAGCTGTTTCCCAAAACCATCATTAGTAAAGTTGCACTTGAAAACGCTCGTTATTTCCAGACTGCCTCAGACCACTCGCAGAACAGCTAAGTGCGTTGTTAGATGGTTTTTTGCCCTTGCGTGTGACTTTATACACAGAAGATATCCGCTAAACATAGAATCAAGATGTTTATCTGTCTCTCTGTTACCGCCAATAATTTAAAACGAAGTTGACTACAAATACAAAGTTGCCAATGTCTTTACAATTGTTACAAATAAGCCAAGAATAAAAACATGCTTCAAATCGAGATGACTGCATTAAATCAGTCACTGGCTTCATCAATAAGTGCATCGATGACGTCGTCCCCACAGTGACAGTACGTACATACCCCAACCAGAAGCCATAGATTACAGGCAACATCCACACTGAGCTAAAGGGTCGAGCTGCCGCTTTCAAGGAGCGCGATTATAAGAAATCCCGCTATTGCCTCCGACGAACCATCAAACAGGCAAACAGTCAATACAGGACTAAAATGGAATCGTACTACACCGGCTCCGATGCTCGTCGGATGTGGCAGGGCTTGCAAACTATTACAGACTTCAAAGGGAAGCACAGACGCGAGCTGCCCAGTGACACAAGCCTACCAGACAAGCTGAATAAATTATATGCTCGCTTCGAGGCAAGCAACACTGAAGCATGCATGAGAGCATCAGCTGTTCCGGATGACTATGTGATCACGCTCTCTGTAGGTTGAGAGCTTCAAATTGAAAAGATTTGGCATGGGTCCTCAGATCCTCAAAAAGTTATACAGCTGCACCATCGAGAGCATCCTGACTGGTTGCATCACCGCATGGTATGGCAACTGCTCGGCCTCCGACCGCAAGGCAATACAGAGGGTAGTGCTTACGGCCCAGTACATCACTGGGGCCAAGCTTCCTGCCATCCAGGACCTCTATACCAGGCGGTGTCAGAGGAAGGCCCTAAAAATTGTCAAAGACTCCAGCCACCCTAGTCATAGACTGTTCTCTCTGCTACCGCACGGCAAGCGGTACCGGAGCGCCAAGTCTAGGTCCAAAAGGCTTCTTAACAGCTTCTAACCCCAAGCCATAAGACTCCTGAACAGCTAATCATGGCTACCCGGACTATTTGCATTTATTTTACTGCTGCTCTTTAATTATTTTCTATTTTTATTTTTTACTTATCTATTTTTTACGTAACATTTTCTTAAAACTGCATTGTTGGTTAAGGGCTTGTAAGTAAGCATTACAACTGCATTGTTAAACCGGGCCCAGACCAGAAATGAAAAAAACCACAGGTATTTCATATTCCTTGTTTTTAGAGCAGTTCATGTATCAAAACCACAAGTGGTGCATTGTCTCAGCATGTCCACACCTGGCCAGCAACAACAGTACGCTGTGAACGCCGGCCAACTTCTTTCTCAGTCTTCCAAAACATGCAGCACATGGCTATTGCATGCAACTATTCTCAGGGCCTCCCGGATCCTATACTATACGAAGGGTGAATGATGGCAGGCATGTATTCATGTACTGTATGTGAAAAGAGAGAGAGAGAGAGAGAGAGAGAGAGAGAGAGAGAGAGAGAGAGTGTACATGTTCCTTCCTCAACATTGTTTTCCAATTTGGCTGCTTGCCTACAGTCAGACATGTGCCATGTCCTGTGTTTCCAAAGACAGTTCCCCTTCTCCTCCCCCTCTTCTCCTCATCCACCTCCACCAGGGCTCGGCAGCACCAGCTGTTGAATGCATCACTCTTAAAATGGACCCTCAGCTGCTGTGATGGCGGCTGGAGGAAAGGCAGGGCAAGGATGACTGCATGGGCAGCTGGGGGACCATGGCTGCATACTACCAGACCTGGGTGTAAATACTATTTGAAATCTTTCAAATCATTTGAGTGTTTGCTTTTGCCTGCCTGGAGTGCCAGATGGAAGCGTTTGTATTGGTGCCATTGAAACAGGCAAGCTCAATCAAGCACAGCTAAGCATTTGAAATCATTTCAAACAGTATTTGAACCCAGGTCTTCCATTACAGTTTACACACATGGCCTGCCCTATGGCAACAGGGATCTGTTTTGGTCTCATCAACCCCATGTTAGAGGGTGTTGCCATATAATAAGCCAATCAATGGTGTCAGGTTGGCTATTCTGTGAAGTCATTTAATGTCATTTGTCCATTGTTCTCAAAGCCAAGGACATGAAGGACAAGAAGCTATAAAGGGACTCTGGTTACACAGTGTTAGAGGATTGAACCCAATTATCAATGTGTCCAAAAAGATCACTCACTATTCTTCATGGTGTTTAGAACCATGGAGATTCCCTTGCGCTCCTTTTGTAATGTAATATACATTTTTGTGGAAATTACAAGCTTCAGAAGCCTTTTTAAACCACAAATACACTACAAGATTAGAATGTTCTGCATTGCAGGAAAACAGGGTGATCAAATTAAGATCCTACAAACTGTATGTGTGTTTTCATGATCACTTTAGTGGCTATTGTATCATGTTTCATACTGCGGCATGCTGACTGTGTTTCGTTGTTTCGCTGTTGGGAAAAACGGCCTGAGGCGAGTTCACCTCTTGAACAAAATAATAATAATAATAATAATAAATGCCATTTAGCAGACGCTTTTATCCAAAGCGACTTACAGTCAGACATGTCATTCTGATTGCGTAAACTTTTGAAGTACAACAAAGACATCTCTTTGAACACATCTCTACTGTAATTAAATCTGGATTTACTTTGACAGATAGGCTGTTTTGCATCCCAAAGGTTATGGTTTCTTAGATATGAATGTCTGTGGAAGTACTGTGCAAATTAAAGATGTCCATTTATTAGGATTTACGACTATAACATGAATTTGTGTTCGCAGAGATTGGCGAGCGTCCAACGAGGGAAAAATGTTGAGAGTTCAAGTTGCGTTTGGGATTATTTGATACACTTTGATTGATTTTCAGGTGAGTAGATTAAGTATATCGCTCAGGAGTGCATGTTGTCAGCAGTATGCGAAATCTTTCTACCCGTATGTTCTTTTCCTGTATGATTTATATCTAGAGAGCAGACTGAGAGGGGGGGGGGACTTTTGATTTGAACATGTATTTCAGTTTATATTATACTTCGTCTGGATGTTGGTTTGGGATTTAAGGAAGGAGACAAATATATCAGTTCTATTTCAGGTATGACAAGTCTATACCCCCTCTCCCCTGCCTGCCTCAGTCATAGCACCACTAGTCTGGGGAGCATTAGAACAGGTTTTCCTGTCTGCACATTCTCACACACACACACACACACACACACACACACACACACACACACACACACACACACACGCACACACACACACACAGTGAGTCACATTCATATGAACATAATATCTCAATTTTTGTGTATCACCAATGACTACAGTAGTAAGACATTTTGTTCTATAACCATCTGATTAAATATGAATTCAAAACATTGCCCTAAACAATGTGCATCTTCAGCGAGATAAACAGGAAATTAGTTTGGGGGTTAAAGAAATGTAAAATGAGTCCTAGGTAATGATCGATCATTTTGTTTATCGAAGGGGTACATTAGGGTTCCCAAAGCTGCTTATTTTGGTTTTGTCAAGCTTGGGTTTGCTTTCTCCAGGCTTTTATCTTGGGTTTCATTTCTGCACACTGTAATATGAGTCATGCTTCATTGGCTTATCATGTATCTGCTCAAATTATATAAAATATTTGTGCTTTTGCACTTGGATAAACAATTTAAAAAGCTCTGATCCGCCACACTGAGAACAAATTGCATGCAGAGAGACAGAGAGTGAGCGAGAGAGAGAGCGAGAGAGTAAGCGAGAGTGAGCGAGAGAGAGAGAGAGAGAGAGAGAGAGAGAGAGAGAGAGACTAATCCCTCACTGGATGAAGAGGTAAATGCGAGCTATAGTATGAACCTCTCTTTGTATACTGTTGAGTAACATACCCTCTGTGAGTCCTTTTGCTAAAACAACAGTTTCTATCACATGGCTTCTTCCTCCGCAGTGATACATAATTGAAGAGTACAGCTAGTTAGCACACACTGTTCTTGAAGAGAGGGCCGTCGGCCTGGAGAGGAACAGAGAGAGTGACGGAATTATCCCTCTAACAGGGCCTAAAATAGTGTATTTGATGTTGCCAATTATTTTAATTAGTGTGCAAAGCTGTCATCAAGGCAAAGGGTGGCTATTTGAAAATATATTTTGATTTGTTTAACACTTTTTTGGTTACTACATGATTCCATATGTGTTATTTCATAATTTTAAATGTCTTCACTATTATTCTACAATGTAGAAAATAGTAAAAAATAAAGTACTGTATATACTGTGCCTTCGGAAAGTATTCAGAACCCTTGACTTTTTATACATTTTGTTATGTTACAGCCTTATTCTAAAATTGATTAAATAGGTTTTTCACCCCCAATCAATTTTCACAAAATACCTCATAAAGACGAAGCAAAAACAGGTTTTTAGACATTTCTGCTGATTTATTATAAAATAAAATAAAATATATCACATTTACATAACTATTCAGACCCTTTACTCAGTACTTAGTTGAAGCACCTTTGGCAGAGATTACATTCTCGAATCTTCTTGGATATGACGATACAAGTTTGCCACACCTGTATTTGGGGAGTTTCTCCCATTCTTCTCTGCAAATCTTCTCAAGCCCTGTCAGGTAGGATGGGGAGCGTTGTTGCACTGTTATTTTCAGCTCTCTCCAGAGATGTTGGATCGAGTTCAAGTCCGGGCTCTGGCTGGGCCAGTCAAGGACATTCAGAGACTTGTACCGAAGCCACTCCTGCACTGTCTTGGCTGTGTGCTTAGGGTCGTTGTCCCATTGGAAGGTGAACCTTCGCTCCAGTCTGAGGTCCTGAGCGCTATGGAGCAGGCTTTCATCAAGGATCTCTCTGTACTTTGCTCTGTTCATCTTTGACTCGATCCTGACTAGTCTCCCAGTCCCTGCCGCTGAAAAACATCCCCACAGCATGATGCTGCCACCACCATGCTTCACCGTAAGGATGGTGCCATGTTTCCTCTAGACGTGACTTTTGGCATTGAGGCCAAAGAGTTCAATCTTGGTTTCATCATACCAGAGAATCTTGTTTCTCATGGTCTGAGAGTCTTTAGGTGCCCTTTGGCAAACTCCAAGCGGACTGTCATGTGCCTTTTACTGAGGAGTGGCTTCCGTCTGGCCACTCTACCATAAATGCCTGATTGGTGGAGTGCTGCAGAGATGGTTGTCCTTCTGGAGGGTTCTCCCATCTCCACAGAGGAACTCTAGAGCGCTCTCAGAATGACCATCAGGTTCTTGGTCACCTCCCTGACCAAGACCCTTCTCCCCCGATTGCTCAGCTTGGCCGGGCGGCCAGTTCTAGGAAGAGTCTTGGTGGTTCCAAACTTCTTCCATTTAAGAATGATGGAAGCCACTGTGTTCTTGGGGACCTTCAATGCTGCAGAAATATGTTGGTACTCTTCCCCAGATCTGTGCCTTAACACAACCCTGTCTCGGAGCTCTACGGACAATTCCTTCGACCTCATGGCTTGGTGTTTGCTCTGACATGCGCTGTCAACTGTGGGACCCTATATAGACAGGTGTGTGCCTTTCCATATCATGTCCAATCAATTGGATTTACCACAGGTTTACTCCAATCAAGTTGTAGAAACATCTCAAGGATGATCAATGGAAACAGGATGAACCTGAGCTCAATTTCGAGTCCCATAGCAAATACTTCTGTAAAAAAGTTATTGAATTATTTTATTTGTTATACATTTTTAAACATTTCTAAAAACCTGTTTTCGCTTCGTCATTATGGGGTAGTGTGTGTTTTGCTGAAGAAATGTTGTTATTTAATACATTTTAGAATAAGGCTGTAACATCAAAAAGTGAGGAAAAAGTAAAGGGGTCTGAATACTTTCCAAAGGAACTGTATATATATATATATATACAGTGAGGGAAAAAAGTATTTGATCCCTTCTGATTTTGTAAGTTTGCCCACTGACAAATACATGATCAGTCTATCATTTTAATGGTAGGTTTATTTGAACAGTGAGAGACAGAATAACAACAACACAATCCAGAAAAACGTATGTCAAAAATTTTATAAATTGATTTGCATTTTAATGAGGGAAATAAGTATTTGACCCCCTCTCAATCAGAAAGATTTCTGGCTCCCAGTTGTCTTTTATATAGGTAACGATCTGAGATTAGGAGCACACTCTTAAAGGGAGTGCTCCTAATCAGTTTGTTACCTGTATAAAATACACCTGTCCACAGAAGCAATCAATCAATCAGATTCCAAACTCTCCACCATGGCCAATACCAAAGAGCTCTCCAAGGATGTCAGGGACAAGATTGTAGACCTACACAAGGCTGGAATGGGCTACAAGACCATCGCCAAGTAGCTTGGTGAGAAGGTGACAACAGTTGGTGCGATTATTCACAAATGGAAGAAATACAAAATAACTGTCAATCTCCCTTGGCCTGGGGCTCCATGCAAGATCTCACCTCGTGGAGTTGCAATAATCATGAGAACGGTGAGGAATCAGCCCAGAACTACACGGGAGGATCTTGTCAATGATCTCAAGGCAGTTTGGACCATAGTCACCAAGAAAACAATTGGTAACACACTACGCCGTGAAGGACTGAAATCCTGCGGCGCCCCCAAGGTCCCCCTGCTCAAGAAAGCACATATACAGGGCCATCTGAAGTTTGCCAATGAACATCTGAACGATTCAGAGGAGAACTGGGTGAAAGTGTTGTGGTCAGATGAGACCAAAATCGAGCTCTTTGGCATCAACTCAACTCGCCGTGTTTGGAGGAGGAGGAATGCTGCCTATGACCCCAAGAACACCATCCCCACCATCAAACATGGAGGTGGAAACATTATGCTTTGGGGGTGTTTTTCTGCTAAGGGGACAGGACAACTTCACCGCATCAAAGGGACGATGGACGGGGCCATGTACCGTCAAATCTTGGGTGAGAACCTCCTTCCCTCAGCCAGGGCATTGAAAATGGGTCATGAATGGGTGTTCCAGCATGAAAATGACCCAAAACACACGGCCAAGGCAACAAAGGAGTGGCTCAAGAAGAAGCACATTAAGGTCCTGGAGTGGCTTAGCCAGTCTCCAGACCTTAATCCCATAGAAAAACTGTGGAGGGAGCTGAAGGTTCGAGATGCCAAACGTCAGCCTCGAAACCTTAATGACTTGGAGAAGATCTGCAAAGAGGAGTGGGACAAAATCCCTCCTGAGATGTGTGCAAACCTGGTGGCCAACTACAAGAAACGTCTGACTTCTGTGATTGCCAACAAGGGTTTTGCCACCAAGTACTAAGTCATGTTTTGCAGAGGTGTCAAATACTTATTTCCATCATTAAAATGCAAATCAATTTATAACATTTTTTACATGCGTTTTTCTGGATTTTTTTGTTTTTATTCTGTCTCTCACTGTTCAAATAAACCTACCATTAAAATTATAGACTGATCATGTCTTTGTCAGTGGGCAAACGTACAAAATCAGCAGGGGATCAAATACTTTTTTCCCTCACTATATATATATATATATATATATATATATATATATATATATATGTATATATATATATACAGTTGAAGTCGGAAGTTTACAAACACCTTAGACAAATACATTTAAACTCAGTTTTTCCTAAATTCCTGACTTGTAATCCTAGTAAAAATTCCCTGTCTTAGGTCAGTTAGGATCACCACATTATTTTAAAAATTTGAAATGTCAGAATAATAGTAGAGATAATGATTTATTTCAGCTTTTATTTTTTTCATCACATTCCCAGTGGGTCAGAAGTTTACATACATTCAGTTAGTATTTGGTAGCATTGGCTTCAAATTGTTTAACTTGGGTCAAACATTTCGGGTTGCCTTCCACAAGCTTCCTACAATAAGTTGGGTGTATTTTGTCCGATTCCTCCTGACAGAGCTGGTGTAACTGAGTCAGGTTTGTAGGCCTACTTGCTCGCACACGCTTTTTCAGTTCTACCCCCACATTCTACCCCCGCTTTGTGATGGCCACTCCAATACCTTGACTTTGTTGTCCTTAAGCCATTTTGCCACAACTTTGGAAGTATGCTTGGGGTCATTGTCCATTTGGAAGAACCATTTGCGACCAAGCTTTAGCTGATGTCTTGAGATGTTGCTTCAATATATCCACATAATTTTCCTTCCTCATGATGCCATCTATTTTGTGAAGTGCACCAGTCCCTCCTGCAGCAAAGAACCCCCACAGCATGATGCTGCCACCCCCGTGCTTCACGGTTGGGATGGTGTTCTTCGGCTTGCAAGCACCCCCTTTTTCCTCTAAAGATAACGATGGTCATTATGGACAAACAGTTCTATTTTTGTTTCATCAGACCAGAGGACATTTCTCCAAAAAGTACAATCTTTGTCCCCATGTGCCATTGCAAACCATAGTCTGGCTTTCTAATGGCGGTTTTGGAGCAGTGGCTTCTTCCTTGCTGAGCGGCCTTTCAGGTTATGTCGATATATAGGACAGAACGCGTCTCCTTCCTGAGTGGTATGATGGCTGCGTGGTCCCATGGTGTTTATACTTGCGTACTATTGTTTGTACAGATGAACTTGATACCTTCAGGCATTTGGAAATTGCTCCCAAGGATGAACCAGACTTGTGGAGGTCTACAATTTATTTTCTGAGGTCTTGGCTCATTTCTTTTGATTTTCCCATGATGTCAAGCAAAGAGGCACTGAGTTTGAAGGTAGGCCTTGAAATACATCCACAGGTACACCTCCAATTGACGTCAATTAGCCTATCAGAAGCTTCTAAAGCCATTACACATTTTTCTGGAATTTTCCAAGCTGTTTAAAGGCACAGTCAACTTAGTGTATGTAAACTTCTGACCCACTGGAATTGTGATACAGTAAATTATAAGTGAAATAATCTGTCTGTAAACAATTGTTGGAAAAATTACTTGTGTCATGCACAAAGTAGATGTCTTAACCGACTTGCCAAAACTATAGTTTGTCAACAAGAAATTTGTGGAGTGGTTAAAAAACAAGTTTTAATGACTCTAACCTAAGTGTATGTACACTTCCGACTTCAACTTTATATACACACACATTACATGTTGGATAGATAGTACTCAGACATCTCCATTATACAGTATATGCAGTATAGTATTTTCAGCAAAAACTACTACACCGGCTCTGATGCTCGTCGGATATGGCAGGGTTTGCAAACTATTACAGACTACAAAGGGAAGCACAGCCGCGAGCTGCCCAGTGACAAAAGCCTACCAGACGAGCTAAATTACTTCTATGCTCGCTTCGAGGCAAGTAACACTGAAACATGCATGAGAGCATCAGCTGTTCCGGACGACTGTGTGATCACGCTCTCCATAGCCAATGTGAGTAAGACCTTTAAACAGGTCAACATTCACAAGGCCGCAGGGCCAGACGGATTACCAGGATGTGTATTTCCGAGCATGCGCTGACCAACTGGCAAGTGTCTTCACTGACATTTTCAACCTCTCCCTGCCTGAGTCTGTAATACCAACATGTTTCAAGCAGACCACCATAGTCCCTGTGCCCAAGAACACTAAGGTAACCTGCCTAAATGACTACCAACCCGTAGCACTCACGTCTGTAGCCATGAAGTGCTTTGAAAGCTTGGCTAACATCAACACCATTATCCCAGAAACCCTAGACCCACTCCAATTTGCATACCGCCCCAACAGATCCACAGATGATGCAATCTCTATTGCGCTCCACACTGCCCTTTCACTCCTGGACAAAAGGAACACCCTATGTGAGAATGCTAATCATTGACTACAGCTCAGCGTTCAACACCATAGTACCCTCAAAGCTCATCACTAAGCTAATTACCCTGGGACTAAACATCTCCCACTGCAACTGGATCCTGGACTTCCTGACAGGCCGCCCCCAGGGGGTAAGGATAGGTAACAACACATCCACCACGCTGATCCACAACACAGGGGCCCCTCAGGGGTGCGTGCTCAGTCCCCTCCTGTACTCCCTGTTCACTCATGACTGCATGACCAGGCACGACTCCAACACCATTGTTAAGTTTGCCGATGACACAACAGTGGTAGGCCTGATCACCAACAACGACGATACAGCCTATAGGGAGGAGGTCAGAGACCTGGCCATGTGGTTCAAGGACAACAACCTCTCCCTCAACGTGATCAAGACAAAGGAGATTATTGTGGACTACAGGAAAAAGAAGAGGACCGAGCACGCCCCCATTCTCATCGACAGGGCTGTTGTGGAGCAGGTTGAGTGCTTCAAGTTTATTGGTGTCCACATCACCAACAAACTAACATGGTCCAAGCACACCAAGACAGTCATGAAGAGGGCACAACAAAACCAATTCCCCCTAAGGAGAATGAAAAGATTTGGCATGTCTCCTCAGATCCTCAAAAGGTTCTACAGCTGCACCATCGAGAGCATCCTGACTGGTTGCATCACTGTCTGGTATGGCAACTGCTCGGCCTCCGACCGCAAGGCACTACAGAGGGTAGTGGGTACGGCCCAGTACATCACTGGGGCCAAGCTTCCTGTCATCCAGGACCTCTATACCAGGCGGTGTCAGAGGATTACCCGAAAAAAAATGCCCATCAAAATATGTCTGTTTAAACTAGAGATATCTGAGTTTCTGCATGGGCTGCCTTTCCGCATCTGCGGTGGAAGTTTGCCGAGCTACAGCAGACTCTCACGATGGTATTCTCCGTTTTCCTCTGCGACCCCCACAAGCATCACAGGACTCATCTGAAGTTGGTACCGCCGATCTGCCAACTTCTGTCTGTAACGTCTGAACAGTTTGTGCTACACACTGATATGACCCCTCTATTGAAATGTGAGACTCTCACAAACATGTACATGTCTGTTGTTTTGCTGTACGATGCCCACAAGCCTCACAAGACTCGTCTGAAAGTAGCCTGGTAGCCCTTTCTTATATCTCTCACATGTACATGTCTGTTGTTTTGCTGTAGTACGCTCACAAGACTTAACTTTAACCCACTGTATAAGAGATTCACCGGAATTAAAACAGTCCAGGCATTTATATATAAATTATAGTCATACATTATCAAAAGCCTTTTCAAAAACTGCTATGATGTTTCACATTGTTCTATTGTTTCAAGTAATGGTTGTATATTATCTCCAATGTATCATCCATGTAAAAAAAAAACTGTCTGACCAGAATGAACAATATCTGGTAAAATCTTTTTCATTTTTGCATCAAAACATTGAAGTGTTAAAGGCCTCCAGTTTTTTAAGTGGACTGGATCTATATACTTACCACCTGGGTCCTGTTTCAGTAATTGTGAAATCAGACCTTCTTGATAGTCTACCATTTTTATAGGAGTAGTTCAAACATGCTAATATTGGATCTTTGTAGAGACCCAGAGCGAGAAAATGTTATATATTACACTACAGTTGAGGAACAACGGGAAAGTAAATCTGCTTTGAAAGTTGATAAACTTGTAACCTCACTTTTGAGAAAATGGCCCTTGAATGTTTTGGTACACCTACTGGAAAGCTCTTCTTTTTCTACACCCATTCAGCATCGTTCACACCCTCTTAAGGTCTTTAAGGATTCACATGTGAGGCCATGTACTAAATAACCAAAGATTTCAAGACTAAAGGCTGTTTTATGGTACAGGTGTGTTCGTAAATTCAATCTGGAGTGCCAGAGTGTGCTCAGAGTGCGCTCTGGGCATTCGTAAACTCAGAGCGTTGTCAGATTGTCCGTTCTTAAATTCAGAGCCGTTTTGGTCTCGGAGCATTCAGAGCGCACAATGGATGCTCTGGCCGAGGAGTAGAGTTGATCCGAGCGTTCTGACCTACAGCAGTCAAGCACCCAAGCTAACTAGCTAATGTTAGCTAGCTTGCTAGCTACTTCCAGACACAAATGAGGGAACAGCTCACTCTGACCAATTTACTTGCCCTAGCAGAGCTGGTTAGGCTGTTTTTATGTTATCCAGAGCATTGGTGACTGCAACTGTGATGCTGGCAATCATTTAATTACGCTTTTTTGCCAACGTTTACTGACACCGGACATATTCAACGGGTGTTGAGCATTCGTAAATTCGTCAGTTATTCTGCGCTCTGAAATACTCAGATGAGTGCTCTGAAATCGGAGTAGATAGCCAGAGCGAATTTACCAGCTACATCTATCAACAGTTGTCGCAGTGACATCATGAACATTCTATTGAAATGGTTACTTGCATAGTGGAGTCTTTTGTTTAGACATGTAGCTAGCTGCTAGCTAAATAATGAACCATAATCCCAACTCATAACATTACTACCCTGGATGACTCTGCAGGTTGCTGACCAACCAGGTTCAATGTTAGCTAGCTAGCTATTATTAGGCTATAACTAGCAATGCAAATGGATCTGAGATACGAATAATATTACTACACAGATCATACACGTAACATTATCTAGTGAGCCAGCTAATGTTAGCTAACAGTACACTTTAACTTGAAACGAAAACAACTTTCTGACAAAATTAGAAACGTGTAATATCTGAAAATGTAGCTAGCTAGACTATCTTACCCATATACATTGATGGACGCTTCTCCCTCTCTGTCACGGATGCCATGGCTGCCTTAGTTTGAAGATTTAATCCGGAGACAAGTGTTTTATACATCAGCCTTCTGTGTGTTCTCTTTTCGACTCCGTCTGCATATTTGCAATCCAACGGCAGAATTTTCTCCATCTCCTTAGCTATCATACTGTAATTCCACCGTGCATTCAACTGATTTCAAAACTCGGTACTCCGGAAAGTGGAGAGCAACACTTTTGCAGTTCTACTAAGTTATATCTTTCAAAAAAGCAGCGTTAGAAAGGATTACCTAAACATACTGACCAGCTCATGTTATAGACAGAAGCGTGCTACATGGCAGACCAATCCGAACTCATCTCTCAGCATGTCCAGCCCACCCATTATATCAGCCGATCATGGCTAGCGGGAAGGTCCCTGTCTTTTTCGTTCAATTGGCTCTCCTGTGAAGTAGTGACACGTTACAAACGCCTAGTTTCCTGAAATGAGTCACATTAGTTCATATTACATTATTATTATTACAATTACTACAGGAAAAATACTTGCAGTTAACATCATTCAGTGGAGATGGGGGAGACTGATAAGAAAACATATGCTTTTTATGAACGGGACGGACCAAGGTGCAGCGTGATATGCGTACATGTTTATTTATATAGAATAAACACCACACCGACAAAATAACAAATGAAATGAAATGTGAAGTCCAAGGTAGCATACAACCAACATACCTTACACGGAACAAGATCCCACAACTAACAGGTGCCAAAAGGCTGCCTAAGTATGGTCCCCAATCAGAGACAACGATCTACAGCTGCCTCTGATTGGGAACCACCCCGGCCAACATAGATCTACACATTCTAGATCTAACACATAGAAAACAACATAGCAAACACAACACAGAAAATACACACCATGACTCAACAAATACAAGTCCTCAGAGTCAGGGCGTGACAGTGGGTGACCTGATGGTTAGGAGAAGCAGAGGAAAACATGAGCTAAACCCATGTTTAGTGGAAAAATACAGCCCGCCTAAAAGGGGTGGAATTTTTGTATGACGTGTGAGTATAAAAGATGGACTCAATTAATAAAGGCCTGACTATGCAGACCAGGACTTCTTGATCCAAAAGACTTACAACCTTTTGGGAGACGCACAGAGACACTGAAATAGTTAGTAAATCATTCTCATAACAGCTTGGTCCTTCTCAGCCGGAATCCAATACCTGCCTCTGTCATTCCAGGTAACTCTGAAAACCGTCGACGGGCGAATGATACATTCGTAAATAGAAAGACCTACACTTTGGCATTAAGGGTTAAAACAGGCCAGAGGACACCTGATTAATGACAGAGACGGTGACGGAATCCAAACCTACATTGAATCTCGGCTGCAAGGAAAAGGTCGGTAGTCTTTATTCATTAATTGGGGAAATTGATTTGAGAACTTGCTAAAATACTGACTGAAGGTTAAACGTCACAATTTAAAGTAGCAAATTGATCAATGTGTAGCCAATTTAAAGTGAAATGTTGGTGGGTCCGTAACCATTCACGGTAATAGGCCATTACCAAAATAAACTACCCTGTATTCAGAGAACATGTAGTAGATTATAGAACAGTAATGTTCAACAAATAATCAGGGTTAAAGAAATACAGTGAAAGTAACGTGTGAAGAGAAGGTTAATATAATTGAGTAAATTTGGACGGTTAAGATCACTAGGAGAGGGAGAACCCATTTCTGTTGTATGAGACTGTCAGGAATTGTCAAGATTACATTTGAGGGGATAAATTCCTCTGTAACGGTATGAGATAATTCTGGGGGACTAGTCAAGACTACCTATACAGGGAGGGGTAATTCCAGGTGTTGTGTGAAACTGTTTTGAATTACTTGTTATATTGACTTGTTATATAGAAGAGGTGGCTAAGGGATTTTTAACAGTACCAACAATGGGGGGGGGGGGGGGGTCAAATCCTCACAAGAGGTCCCAGAATTTACTGGGGACGAGAAATACATGGCAATTGGAGACAAACGAAATGTGTATTATGGACCTAATTGGAGAAAGAAATATGGCTTTACTGGGCGACTTGATGTAATTAAACTGGAATCCATGATTAAACAAATGCATGTAAATTGTGGTACTGATCTAAAGAAACAGAAAAGAGAGGGCTTAGAAACAGCCAGGGTGTGCCTAGTAGAAGCTAGAAAGCGGGAAGAAGGCAGGAAGAAAAGAGAAGTGAGTGAGAGTGAAAGAGACGTGAAGGTCGAGGTCTCAGTGCCTCCCCCAGAGCAGAGGGCAGGAAGGTTATATCTAGTCCTGGCAGAACAGGCTTGGAAAGAGAACCCAGATGATGGGGTTGTTGTATATAGAAGAAGAGTAGGACAGATTCCCGCACCTCCCCCGTCATATGATGGCAAAGCCGGAATGTTGAAGGAGGAAGGAGCAGGGGGGGGAAGAGGGAACTCAGAAAATTTAGAGAAAGAAGGGAGAATAATAGACAGGACCGAGATAGAAAAGAACAGAAGGGAGCAGAGTATTTAATAGCCACACTAGGCGAGATAGCGGGTAAGGGTAGAAACCCAGGAAAGAGTGAAGGCTACAACGGGGGGGAATAAGTGCTTTAACTGTAACAAGCGGGGTCATTTTGAAAGAGAGTGTAAGGCACCTTGTACTTACTGTAATAAGACAGGGCATCAATCCCGACACTGCAGAAACATAGGAAAAAGCAGACAAGGGGGAAAAAAGAAAGAATAGGAGGGATATGAGAAATCTTGTTGGAGAAAAAGGTCACGTGTACGGGTTTGAGCATATGACGTCAACACATTGTATTTCGGTCAAGCTTCAAGGGTGTAATTAGATTTGAGAAATGTTGAAAAGTAATGTTAGATGGAAAGTCAGCAATAGACGATAGAGATTGTACAGGGTTTGCTGTGTGAAAAAAGGAATAGAAATTGGGTGATGAGAAATGTAGAACTGCTTTGTTTAAGCAAACATTTTATTAAATTCATGCTTTCTAGTTATGTGTATGCAAATATGTTATTCGTTTTTGGTGGTGTGTGGATAGAATTGACTAATGCCAGTATTTAGTAAACGAAGCAGAGAGATGTAGTGAGAGCAGTGGAAGGGATACCCCACCCTAAGACGGGGGTACACCAGTTCAGAAGAGATATGGAAGGGCTGACCGCCAGCTTTAAGCTGAATACAGGGGAACTAGAGAGGGCAGTCAGACAGATAGTGTTGAAGGACTGGGCGGCAGTAAGGGGAAACTGGGTGTCCGGTGTTAGAGTGGGAAGAGGGAGGGGCTTATGGAGATAAATTGGCACAACTCTGTGATAATCTGAGAGAATATTATCACAGACATGCCGACTTCTCCAAAGTCCATGAGTGTAAGCAGGGAGACAGTGAGACTATTAGTCAATACCTAGAGAGACTGAGAGATCTGTTCAATGCAAACAGTGGATTTATTAAACAATAGGTTTATATTTTAATAAATTAATGCAACAGGTTTAAATCAGTAGATTACCGGAAGGTGGTTATGGGCTTGTTATTTATAGGTTTAGTGAATTTAATGAAACATGGAGTTATCCGATGTGTTCTGAGGGGGGATTATAATTGTTTTCTTTATTTCCCAGGACTGAGGAAAATCCCCTACAGTATATGTTAAGGGACAGTAGGAGACAACGTATCATTTAAAAAAGAAAGTAGATACCTGGAATAAAATATCACTGCTTACTTATATGAAGTAAGGGATTATATTGACAAATGAGTGAAATATGACATTAAGAAGGGTGACAGGAACACTATACGGGGAAACAGATATTTCCTATGTTCTTGATTATATTTTTCATTTTGGCCATTTGGCAGACGCTCTTATCTGGGGCGACTTACAGTTGGTGAGTGTATATATTTTCATACTGTAAAGAAAGGAAAAATCCTACGAGATAATGTCTGGCATAAGGATAAATTATTAAATTTATTAAAGTCACTGTTTTGATATGCGGAAATATTGACACATGGGTAAAACAATGTGTCAATAGGGGGGATAGGTTAGATGTGAGAGCAGGTTAGGAAACACTTTGTGGCCTATGGTATAATGAATTATAAACAAACAAAAATATATATATATATATATATATACAGTGGGGAAAAAAAGTATTTAGTCAGCCACCAATTGTGCAAGTTCTCCAACTTAAAAAGATGAGAGAGGCCTGTAATTTTTATCATAGGTACACGTCAACTATGACAGACAAAATGAGAAAAAAAATCCAGAAAATCACATTGTATGATTTTTAATGAATTTATTTGCAAATTATGGTGGAAAATAAGTATTTGGTCAATAACAAAAGTTTCTCAATACTTTGTTATATACCCTTTGTTGGCAATGACACAGGTCAAACGTTTTTTGTAAGTCTTCACAAGGTTTTCACACACTGTTGCTGGTATTTTGGCCCATTCCTCCATGCAGATCTCCTCTAGAGCAGTGATGTTTTGGGGCTGTCGCTGGGCAACACGGACTTTTAACTCCCTCCAAACATTTTCTATGGGGTTGAGATCTGGAGACTGGCTAGGCCACTCCAGGACCTTGAAATGCTTCTTACGAAGCCACTCCTTCATTGCCCGGGCGGTGTGTTTGGGATCATTGTCATGCTGAAAGACCCAGCCACGTTTCATCTTCAATGCCCTTGCTGATGGAAGGAGGTTTTCACTCAAAATCTCACGATACATGGCCCCATTCATTCTTTCCTTTACACGGATCAGTCGTCCCGATCCCTTTGCAGAAAAACAGCCCCAAAGCATGATGTTTCCACCCCCATGCTTCACAGTAGGCATGGTGTTCTTTGGATGCAACTCAGCATTCTTTGTCCTCCAAACACGACGAGTTGAGTTTTTACCAAAAAGTTCTATTTTGGTTTCATCTGACCATATGACATTCTCCCAGTCCTCTTCTGGATCATTCAAATGCACTCTAGCAAACTTCAGACGGGCCTGGACATGTACTGGCTTAAGCAGGGGGACACGTCTTGCACTGCAGGATTTGAGTCCCTGGCGGCATAGTGTGTTACTGATGGTAGGCTTTGTTACTTTGGTCCCAGCTCTCTACAGGTCATTCACTAGGTCCCCCCGTGTGGTTCTGGGCTCACCGTTCTTGTGATCATTTTGACCCCACGGGGTGAGATCTTGCTTGGAGCCCCAGATCGAGGGAGATTATCAGTGGTCTTGTATGTCTTCCATTTCCTAATAATTGCTCCCACAGTTGATTTCTTCAAACCAAGCCGCTTACCTATTGCAGATTCAGTCTTCCCAGCCTGGTGCAGGTCTACAATTTTGTTTCTGGTGTCCTTTGACAGCTCTTTGGTCTTGGCCATAGTGGAGTTTGGAGTGTGACTGTTTGAGGTTGTGTACAGGTGTCTTTTATACTGATAACAAGTTCAAACAGGTGCCATTAATACAGTTAACGAGTGGAGGACAGAGGAGCCTCTTAAAGAAGAAGTTACAGGTCTGTGAGAGCCAGAAATCTTGCTTGTTTGTAGGTGACCAAATACTTATTTTCCACCATAATTTGCAAATAAATTAATAAAAAATCCTACAATGTGATTTTCAGGATTTTTTTTCTCAATTTGTCTGTCATAGTTGACGTGTACCTATGATGAAAATTACAGGCCTCTCTCATCTTTTTAAGTGGGAAAACTTGCACAATTGGTGGCTGACTAAATACTTTTTTTCCCCACTGTATATATATATATTTTTAAAGTGTTTGGAAGACCTTACAGAATGCCACAGTTGGCAGGACCAGAACAGGCAGACATAGTCCTAGAGAATACACTAGCAGAACACATGATAAAATTGTTCGTTAACCATACCCGTATGTCTAAGAATTTGTGTCCTACAGGAGAATTAAAGGAGAAGGTGACTCATAGTATACAACCTGGAGACTGGGTGTGGATCCAATCGTTGAGGAAAAAGGTTTGAAAGCAGTCACGCTGGGAGGGACCATACCAAGTCCTATTGGTAACTGCCTTCGCTATAAGAATAGCTGAGAGAGCCACTTGGGTCCACGTTACCCACTGCAAAAAGGTAGGCCCACATACCAACACCGTTGAACACACACAGAGTTAAAGAGAAGAACTGACCAACTAGGGTTCGGGGGTAAACTCTGTTAACGAAGAAACCCTACCCCAAACTTTCATCACTGTGGGGTGTTTATAGAGGTGTGGGTATGGGGAAGTACCAGGCAGGTGGGTCAGGGACAGGATTGGGATGGCGGCATTTGGGATTTTGGGGGACTCTGAGCTGCATCATCATGTTAACCATATTATGTATTAATCCAGGTCAACCTAAACAGGGAAATGATGCACTGATTCGATCTCGTAGAAATACTGAAACCAATAATTATTATTTTATAGTTAAAGTCAGTTTAGGACAAGATGGGGGATTCAAGATACCATTCGACTTCTCCCATGAAGAGATAGGAGGTTTTGGGGGCTTTGGTAAGAAGGGGGCGTGTACAAGAAAGTTAGGTCCTAGAAGGTATGGTAAATACATTTGCACTGGGGAACGCTTATGTCCTTGGGCAAGGGTGTTTAAACAAACCTGGGGAACATAGTATGAGAATGGAATGGACGCAGCACACCGATGGGGAATTAAACAAACCCATGATAAATCTAAAACGGAACTGGTGATAACGGTAAAGTCAATTATGCAAGATGACATAGCAAGGAACTATTGGGTCTGTGTGGATGATGTCGGGGCAAATACATGTGTGAGGCTCATTTTTCAGGAGAGAAATGCATCTTCCACCCCCGAGACAGAACAGCAGATAGATCTAATGTAATCACCAGAGGTATCAAAAAATAGTCTAATACCACTTGGAAGGCCCTCAGAAGGAATCCTAAATAGCAATAAACCACCAAGGGTAGAATATTTCCTCTTGCAGGAAATGAACCAAGGAGAAGTAGAAGGAATTTCAAATGAGAACTTCTGGGTAAGGTGGATGAACTACACAGCTAGGGCGTTGGGTCAAACTAATTGTTATGCCTGTTCAACAGGTAGGCCAACCCTTCTAACTGCACCTATGCCTCAGACCATGTTCTCTTGTGTGATAGATTTGGGACCAAACCTCACCTAATTGTTCTGATATTAAAATAACCACTCTTAAAAAGGATAATACTAAGGCACCCCAATTCACCATGACCCCCGGAGATTATCAATGTTATAGACACCAAAGTAATGCGAATCACAGATCAAATTGGAGAAGGGTTTACAACAATGTTTTTCTGGTGGGTTACAATTGATAAAAATGTTGACTGGATTAATTACATCTACAAAGGTTTGTTAATTAGACAAGGGATGCAGTGAAGAGAATCTCAGACCAACTATCCGCCACCTCACTCATGACCTGACAGAATAGTTTGGCTCTCGATATGCTTTTAGCAGAGAAGGGCGGATTTACAAGATGGTGGGAGGTCATTGTTGTATGTTTATCCCCAACAATACAGCCCCAGATGGTACAGCAACTAGAGCACTGGCAGGTATCACTGCATTGAGTAAAGAATGGGCTGAGAACTGGGGGGTGAATACATCAATGACTGGTTGGTTTGATAACATGTTTGGAAAATGGAAAGCTATTGTTGCAACTGTTCTGGGTGCAGCTATAGCTTCTATGGGTATGTTTGTTCTTTGTGGATGTTGTCTTATTCCCTGTGTCCGAGGGTTGGTGAGCAAGGCGTTGGATAATGCAGTATCACAGCAGATGGTGAGATACGGCCCAATCCCGAACTCCGACCTAAGGAATGAAGAATATGACCCACCAGGCTTGGTGGAGGATGATGACTATTCAGATAGTTTGAGACTGGAAGAAACTTTTCTTAGTTCTAATGTAGTCTCCTGAGTGGCGCAGTGGTCTAAGGCACTGCTGCGCAGTGCTAACTGTGCCACTAGAGATCCTGGTTCGAATCCAGGCTCTGTCGCAGCCGGCCGCGACCGGGAGACTCATGGGCGGCGCACAATTGGTCCAGGGTAGGGGAGGGAATGGCCGGCAGGGATGTAGCTCAGTTGATAGAGCATGGTGTTTGCAACGCCAGGGTTGTGGGTTCGATTCCCATGGGGGGCCAGTATAAAAAAAAAATGTATTCACTAACTGTAAGTCGCTCTGGATAAGAGCGTCTGCTAAATGACTAAAATGTAAATGTAAATGTAATGTGTGAAGGTTGCAGTGAAAATCTAATGAAGAACTGTGACTGGATCTTTTCCTAGAACTATAAATCTCTAGTTTAAAAGTAATTGTAATGATTTTCTGTGTATTAAAGTGTGGATAACTTAGTCAAAGGGTGGAGTGATAGAGAAATTAAAATATATACAGGTTAAATGTAATGAATAAATGTTCCACCCTTAAATATAGTTGTGAAATGTTCTTGTTTTAAGTATGATTAGTACTTTCTTAGTAGTGACTAATTATTACACTCCGAAACTGTGTGAAAAGTGTTAGAATCATAAGACTATAAACTGATAATATGTGTAGCTTAGTTAGAAGTACAATGAGGCAGTCAGAATATTGTGAGAACGGCGATAACTAAGGAATGCTGGGAGTAAACTATGATAAGAACATATGTGGGTGACCTGATGGTTAGGAGAAGCAGAGGAAAACGTGAGCTAAACCCATGTTTAGTGAAAAAATACAGCCCGCCTTAAAGGGGTGGAATTTTTGTATGACGTGTGAGTATAAAAGATGGACTCTGAAATTGTGATAACAGAATTCTTAATTAATAAAGGCCTGACTATGCAGACCGGGACTCTCTCTGTTTCTTGATCCAAAAGACTTACAACCTTTTGGGAGACGCACAGAGACACTGAAATAGTTAGTAAATAATTCTCATAACAAGCGGCCAAACAGTTTGGGCTACACACTAATATGACCCCTCTGTGGAAAGGTAAGACTCTCACGAACACATACATGACAGTTGTTTTGCTTTTCTCTAGGATGACCACAGGCCGCACAAGACTTGTCTGAAGGTCCCCCGGGTACCAGTTGAAAAAATGAATGGGAGTACAGTATACAGTATATGGAGACTGTTTAGTGACAAAAATAAGGGGTTAAATATATGTAAAAAAGGAAATAACAAATTATCTTTCTTATATCTCTCAGATATAGGACAGTCACTTCAGAATCTGTTGTTCCATATAGTGAATATGTTATTCAATGCATTTGTATGGGCTAATAGCAGTATGGCCAAAAATGATTTTTCATCAAATACCTTTTGTATATATATATTTTTATACTTCAATGGGTCTTACATCTCCAAATCAAATAGCTAAATTGTCCTTGGTATGACCTTCTTAAAACAATTCCATATAGCTTAGGTCCTCTTGTCTTCTCCTCTCCTCTCCTCTCGTCTCCTCTCCACCAATTCCCTCCTCCCCTATCCTCTCCTGATCCTCACTAAAAAGTGAACGGAATGTCAAATGATGCCAGGCTGAAAGCTGCTCTTCTTGTTCCTCCCTGTCTACAGAAATCAAAGCATTCTGTCCTGGTGTCTCAGGACATTCAAATAGCAGTACAAGCACCTCTCTCCTCTCCGTTCTTTTTATGACCATGACTGGAGCATCCGGCTGGCAGACAGACATAGACTTAACTCCCTGCTTATCCTGCCTCCTGTGAGAGTGTGCATTGTCTCTCTGGCATCAAAAGCTTCTGCTGCACTCAGCCACTGCCATCGCAGTTCACAGAGGTGACAAAGAGCAAATGGCTCAAAATATGCACAATCAGCACATGCAGGCTCAGACACACATACTGTACTTGCATAGATACATATACATATACACAGGCGCACGCACACACAATCACACATAGACACAAAAGATGAAACAGGGGAGCCTTTTGAAGCCAGGCGATAGTGTAACAGGTGAAACCTGGGATGTGGGAGTGAAGAGGGTTTGTTGTGGTGTCTGAAGTCTGGCTCTTTTATCTGGGGATGTGAACGTTGTCCCGACTCGATTCACCCCTAAGACACCCACTCCCCACCTGGGCTTTGATGTGCCATACGTCCACTTTCCTGGGAGGAAACAAGCATAAACATGGTGGTACATTACACTCACAATCGCAATTTAAAAACACTGATCTTAAGATAGGACCCTGATGTTTTCCCTGACCACATGACTTATCCATTATATCAGTTATAATTATGTAATTGGAAGAAACTCTAGTCCTGTTTCACAGAAAAAGTATTGGGAAAACTCTTAATTTATAATGGGAAATGGGAAAATGTAATTAGTTCCCCACCGCTCTTCTTCATCGCAAATTCATTTAGGGTTGTCAACAAAATAATTGAAATCCCAAGGAAAATCTAAAACAGAAATTATTCATTAAAATGACAAGTATGGACTAGTGTCCTCACGTTCTCTCAAACCGAAAAATTATTGTATAGTTTAAATGTAAAATTAGGATGAGCTACAAGCCCAAACTAGTGACTTAAGAAAGACTGGACAGTCTGTCACATATTTGAAATATGCTGATACTCGACATGAATCAAATCAAATAAAATGTTATTTGTCACATGCACCGAATACTATAAATAAATAATTGGTCATTTAGCAGACACTCTTATCCAGAGCGACTTACAGGAGCAATTAGGGTTAAGTGCCTTGCTCAAGGGCACATCGACAGATTTTTCACCTAGTCGGCTCTGGGATTAGAACCAGCGACCTTTCGGTTACCGGCACAACGCTCTTAACCACTAAGCTACCTGCCGCCCTACTACAGGTGTAGACCTTACAGTGAAATGCTTACTTACAAGCCCTTAACCACCAATGCAGTTTTAAGAAAGAATACCAAAATAAAATCACACAAAACAATATAATATAAAATCATACGAAATAAAAGTAACAAAAAATTAAAGAGCAGCAGTAAAAATAACAATAGCGAGGCTATATACAGGGGGTACTGGTACCGAGTCAATGTGCGGGGGCACCGGTTAGTCGAGGTAATTGAGGTAATATGTATATGTAGACAGAGTTATTAAAGTGACTGTGCATAGATAATAAACAAAGAGTAGCAGCAGCGTAAAGGTGTGTGGGGGGGGGGTCAATGCAACTAGTCTGGGTAGCCATTTGATTAGATGTTCAGGAGTCTTATAGCTTGGGAGTAGAAGCTGTTTAGAAGCCTCTTGGACCTAGACTTGGTGCTCCGGTACAGCGTGCCGTGCAGTAGCAGAGAGAACAGTCTATGACTAGGGTGGCTGGAGTCTTTGACAATTTTTAGGGCCTTCCTCTGACACCTGAAAAAGAAAAGGAAAGCCACACACTCTAGGAGCTCAGATGCAATAATTTAATAACCTAATAACCAACGTTTCGACAGACAAGCTGTCTTCCTCTGACACCACCTGGTATAGAGGTCCTGGGCCGTACGCACTACCTTCTGTAGTTCCTTGTGGTCGGAGGCTGAGCAGTTGCCATACCAGGCAGTGATGCAACCAGTCAGGATGCTCTAGATGGTGCAGCTGTAGAACCTTTTGAGGATCTGAGGACCCATGCCAAATCTTTTCAGCCTCCATAGGTTTTGTTGTGCACTCTTCACGACTGTCTTGGTGTGCTTGGACCATGTTAGTTTGTTGGTAATGTGGACACCAAGAAACTGGAAGCTCTCAACCTGCTCCACTACAGCCCCGTCGATGAGAATGGGGGCGTGCTAGGTCCTCTTCTTTTTCCTGTAGGATCTCAGCTGGCTTATGTTCTCATGCAAAAATGAGTCATATGTATCAACAAATATCATCCTCTTTTGGGCTTTGTAAGTTTGTATGAATTTTACATTCTGCATAATGACTATCCAGCGTATTACAAGATATGGATTGACCAATATTCTAAATTTCGCCCATGGCGCCAATTCTACAATAAAGAACAGAAAGATGAATCAGACATTCAAGAACAGAAAAAGCAACAAACACCCTGCAGGTAGTTAGCTTCACTTCTAAATGTCACCTACAGATGTAGGATCTTAATTTGAGACAGTTTGCTTCGCCACGAAAAAGATCCTGCAGCAACAGGATATGTGAATTATTATGTGGATTATAAGTAATGGACAACAAATTTCAAAGTGGAAATTACAAACTTTAGAAGCCTTTTTAAACCTCAAATACACTAGAGGTTTTAAATTTCCTTAAATTTCCTGCATTGATCGAATTAAAATCCTACATCTTTAACTTTGTTCCACTCTTTCTCATTTCAATTCGTCTTTCTTTTTTCATGTTTGTGTGCATGCTGTGCTATCTATTCTTGGCTTATTGGTTTCATGGATGGTAACTGGCAACATTTTCCTGCGGTCTCCACAACAACACTAGTGATTAAAGAGGCGAGAAGGGGCTTCTCTGTCTGTTTAATAAGTGGCTAATCCCATGGCCCTTTCCTTCTGTCAGTCTGAACAGATGAGCTCCTGGGCTGGGGACATTCATCAAATGAGACCCGCCGTTTGTGTGTGTGTGTGTGTGTGTGTGTGTGCGTATGCTTGCATGCGTGTCCATGCATGTGTGTGCGTGTGTTTGCGTGCGTACATGTGTGCATATGTGTGTGTGTGGTCAATGCAGCTCTACTTACAGCAGGAATCTGAAACATTTAAAGTGAGGTCTAAAGTGAGGTCTGATAATAAACCATGCATAAATCATAAATCACCACTAAAGCAAACTGGTCCATTAGCGGCTCAAAATTTGACAGACGTTGGCAATTGGTTAAAAGAGCAGCTTTAGAGGGGCATCAATTGTTACGGAGGATAATGTTTCATTGCTTTTGTAGATCCCCCCCCTCTAACCAGAGCCTGTGATGTGTATCACATTCCTCT